>NC_053023.1:400309804-400645765 GCF_003073215.2 Triticum urartu | reverse complement strand
GATGTGATCTCTCTCTCCCCCTTTGACATCAATTTCCAAGAAGGGCTTTCTGGAATCCGTCGTATAGGTTTGGTCCTTGAGACTCAGCACAAAGCAATGGATAAAACTATGATGCTTGTAGAGGACAAGATTCATTGAGTAGAGCTGGATCAGAAGAAATATAGAACAAGTGGCAAACTGTTTTTCCTGTTGCGAAGTCGGTGGCACCGAGTGGTATGTTTCGGTGGCACCGAAAAGATTCGGTTGGACCGAAAATTACAAGTCGGTGAAACCGAGTTCACACAGAGAAAAACACTTGTCACCTCAGCTCACTAGACATGTAGGATCTCACAAAGATTTGCAATGAATTACCTGAAGGATTTGCAAGGAATTAAATGCAGAAAATGCAGAACATAAATAGAAAGAAAAGAGAAGAGACTGAAAAATCTAGATGGATTTTTTTTTTGTTTTTTTTTTAAAGAGAAAGAAACTAAACATGCATGAGATACACACAAAAAGAACACAAGAGAACTTCATCTAGAGTTGGGCGGTGACATAGTCACCTATGTTAGAGTATATTGACTTAGGAGTCAAGTGAGAACACTTGATCATAGGTCATACTCATCGTTTAAGCTCAAAATGGGGTTACCATTTTTCGTTTAAGCATCTTGATGTATTCACATCTTGTTGAGTTGCTTTGACTCATGTCTTGGAGTAAAGCTTCTCTAAGATGGAATAACATACCTTGGGTGGTGGTGTGGTTCTTGCTCATGTAGTTGAACTTGTGTGGGTGCTCAAGGTTGATGTAGCTCATCAAGAGTTGGGAGTACCACTTGGAGTTTGAGTTCATCTACCTACATGGGTTAGTTCTTGCAAGGAAGAGCACTTGTGTATCCAAAAATGACAATCATGAAGCTCAACATAGAATTTGTCAAAGGATATGTTTGAATGGTTTTGTGCTTCCTTGTCTTCAACCACCATTGTGTAGAGACTTGGTGATGTAGAGATTGCTCAAGATGTGAGTGAGTCGCAATCTCATGGAATTAGATTCAGCCAAGCACCTACATGGGTTAGACAACATGCAAGGTACAAATATATCCAAGACATAAGATAGTCATCATAAGAGATATATCATGGATTAGTCATAAGCTCATGTCTTGCATGTATCCAATGGAGTTTCTACTCCAAGTTTGAAGCATCAATGATGTTCAATTCACCTCTCAACCTGCAAAATACTTTCTCATCAAGAGGTTTAGTAAATATATCCGCTAATTGCTTATCGGTGCGAATGTGCTTAAGACTAATGTCACCCTTAGCAACATGATCTCGAATGAAATGATGACAAACTTCAATATGCTTAGTTCGAGAATGTTGTACAGGATTATGACCAATTTTGATAGCACTTTCATTGTCACAAAGCAGTGGAACATGTTTCACATAAATCCCATAATCTTTAAGAGTTTGGGTCATCCAAAGTAATTGAGCACAACATGAACCAGCGGCAATGTATTCCGCTTCGGCGGTGGATAAGGATACCGAGTTTTGTTTCTTGGAAGACCAAGACACAAGAGATCTACCGAGAAATTGACAAGTACCCGAAGTGGACTTTCTATCAACCTTGTCTCCGGCATAATCCGAGTCGGAATAGCCAACAAGATCAAAACAAGACCTCTTAGGATACCAAATGCCAAAATTTGGTGTATGGATTAAATATCTCACTATCCTTTTCACAGCCTTAAGATGACATTCTTTAGGAGCAGCTTGATATCGTGCACACATGCACACACTTAGCATAATATCGGGACATGAAGCACATAGGTATAACAATGAACCAATCATAGAGCGATAAACCTTTTGATCAACCGGTTCACCATCTTTGGTCAAATCATTATGTCCACTAGTAGGCATGGGTGTAGACATACCTTTGCATTCTTGCATATTGAACTTCTTGAATAAGTCCTTGGTGTACTTTGTTTGAGAGACAAATGTACCTTCCTTAGTTTGCTTGATTTGCAAACTGAGAAAGAATTTGAGTTCACTCATCATAGACATCTCAAACTTCTCTGACATTAGCTTTCCAAACTTTTCACTAAAGAGAGGGTTAGTTGAACCAAATATGATATCATCGACATAAATTTGGCATACAAATAGTTCTCCATTAACCCTTTTAGTAAAAAGAGTAGAATCAATTTCACCAATTTCAAAACTACTTGTAATAAGGAACTTGGTCAAGCATTTATACCATGCTCTAGGAGCTTGTTTAAGACCATAAAGAGCTTTGTGAAGTTTGTAAACATGATTTGGTTTCTTAGGATTGATAAAGCCGGGAGGTTGTTTGACATAAACTTCTTCCTCTATTTCACCATTTAGAAAAGCACTTTTAATGTCCATTTGGTACAAGGTGATATTATGGTGATTAGCATAGGCAAGTAAGATGCGAATGGACTCAAGTCTAGCAACGGGAGCATATGTCTCACCATAGTCCATACCTTCGACTTGTGTGTACCCTTGGGCGACGAGACGTGCTTTGTTGCGAACCACTTGTCCATCTTCATCTTGCTTGTTGCGAAACACCCATTTGGAACCAATGATGCTGTGGTTGTTGTCGAGCTTCTCAACCAATGTCCAAACTTGGTTTCTCTCAAAATTGTGTAGCTCTTCATGCATAGCGTTTATCCAATCCGGATCTTCCAATGCTTCTTCAACCTTCATAGGTTCAATGCTAGAGATGAATGAATGTTTTCACAAAAGTTAGCTAAACGAGTTTTTGAGCGAGTGATTCTCCCGGTTTGTATATCATTTAAGATTTGCTCGACGGGATGATCTTTGGCAATTCTTGCTCGAACTCGTGAGAGCTTTTGCTTGGGTCTTCGTTGAACATCTTCTTCATCTTGTTCTTCTTCTTAGCCTTCTTCATTGTTGACGTTGTCGTTCTCTTGTCGTGGTGGAGAAAGAGGTTGTTGATGTTCGTCTTGATGCATTTCCTTGTCTTCTTCATATTGGTGTGTCCCACTTGTGGATGCTTCCGTGTCGATTCTTGGTTCACCTTGTAGTGAAGTAGAAGCTTCCACTTGGACGGATGAAGTACTCTCCTTCACCTCCGTTGGACAAATTTTGCCAATGGACAAGTCTTGGATTGCTTCTAAAGGGTCTTTGTCTCCTACATCAATTGGCAATTGCTCTACTTGCGAGCCATTAGATTCATCAAACATCACATCTACCGTCTCTTCAACCTTTCGGGTGAAATTGTTGTAGACACGGTAAGTGTGAGAGTTTGAGCCATAACCAAGTAGAAAACCTTCATGAGATTTAGGAGCAAACTTTGAACGACGATGCTTATCAAGAATGTAGCACTTTGAGCCGAATACTCGAAAGTATCCAACTTGGGGTTTGTTACCGGTGAGAAGCTCGTATGCCGTCTTGCCGAGTAGCTTGTGAAGATATAAGCGATTTGTTGCGTGACAAGCTGTCTCAACCGCTTCTGCCCAAAAGTGCTTCGGCGTCTTGTATTCATCAAGCATCGTTCTTGCCATTTCGATGAGCGTCCGGTTCAACAATGCACAATATCAGGCGATACTGCGGTTTCCACCGAATTGTTCGGGTACTGAGTGGTTGACGCCAGGGATTTTCTTCCATCATAACAAAGCTCGCCAATATTTGATCGGTTTGGGTGTATGTACAGTGAGACTGAGAAACATAAATCGGATGTGAAATCCCTTGCTATACTGTAAAGAAAGTGGTCCAACTAATCGTGTGAAATCCCTTCTTCGTCAAGAAAGGTGTCCACATTTGCGTTCTTGAACTCCGTTCCGTTGTCACTCCGAACCTTCCTTGATCTTCACGTCAAACTGATTTTGGGCCTTCCTAGCGAAGTTTCTGAAGATCTTCTGGACCTGCGACTTGTCATTAAGAAAGAACACCCACGTAAATCTTGAAAAATCATCAACTATAACTAGACCAAAAGAATTTCCACCGAGACTCTTGTAGGCGTTGGGACCAAAAAGATCCATATGAAGTAGCTCGAGTGGCCTTCTTGTGGTCATGATGTTCTTCACGGGATGCCTTCCTCCAACCTGTTTACCTGCTTGACAAGCACTGCAAAGTCTATCCTTATCAAATATGACATCGTTAACTCCAAGGATATGATTTCCTTTAATAAGCTTGTCAAGGTTTCTCATGCCAACGTGACCTAGTCGTCTATGCCACAACCAACCTTTTGAGGATTTAGCAACAAAGCAAGTTTTAGGTTGTCCCTTTTTAGAGAAATCGACAATGTAAAGATCACCTCTACGCATACCGGTAAAGACCATTTTATGATTGTCTCGACGAAATACTTGGCAATCTACCTCAGTAAATAGGACATTCAAACCGAAATCAGCAAGTCTAGATACTGAAAGTAAGTTGTAGCCGAGAGATTCAACGCGCATGACATTTTGAATGGAACTATCATGTGAGATGGCCACCTTACCAAGGCCAACCACTTTACCCTTTGAATTATCACCAAAGGTGACATATTTTCGAGGGCCGTCATTTTCAGCAAGCTCACGAAACATCTCTTCATATCCGGTCATATGATCAGTACATCCACTATCAAGAACCATTCCTTTCCTCCTGATTCATATCCCTGAAGATTTGCCATAAGACCAAAATGTCTCATTGCATCATCAAGATCGAAGTCACTATCATCATCATCATCATAGTATCCATGTCCATCATGATCTTGTGACTCATCATTTCCTAGAGAGGGTAATTCATTAGATAAATGATCATCAAAGTGGTCACTTTTATGAATTCTTATAGCTTCGAATATGATATCACTAATGATTCCAACATCTCCTTTAGCATGCTTAAGATTGGTAAGTTCAAATAGACAATTACCAAAACTAGGATCACTAGAGTTCATCTTACTCAAGGCAATAGATTTATGGAGAATTTCATCCAAAGTTTTCAAGGAATGATCGGGAAATCGTTCCTCAAGAAATTTCCATATAGTATAGGCACAATTAAGAGTAGGCAAACTAGCAATCAAATTTTTGGGCAATCCTCTAATGATGAGCTCAATAGTTCTAAGATTGCGAATCATGTCAATATCTTCATCTAGGGTAGGATGCAAAGGATCAATATGAGGTGCACAAGGGCTAGCAATATACTTGTTCAAATGATATTGATTGAAAATTACAAGCATCTCATTTTTCCACTCATGAAAATACTCTCCATCAAGAATAGGCACTCTATGTCTAAGACGCCCTAAGGTAGACACATCCATCTTCCTCCAATGGTGATTAAACCAAGGCAATGGAGACCAAAGCTCTGATACCACTTGTAGGATCTAGAAGTAGATGTGTCTAGAGGGGGTGATTAGACACATAGTGCTAAAGTTGCAATTTTTAGGCCTTTTTGGTTTGAGTGGAGTTTTAGGCACAATTTCAACATACACAATACATATCAAGCAAGCATGCAAAGAGTATATGAGCAGCGGAATGTAAAGCATGCAACTTGCAAGAATGTAAGGGGAAGGGTTTGGAGAATTCAAACGCAATTGGAGACACGGATGTTTTTCCCGTGGTTCGGATAGGTGGTGCTATCCTACATCCACGTTGATGGAGACTTCAACCCACGAAGGGTAACGGTTGCGCGAGTCCACGGAGGGCTCCACCCACGAAGGGTAATGGTTGCGCGAGTCCACGGAGGGCTCCACCCACGAAGGGTCCACGAAGAAGCAACCACCCACGAAGGGTCCATGAAGAAGTAACCTTGTCTATCCCACCATGGCCATCGCCCACGAAGGACTTGCCTCACTAGCGGTAGATCTTCACGAAGTAGGCGATCTCCTTGCCCTTACAAACTCCTTGGTTCAACTCCACAATCTTGTCGGAGGCTCCCAAGTAACACCTAGCCAATCTAGGAGACACCACTCTCCAAGAAGTAACAAATGGTGTGTAGGTAATGAACTCCTTGCTCTTGTGCTTCAAATGATAGTCTCCCCAACACTCAACTCTCTCTCATAGGATTTGGATCTGGTGGAAAGAAGGTTTGAGTGGAAAGCAACTTGGGGAAAGCTAGAGATCAAGATTCATATGGTAGGAATGGAATATCTTGGCCTCAACACATGAGTAGGTAGTTCTCTCTCAAAAATAGGATGCTGGAAGTGTAGGCTTAGTCTGATGGCTCTCTCTACGAATGAAGAGGAGGTGGAGGGGTATATATAGCCTCCACACAAAATCCAACCGTTACACACAGTTTTCCAATCTCGGTGGGACCGAATCAACAAACTCGGTCGGACCGAAAAGGTAAACCTAGTGACCGTTAGAGGTTTTCGGTGGGACTGACATGCAACTCGGTAGGACCGATATGGTTAGGGTTTGGGCATAACGTAATCTCGGTGAGACCGATTACACAAACTCGGTGAGACCGAGTTTGGTAATAAGCTAATCAGAGAGTTGGTCAGGCAAACTCGGTGGGACCGATTTGCTCTTTCGGTGAGACCGAAAAGTTACAAAAGGGAAACAAAGAGTTTACATTGCAATCTCGGTGGGACCGATTCGCTCTTTCGGTGAGACCGAAAAGTTACGAAAGGGAAACAGAGAGTTTGCAATCCCATCTCGGTGAGACCGAGATCCCTATCGGTAGAACCGAATTGCTAGGGTTTGGCAGTGGCTTATGACAAGTGAAACTCGGTGGCGCCGGATAGGAATAATCGGTAGGTCCGAGTTTGGCTTTGGGTTTAGGTCATATGTGGAAGTGGGAAAGTAGCTGAGGATTTTGGAGCATATCATTAAGCACATGAAGCAAGAGGCTCATTAAGCAACACCTCATCCCTCCTTGATAGTATTGGCTTTTCCTATGGACTCAATGTGATCTTGGATCACTAAAATGTAAAATGAAGAGTCTTGAGCTTGAAGCTTTAGCCAATCCTTTATCCTTAGCATCTTGAAGGAGTTCCCACAACCTTTAGTCCATGCCACTCCATTGTTGAACTTATCTGAAACATGCTAGATAGAAATGTTAGTCCAACAAGAGATATGTTGTCATCAATTATCAAAACCACCTAGGGAGCACTTGTGCTTTCACCGTCCCTTCACTGGCCCTTCATACAAGCCCTTGTCCGCCGCAACAGATCCACCTCACCGGAAGCACTGTACAACGCGCCCGCCGAAGCCTTTGTCCACTACACCGGACCCGCTCCACGGATGCCATATTCAACTCCACCGGCCCTGCTTTACCGACGCCGCAGCCTCATCAGGTTATTTCGATTTGTACTCCTTCGGTTTTTCTCTTTATAATGCAATTGTTCACTTACCACAGATGAGCTTTCTTGTATGTCGACAGGCGCCGCAACCGTAGCACCGGAGCCGCTTCAGCGATGGCAACAGCCGGCCCAAACTCAACCGCAATACGAGCACCATCGACGATCCTTAGCTATCAAGTATACCAACGATACCCATACGCCGCCGAGAATCAGGTACTATTATCCAACGGCCGGTGCCTACGTTCACTTTTTTAGCATAAGCACCGCACCTTTGAATTTCTTCAGGGCATCATTCAGTTTTTCATGAGACGCATTATTCTGCTTGCACCTGTAGGGCCATACTTCTGGCAGTGAACATGTTACATGTGCTAAATTACATACCAGTGCACATATAGTTAATATGCTTTAGTTTTGCCATAAGTATTACTGTACTTCCTATATATCACTGCCTACTATTTTACTTCTTGCATGCTATACTTATGATAAGGTGTTGTTCTGATGCCACATGTTGGTTCCATCAGACTGCTTCATGTTCTCTATGCTTAATTACACATCAGCAAACTAGCATGTGGTTCCGCTGGTTTTTGTTTGTTTTACCCTACATTTTCTGATGCTAGCTATTACATCACTGCTCTGAGCCTCTATTCATTACTATTTTGTGTGTTCTTGATCTTCCCAAGTTGCATGACTAATTTGATTCTATTAATTATGGAGCTGCCAACCCCATCAAGCAAAATATTTGTTCTTTTGGGGTTGGCACCTCAAACAAGCATAAAAATAGAGGGAAGCAGATATATTGTCGTGTATGCACACACCCTTCTTTCATTAGTTTAGATGAACCATTGATGATCAATTCGAACCAGTGCATGCAATTAAAATTAATTTTACCTAAATAGAGGGTGCGGAATAAACTACAACAAGTAGATTTGCAACCACGGGGTGCTGACGATATCTTCAAAGAACATTGCAACAGTAGCGAGGCTTCACAGCAACATATGGTAAGCCAGTGTGTTTCAGTACATGTGAAATGTAATGCGTGTGGGCTGCTTTCTTAGCTTGTGCCCTCAACCTGTAATCCTACAGAATAACAAATAGTTCAGTTGTCTGCTTTGCTGTATTGCTTGATTCGAATGCTTGTTTGTCACTTGTTACGCTATACCTGATTTGGCCAATATGTCAGCAGTGCCTGCTGTACTATCGTAAAGAAATGCATGACTAGTTCATTTGAGTCCTTAACTTTTCCTCTGAACTTCATCACAAGACTATCTTCGTAGTTTATATGAGGTCACACTGTTAAGTGCTTTCTCAGATTATTTCAACTACTTAGATGCCTTGGCAACTTAAATATAGTGGTGGCACACTCCCTTTCAACTAGGGATGTCAACTGGGTCACGTTTAATCCCGATTAAAGTCCACTAGTGGTATGATAGTTCAAAAGAGTTTTTGTTTTTTGAGGAAAATGAACCAGGGCGCTATCAAAAACTAACTAGATGGGACTGGCGGATGTCATTTATTTGCCACTTACATCCGTAGTTTCATCTTACCATTTTAATTTCTTTTCTGCTGATGCTGCTTCGAACCATTTAAATATAGCTTGCCATGCTCGGCAATAATTCGTATGTCATTTACCATGTAAGCTTACTGCCTGGATCATGCGATAACTATCTCTTACTTATGTCCAGTGGAAACCTTTCAGGATGCCGTTCACACTAGGACACAATGTACAACCCCAGAATCTATTTGTGGAAGCGGTGCGCCATCCATGTTACCAGATGGTAGTAGTTCAGAGGCAACACCGCCGGAGAGCAGTCTGAGCACGGATATTATAGTTCTTGAGGCTCTACTAGAGGTAGAAAGAGATGGTGTGGCTGCCATGAATGAGGTAATCTCGATCTTGAAGCTGGAAATTATGCAATTAGCTGCACGCATTATGCAAGCAACCCAAGAATTGGAGGAAGTAAGAATGTTGCATTTGAAGATGGAGGAGGTCCTGCTGCTTTTGCTATCTGAAGCCCAGGGTAATCCCAGTTCTTCCTTAGATAGTAGTTGAAATTGTCATTAGATTATTGTACTTGCTTGTTGTGTCATGTCTCTGAATGGATTATGTTGTAAGACCCCCTATGTTGTCCATGTGTTGTAATGATCCGAATTTTTAAGGTGAGGTAATCCTCAGTACTTGTATGATTGACATAAGGTGAACTGTTTTTTGTGTGAGCATATTGTATTGGATGAAATAAATGTTTGACTCAAAGTGTATCCAACCTACTGAATTCGAAGATCACGGCATTTCTAAATCATAATCATATATAAAGGTGGAATAAATCTTTGTTGTGGTTTTGAAGAAATAAATAACAAAACCTAGAATTATCTGTGGATATTTGTAATCGAATAAAAATTGGATTTGGATTTAGTTGCCAAGGCCCAGGGAAAACGTGAATGCTAATTCTCCCAAGTTCTGAACGAAGTGGCTAAACACCCACTATCATTTGTGGGCTGCCCGAAGCAAGTGTTTGCGAGATAGAAATTACTGTCTACCCCTGACACTTGACATCCTTAATGACCAGATTTACACTGCTGTCGATAGGGGTAGACTAGTAACTTCAATCAAATGTGACACGACGGCCGGCAAAACACATTTTATTCAAGATCGTTAGAAAGACATGTGTCTCTCCATCCATTTCCCCATTCATCCACGGTGGGCGGCAAAACAAACTCTCCTTGTCCAAAATCGATGTAGGCTAATATTTTAAATAGGGGCAGATGTGTAACTTCCCTCAGACGTGAGACAACTGCCCTACCTGTCAGCCCCATTCATACATCGTGGGCGCCAACCCTGGGCGGCAAAACACCCTCTCCTCGCCCGAAATTGTTACCGGCAAATATTTGGGAGATGCGAGATTACCGTCCTATCCCCAACCGACGTGATGTCCGAAATTTTAAACAGGGGATAAGTTCGTAACTTTCCCACATTTCAGACAAGCGCGTCCCGAAGTTTGAGATCCCCCCTCCCCCTCAATTTACCCATTCATACACCGTCGGCGCCACGACAACCTCCCCACTTTGGCCAGCCTCCTCCGTCCGCCACCCCATCCTCCACCTTGCCAGAGCCGCTACCCCTACCCCGTCATCCACTGCAAGAGATGGACGTCTCTCATCCATGGCATCGGACCAGGATCTCGCTTCATCGGCGCCGTCGTCTACCTTGTCGTTGTCGCTCCTACGACTGCCTTGTCCACGGCAATAGGATTTATCCCCCGACCCGGCCGTCTGCCATCTAAAGTCTTCTTCCCCGCCGCCGACAGGCATCGCACCCGTAGCACCCTCAATGTATCAGCACGGGCCTACACGGCGTCGCAAGAGAGGTGGTACTCTTCCATATGTGCTTAAGTTATTGATCTCACCTAGAAAATAGATCTTAAATTGTTTACTGTACTTTTCTTGTTCGTACCAAATCCTAGTGGCTAGTTGAATGCAAACATTGGTTGTGAAGTAGCTTTGTCCGGTTTGCACCTTCAGATCTGCCATGTCACGGTCACTATACTCGTAAAGCTTATGGTTTCCCCCCTTTATATTCACTACCATCATCGTAGGTGCTTCACTACTTCGTGTCGTGCTAGCACTGCTCCTCAAGACCTCAACCCATCAAGCGAAACAACATGCCACTCATAATTCCAAAGCTTACATGTTGAAATACGAATCTGATATGATGCTCATATTACTAAAACAGAGAACATTTAATTAGTCACCTAATGTTCCTATATTCCACCCACTGGTCCAGCTAGTTCCACTTTCCTGATTTTACTCTTGATGCTTAGGGTTTTCCCCTTTTATCTACTCTACTATGATCTGCGTAGGTGCTTTCTGTTGTACTAGCATTACTCCACCATTCAAGCTAAACAACACAACACAGACCTCCTTCTAGCGCCAGTAGCAGTTGAAACACGACGGGCTAGGGAGCTCCTTCAGACAGCTTTGACCCAATAGCAGGCTTATTCGTACAGTCGCGAGAGGATTCATTCCACCCCACGCCCAAGTCGGAGTTACAGCATGCATATTGATGAACCGGCCGTATCAAGCAGTGCGCGAAACCGTAACCCGCCGCGAGGCCATAACCCGGCGGGCGGTGGTGCTAATGCCCAGGATGTGGTGGATCATGGTAGAGCACAACGAGAAGCCGAGTGTAGCGCAACACGCGGCCCGTTAGCTTACTCCGGTTCGTCCAACCACCTCGGTGGAACCAGGTGTGGTTTTCAGTTCTTTGGGGGTGCCATGCCTCACCCCGGCCTTACGTAACGTGCGACTACCCAAGGATTTCAAGGGTCCTCGTAAGGTGCCCAATTACATTGTCGATTTACCCCCTGAATCATGTGTCGAGAGCTATGAGATGGCGATGGAGATGATGGACGTGGATGATGCGGCATGTGCTAAGTACTTCACCATGATGCTAGAAGGAACATCTCATACTTGGTTGAAAAGTTTACCAGTTAACTCCGTTGGGTCATGGGCTGAGTTAAAAAGCTGGTACATCTAGAATTTCAAAGATACGTGCAAGCAGCCCATGTCAATTGTGGACTTAGCCGCCTGTGTTCAAGAGGAAGGGGAGTCTACAACCCATTGGGTGAAGCGGGTATCAGCCATCCTGCATTCTTCAGACCGCATCAATGCTGATACGGCGGTCTTAACTTTGGAAGGCAATTGCCGGTTTATGCCTTTGAAGATAAAGTTAGGGAGACTCAAGCGTCACTGCAATGACATGGCAACGCTTATGGCATCTCTGGTTAAGTATGCCAATTCGGATAGCACCAACGACCCTGAGTCTGATGATGAAAACCAGGGAAGAAGAATGGCGGTGCCAAGGGGCAGCAGCATAACCCAGCGGGTCATGGGAACAACGGTAAGTGAAAGGCGGATAACAATTTGGATTTTGTGGCAAACACCAACACGCAGGACAATGGTCGGCGCTGTAAGGGTAAACCGCCACCCCGGGGTGGGGGATCAGGTCCCAATCTAGAGCGTCTGTTAAACTAGCCTTGTCCAAAGCACGGGTCGCGAGAAAGACCAGCTACACACCTTTGGAAGGATTGCTTTATTATGTGGGAGTTCAAAAATTCAAATCTCTTTCAATACGACCATGGACCGCCCGGCGGTTCAGGAGGCAGTTCTCATGGGCCGGGTTATGGTGGAGGCAGCTCCGGTTCAGGATTTCAGGGCAACCAAACCGGACATGGCAATCAAGGCAGTCAGGGTAACCAGGGCGGCTATAATCACCAGGGGAGTCAGCAGCAGCAACAATCGGGTTATCAAAGTAATCTGAAGCAGTTGAATAGTGGGCAGTACCATTTCTTCACCACTAGTTTGTGTAAGTGCAATCAGAAGCTTCATAAAAGGGCAGTAAACTCCGTTGAACCGGCAGTGCCCTGTTATCTGCGCTGGTCTGAACAACCCATTTTGTGGAGTCGAGAGGATCATCCACCCCGGGTTGATAATCCAAACCTGGCATTAGTGGTGGCGCCTCAGGTTGGGGGGTACAAGTTCACCAAAGCAATATCAATATCCTTTATTATGAAACCTTCTGTCGCATGGGGTTGACAGATAAAAATCTTAAACCGTCGAACACCGTTTTTCATGGTTTGGTGCCTGGTAAATCGGCGTACCCAGTTGGTTAGATAGCTCTAGAGGTTGATTTTGGAGATGATCATGATTCAAGGTCAGAAACATTGACTTTTGAAGTGGTGAAAATCAAGAGCCCATATCATGCCCTGTTTGGACGGTCGGCTTGTGCTAAGTTCATGGCAAGGCCCTGTTATGTTTATCTACAGCTTAAGATGACGGGCCATAAGGGGAACATCACAGTGCATGGGATTCGGAAGATTGCTTTGGAATGTGAAGAAGGTGATGCGGCCTATGCTGAGTCATTCTGTGCAACAGAGGAGTTGAAGTTCTACAAAGACAATGTTGATCCGGCAGATATGACTTCTCTGAAAAAGCCAACTACAGAGCATGATCCGGCTTTGAAGTTTAAATCGGCTGAGGAGACTAAGCTGGTTGACTTTGTTCCTGGCGATTCATCCAGGCAGTTCAGCATCAGCGCTAACCTGGATCCGAAATAGGAAAGCGCACTCATCAAGTTCATCCGTGAGAACCGGGACATCTTTGCATGGAAACCTTCTGATATGCCAGGTGTACCGAGGGAACTCGTTGAGCACACTCTTAATATAGATCCTAAGTTTAAACCAGTTAGGCAGTTTCCCCGCCGCTTCAATGAAGAAAGGCACAAGGCTATTGGTGAGGAGGTAGCCCGGCTTTTGGTAGCAGGGTTTATTGTGGAGGTCTTTCACCCTGAGTGGCTAGCTAATCTGGTGCTGGTACTTAAGAAGAATGGCACTTGGCGTATGTGTGTGGACTACACAGATTTGAACAATGCATGTCCAGCTGATCCCTTTGCTCTCCCTCGTATTGATCAAATCATTGATGCTACGGCGGGTTGTGACCGTTTGTGTTTTCTGGACGCTTATTCTGGTTATCATCAGATCAAAATGGCAGTTAAGGACCAGGAGAAGACAACTTTTATAACTCCCTTTGGAGCCTCCTGCTATGTATCTATGCCTTTTGGGCTCAAGAGTGCCCAGGCGACTTATCAGCGCTGTGTACAAAATTGTCTTCATAATCAGATTGGGCGCAATGTTCATGCTTATGTGGATGATATTGTGGTGAAGTCCAGAAAGGAGGAAACATTGATAAATGACCTGAAGGAGACTTTTGATAACCTTTGGGTTTATAAGATGATGCTTAATCCGGCCAAATGCGTCTTTGGTGTACCGGCAGGCAAGCTTTTGGGTTTTCTGGTGTCTAACAGGGGCATTGAGGCTAATCTAGAGAAGATCAAAGCTATTACGTCGCTAGCCAAGCCAAAGTGTATCAATGATGTTCAACGCTTGGCAGGCCGGATTGCAGCCTTAAGCCGGTTTATCAGTCACCTTGGGGAGAAGGCCATCCCTTTGTATCAGATGGTGAAGAAGAGAGATGACTTCATCTGGAATGATGCTGCTAATGAAGCATTTGAGAGTTTAAAGCGGCAGCTAGCCGAGCCGCCTATCCTTGTTGCTCCTGTTGATAAAGAGCCCTCGTTGTTAAATGTGGCTGCTAATGCCCGGGCTGTCAGTATGGCTATTGTGGTGGAGCGCAAGGAGGCCAGAAAGGAGTATCCGGTTCAACGGCCGGTTTATTATATCAGTGAGGTGCTTATTGAGTCCAAGCAGAGGTACCCACATTGGCAGAAACTGGTGTATGGAGTTTTCATGCCAAGCCGGAAGCTCAAGCATTATTTTCAGGGTCATCCTATCACGGTAGTCAGTTCTGCCCCCTTGGGGGATATCATCCAAAATAGGGAAGCAACTGGTCGGGTCGCCAAGTGGGCCATTGAGCTTGGACCTCATGGGTTAAAATATATGCATTGCACAGCGATCAAGTCCCAAGCACTGGTGGATTTCATCAATGAATGGACGGAGTTGCAGGCACCGGAGGAAAAACCATATAACACTTATTGGAGTATTCATTTTTGATGGGTCCAGACAGTTGGAGGGCTCGGGAGCTGCAGTCATGTTAACTCCCCCAAGAGGTTATAAGTTTTGTTATGTTCTCCGTTTAATGTTCCCTTGCACTAACAATGCAGCTGAATATGAGGCTTTACTCCATGGTCTTCGCATGGCTAAGGAAATGAATCTAAGCCTGGTTAAGTGCTTTGGTGACTCAGACCTGGTGGCTCAGCAAGTATCTGGTACTTAGGATTCCAAGGACCCACTCATGGCAGCATATCGTCGAGAAGTAGATATTGTTGCAGGTCATTTCAAGGGTTATCAAGTAGACCATGTGGACCGGTGAAAGAATGAAGCGGTGGACGCTTTAAGCCATTTGGGTTCCCAACGTAAACCGGTTCCACCCAATGTTTTCCTAGATGATTTGCATAACCCGCCGGTCAAGCTACCTACGGAAGAGGATTTGGTTGTTCCTGACTCGGAGGCTCAGTTAGTGGCAGCTCTTCATGTTATCCCGGATTGGACGGTCCCATATTTGGCATATATGAACCGGGGCGAGTTACCGAAGGATGAAACTTTGGCCCGGCAGATAATCCGGTGATCCAAGTCAGTGACCATTATCAATGGGGAGTTGCATCATTGCAGTGTAACAGGGGCGTTTCAGCGTTGTGTGTCTCCTGAAGAAGGTTGTGAGATTTTGTGTGAGATCCATGAAGGAGATTGTGGCCACCACGCCGGTTCAAATCCTTGGTAGCTAAGGCTTTTCGTCACGGCTTCTATTGGTTGATGGCTCATGCTGATGCTGAGGATTTGGTAAAGAGGTGTGATGGTTGTCAGAAGTTTGCACGCCGCGCTCATGTTCCGGCTCAAGAATTAAGGATGATTCCAATCACTTGGTCGTTTGCAACTTGGGGGCTGGATATGGTTGGGCCCTTTAAGCGGTCCAAGGACAAGAAGACCCACCTTCTGGTGGCGGTCGATAAATTCACCAAGTGGGTGGAAGCGGAGCCAGTTAGTAAGTGCGATGCAGCCAGGGCGGTTCAGTTCATCAAAAAGGTGATATTCTGTTTTGGTTTTCCACACAGCATCAAAACTGGTAATGGTACTAATCTATCCAAGGGTGCTATGGAAGAATTTTGTCAACGTGAGCACATCCGACTCGACGTGTCATCAGTGGCTCACCCCCAATCTAATGGTCAAGCAGAGAGAACCAATCAAGAGATTTTGAGAGGCATCAATCCCCGGATTATGGTTCCTTTAAAGCAGACGCCGGGTTGTTGGGTGGAGGAGTTACCTTCTGTGTTATGGAGCATTAATACCACACTGAACAGATCCACGGGTTACACACCTTTCTTCATGGTTTACGGAGGAGAGGCGGTTCTCCCTAGTGACATCCGTCATGACTCGCCCCGTGTGGCGGCTTATGTTGAAGCTGATAATGAGAAAGCACGCCAGGACTCACTGGACCTGTTAGATGAGGAGCGTGATATTGCAGCAGCTCGTTCGGCGATTTACCAGCAAGACCTGTGTCGTTATCACAGCCGCTGGGTTAAAACCAGAACTTTTCAAGAAGGTGATCTGGTGCTCCGGCTCATCCAGGATCAGACTGATATGCACAAGTTGTCCCCATCTTGGGAAGGACCTTTTGTGGTCAGCAAAAATCTGCACAACGGATCATACTACCTTATCGATGTTCGAGAGCACAAAGACTCACGTAAATTGGAGGAGGAGACCCATCGGCTGTGGAATATAGCTCATCTTCGGCCTTACTATATTTGAGCCACGGGCTCTTCTTATGTACATAGTTATGACAATGTATATATTATGATCAATATAATAAACCGGAGCCTCAACTAAAGCGGGGTCTCTGTTGTTTTTATTACATCATGTGTGGTTACATGGGGGCTTCTGTTTATAAAGCGGAGTTATAATTCCCATTGATCCGGTTTATAAATCCATATATATATATATATATAAAGTCACTTGGGGGCTTGGTCGTATTCGAACCATAGCTACACCTCTTGATCGGCATAAGGCCACCAAGGAAATCACTTGGGGGCTTGGTTGTATTTGAACCATAGCTACACCTCTTGATCGGCTTAAGGCCAAAAGGAAATCACGTGGGGCCAAAGAGAGTGTTTCAAAAGCACAACTCAAACATAGGCGCCCACTGAGCACAGCTCAAAATATTGCTCGGGGGATCTTTGATTATCAAAGAATAAAGAAGTCTACACCCTTGTAATAGGCTATCAAGCCAGACTTGGAAGCCAGGTGTATTCACCTAAAACCCTAGGTTATCCTGCCTTTTTAAGTAAGACACTTCGTCCAGGTAATCCTGGTATGACCCACCGAACATTTGACAAGTCAATCTCATAGACCCTGAACTTGTCAAAGTTAAAATGACGATTGGTTAATGTGAGGTCCATCTTAAAAGGCTTCGAAATGGTTTAACTCAGTGGCCTGGCAGCCCATGAAAAGCCTCGATTTTGGGCCTGGCAGCCCATGAAAAGCCTTGCATGTTCTTTTTATGTTTTTATTTACCAATTTTTTTCTCCTTTGGTGAGATTCATAATATCTTATATAAACCGGCGTTTATTGACCTAGGTTGGCTTTCAACGATAACTTGTAAGTATATGATCAGTTATAATCCGACGTTTATTGACCCAGTCTAGTTTCGACTACAAGTCACCAGCATTATATATGGATACACCGGTGTTTATTATAACCCGGTACGGTTTTATCATAAACCGGCAAAACATGGAAGGAGTTATCAATACTCAAGATTGGGGTTATCACCCTTAATATACAAAAGTTGGTCAACCAACGGTGTGATTCAATATCACAGGTATCATCTCTTTCATCTTTGACTATTTTCAAAGTACAGCCTTGGTTATAAATCCCGGCTATATATTTGGGCATCATGACCCGTCCTGCGGTAAACCGCCAGGACACTTTCAAACTTCTTGTATGCAGGAACAGTTTGCATAACACCGCTATGGATTATGAACATAATATATCCTAAAGCAGGATGGGTTAACAGTATCAGGCAACATAAATATGCGCGATGGCATAGCAGACCAAGTATTTTGAACTAGCCTATTACAAGGCGCTTTAATGCCCAAAAATAATAATTGTTTTCAGCAAGTTTAGTAGTACGCAAAAGGCTAAACCGGCCTCCGGATCATGACTCATCACCAGGCTGACTTGAAGGTTGTGGATCGTCTTGCGCTGGTGCATCCTCCTCCTCTCTACCCAGTAGCTAGAAGTCAATGGTTGCCTAATCGATTCTAGTTAAGGCTTGGAACACAGCTTCATCGATTATAAGGTTGGAGGGGTCAACATCAGGGGCATAGGTGTGCTTACGGATTGGCGGAATAAGATCTTCTACATCATGTGTTGGCGCAGGAAGTCTTTTATGATCAGAATCATAAACCGGCTGATAGTGATAGATATTTGTTTCTTCAGCCAATTTGCTCGCTAAGGGTCGCATTTCCTTTGTCAACCTTCAAAGATCATCATTGTTAAACTCTGAACCGTCCTCCTTTATGCCAGGATAGCCGTTGCCTATATCCGACGAGTCAAGATCTGGTATCCATGCCTTAGCTTGGATTAGCGCAGTCAGCGCACCTGACCTTGCAGCTGATCTTTTTAGCTCGTCCAACCGGGCAGGCAGCATTGACAGCTTCTCAAGGGTTTCCTTTATCAAAGTTGGAGGTGGTTTGTTATGAGCAGCAGTGCAAATGGCCCGTTGGGCTCCGGAATATAACTGCTCTATAAGAGTATAGGCAGCCTTCAGCTTCATCTGCATGTCAGAGCCTAGATGGGTAATGTGAGTTCCTGTGTCATTGCGAGCATCAGTAAACTGGTAACTGATGAGATAATGTATGTTGAAAACTTCAGGTGAGGATACTTACCAAACACAGCAGCGGTCATGGCATTTATCTGTCGCTTTAAACCGGTCAGCTCTTCGGTCACCGGTTTAAGGGCTGCTTATGCATCCTCAGCTCTCTTTTGCAATGCGGTTTTCTCTATACCCCAATACGCCCACTCCTTCTTAAACGTTTCTTTTAGCTTCTCCATGGCTTCTAAGGCGTTGGTCAGTTCCTCTTTGGCTTTGGAGGTTTCTGCTTTCTGGGATTTAATATTTTCTTGGAGATCAGCGGTTTGGGCCTCCTTTTTGCTCAGCTCAGCCTATACGAGACAGACATATCATGAGTTAGCAGTACATATTTGAAGTACCAAGCACATAACAAGTTATACACTTGGCACTTGGGGGCTAATGCCTATTTTCTTGATTATCAAAAAAAATTACAAGTCCCAAGCGCAATACAAGTATTATTCTTGGTACTTGGGGCTAATGTACATTTGCTCAAAGTAACATTGGTCAAAGTCCCGGTTCAGCTTGGAAAGATAAACTGGCCCTTGGGGACTACATAGGCGAAAGTTAAAAGATTACAATTCTAAAGTACCGGTTCATCTTAAAAAGATCAACCGGCCCTTGGAGGCTAAGCATGCAAAGTTGAGATATTACAAAGTCCCGGTTTAGATTGGCATCATAAATCGGCCCTTGGGGGCTACTGGAGTTGGTACTTGAAATTGGACATAAGAGAGAAACAGTTATGTAGTTACCTCATATCGCTCCTTCATCAGATTCACTAAACTGGCTTCGTAGTCGCGGCTTGTGTACAGACGGTTTAAAAAACCATAATGAAATTCTTGTGCATTGAGGTGGGCGTAGCTTGAAAAGTCTGTGTTCCACTTGCCTTTGCCCATAGCAGAAAGCTCTTCCTTGGCACTATGTTTTGATAAAGCAACAGGATTGCCAGGAGTGGTGTAGCCAAAGCCGGTAATCGTAATGTCATCTTCCTTGTCATCAGCAGCCTGCATTGGAGTTGACGATTTATCAGTAGCCTTAGCCGGACTTGACGGTTTATCATCAGTGCGGACCGGGCTTGTCAGTTTATCAGCATGGCCTCTTGCATCAACTTCTACTTGTTCAACAACAAAGTCATGATCTTAAGGTGGCGGATCATCAAGCATGGCGTCAGCATTTGTTCCTTCCAGTCTGGAGTTCTCTCCGGTTCAATAACCACATTATCATCAGACGGTTTATTTATCCGAGCTTTCTTACTGGGTCTGGCCTTGGCTCTGAAAGGGAAAAATATAAAGGTTAGTATAAAACGCAAGTATAAAGCGTCAAAAGATTAAGTTTAAAGTGTTTACCTAGGAACAGTCTTAAGAGGAGGGAGTTGTGTGGCCGTTGATTCACCAGATGATGAATGAGGCATTTCCTGATAATTTGAATCGGACGGATTGAGAGGTTGTCGGAAATAACCTGCCTTGGGATAAGAAGTATCAGAAGTGTGTGAAACCTTAGATTGATGTTTTCGAACCGGAGTGTTCGGTAAACCGGCTGAGGTGACTACTTGGCCGCTATGTCGGGTTGTGCGGCGAGCTTCGTGTTGCTGCTTCTTCAAAAGAAAGTTTGGGTCCAAGTGAGCTAGGGTGAGAAAATCTTATTTTTTAGATTGTTTGACGGATTTTCTGTGTTGGCAGAGTATCTGAACCGGAGGAAAGAGTAATTACCTCTGCGTCATCGGCTTGGCTGCCTTCAGCGTCATCCTGATAATAATCATTGTCAATGAGGTGTATGAAAAACGAACCAAGAGAGTCAAGTTCTACCTCTGAGTCCGGATTATCCGGGTCATCATCAACGTTCGGTTCAGAGGGTTCAGCGCTTTTCTTCTTGGTGGGTCTTTTAGTAACCTTGGTCTTGGGGCGAGGTATCTTGGTCGGTTTATCCTATGGCTTCTTCTTCCAAAACGGATCATCGCACTGTCAAAGATGGATAAAATTTCGAGAAGATATTTAAAAGGATCAAGCTAAAAGAAAAAGTTATATGGTTCTTAGAGCTGGCGGTTTATTCAAAGTGCAGAAAGGACTTAGCCCTGTCTTGCTGCAAATAGCCTCCGGTTCATTCAATATTTTCTTGACAGCCTCATTAACTTCAGCCTCTGTTAGCTGAATGTTAATATGGCGCTGAGGATCTTTCAAGTCCCCTATTTACTCACACATTAAACCGGGGCGCCGGCTTAAAGGCAGAATGCTCCAGGATATCCAGCAGCGAACAAAGTCAACTCCTGTTAAACCGTTTGCCACGAAGGCTCTGATCTTTGAGAGTTGTGCTGCGTAGTTGGATCATTCCTTGGCGGTCAGCCTCTCAGGAAAAGGATGTGTGTTGCTAAGCCGGCGAGGACGATAACCCGGCAGAGGATTCTCATTAGTTGGAGATGTGTCTCGGCAATAAAACCAAGTCTGATTCCAGTCCTTGGGGTGACTATGAAGTTTGGCGTGAGGGAAACTAACATCCTTCGTCTTTTGAATAGCCATTCCACCAAGTTCAGTATTTGGTCCATCTGTAAACTCTGTATGACGGTTCAAGTAGAAGAAATCCCTAAACAGTTCAACTGTGGGCTCTTCTTGAAGATAAGCCTCGCAAAATACTTGGAAATCGCAAACATTGGACACAGAGTTTGGTCCGATGTCCTGAGGATGGAGCTGGAAGCTAGCGAGCACATCTCAGAAAAAATTTGATCCGGGAGGGCTAAACCCTCGACCCAGGTGGTCAAAAAACACAACTACTTCTCCATCCTTGGGCTCAGGAGGATTTTCCGAGCCAGGGGCCCTCCAGTGGATGACTTCTTTCTTTGCTAAAACACCAGTTGCAACACACCCGGTTAGTTGCTCTTCAGTAACCTCGGAAGGGACCCAGTTACAAGCATAATATTGTTTGGCCATTTTGAATGAAGAGCTGGAAAAAGATTAATGCCAGTTTAAGACTCATGGTTGGCAAGCATAAAGCGTAGCAGGTTAAGGAAAACGTATTCAAGCATGCAAAATTATTAAACCGGAGGTTGATGCTATTATAAATGGTAAAGCGATTGGCGGTTTACAAGGGGACTAATGGTATATGGCAGATTATTTTCTAAAGGATAAACCGCCTACGCAGACAATGAAAGTACAGATCTGAAGCAAAAAAGATGACTAAGTGAGGAAAAACAAGTTTCACAGTTTCACATTGGAATTTTGGATCTACCACATGTGAGGAAAAGGAAAAGATTTAGACCTAAAAGTTGGTGCTTGAGCAGTTCGCGAAGTTCTAGATCGGTTTTTATACACAAAAGGCATGGTTTGATAGGCAAAATAAGGACTGTCATTGCTACCGCACGGAAGTACATCAAGTTTGAAGTCCGTCATATAGGATCTAATGAAGAACAAGGGTAGAACACCATGAAGCTTCTATGAACTCGCGAGAACCCTAGCGGATATATAGAGGAAAGGAAGAGGAACTCACCGAAGCTGTTGAAACAGCGGAGGCGCGCCGCGTTTCTCTAGAACGTTCAGGTTGATGCAGCGGCCGGAGATGAAGACGAGGGGGAGCTTGATGACGACGGCTGCGCGTAAGGGTCAGGTCGGCGCAAGGAAGAAGAAGCAAGGAGGCAAGAGGGGGAAATGAAAAGGACCCCCCGGTCTTATTTATAAGGTGAAGGGATAAGTGATAGGCAGGAAAATCGAGGAACCCAAAAGTTGGATATGTGACAGAGCTGTCGCCTCGATTGTCGGAGGCTCATTAATGAAGGTGAGGTATATCCAATTTTTAATAACAGGTGACGTCATGGTGGTTTATTACGAACCTGGAAGATGACGTCATGGCGGTTTACAAGATTTATGCGGAGGTGCTGAAGGAGGAATTTTCTAAGTGTTGAAGATTGACATGAACAGGTTCAAATCAATCTGGGGCCTAATGTTGGGGATATTACTACTAAGTATAAACCAGCCATGAGGGGCCGGGTTATGCCCATAATGAGTTACACATATTTGAAGCCCATGAAGACAAGGAGTATGGCGCTTTATGGAGGAGATCTGATATGAGGGCCCAGGGCCCAAAGGCGGATTAGGGCCTATAGACATAAACTGCCATATGATATGTAACTTATATTGTAAGGCAAGAAAAGGTAGACACCGAGCCGGGCACGTTTATGAGCCGACCTTGGGATTCTGTAAACCGCCGGGCGTCAACCTGTGTATATAAAGGGACGACCCGGCGGCGGTTTAGGGACAACAAACAATAACTCGAGAGCCAGGCAAAGCGGATTCGCTCCTTGGTCATCGAAACCCTAGCAATTCCATCACAACTGGAGTAGGATTTTACCTTCACCGTAAGGGGCCGAACCAGTATAACTCCTTGTGTCCCTTGTTCCGCTTTAACCCCTTCAAGCTAACCCGTCGCGATGGCTCCATGACTAAAGTCCTTTCACTAGGACATCTGCCGTGACAAAACCACGACAGGTGGTACTCTTCCATATGTGCTTAAGTTATTTATCTCACCCGGAAAATAGATCTTAAATTGTTTACTGTACTTTTCTTGTCCGTACCAAATCATAGTGGCTAGTTGAATGCAAACATTGGTTGCGAAGTAGCTTTGTCCGGTTTGCACCTTCAGATCCGCCATGTCATGGTCACTATACTCGTAAATCTTATGGTTTCCCCCCTTTATATTCACTACCATCATCGTAGGTGCTTCACTGCTTCGTGTCGTGCTAGCACTGCTCCTCAAGACCTCAACGCATCAAGCGAAACAACATGACCCTCATAATTCCAAAGCTTACGTGTTGAAATACGAATCTGATATGATGCTCATATTACTAAAACAGAGAACGTTTAATTGGTCACCTAATGTTCCTATATTCGTTTCAAAAAGCATGTGTGCCACCCACTGGTCCAGCTAGTTCCACTTTCCTGATTTTACTCTTGATGCTTAGGGTTTTCCCCTTTTATCTACTCTACTATGATCTGTGTAGGTGCTTTCTGTCGTACTAGCATTACTCCACCCTTCAAGCTAAACAACACAACACTCAAAATTCCAAAGCTTAGTTCAAATATGATTGTGATATGATACTGATATTAGTTAACAGACACATTTAATTGGTTAACTAAAGGTCCCACTTGAGTTTCCAAATGCATGTCGCGACATATAGAGAGACAGCAGAATTGCATTTCTTTATCACTTGTTGACTGTACTTTCTTGTCCATACCAAATCTTAGTTGTTATTTCAAAGCAAACATTGGTTGCTAACTACCCTTTGCGGGTTTGCAGCTTCAGATCTGCCATCCCACTGCCACGGTCAACACTATACTCATCATGCTTACAGTTTCCCCATTTTACGATGACCACGATCAGCCTACGTGGTTCGTGTCGTAATAGCACTGCTCCACCCATCGAGCTAAACAAGCTTAGTTGTACAAATTCAAATATGATATTATGCTGATATTAGTAAAACTGAGAGATTTTTAATTGGTCAGCTAAATGTTCGTACTTTAGTTTCGAAATGCATGTGAGCCACATATGGAGAGACTGGAAGGAATAATATTTGTCTATGCGCTCTGGTTCATCATGGGTGGCCAACCGACATTGTATAGAAAGACTTGTAATATCTTCAATCTCCTTGCTCTTCTGCTCTTCTTTAAGATGATCCTCTTCTCTTGCGGTTGACTGGTCAGGTCGAGTTATTCTCCCTTAGTATATTTTGAATCTGTCAGGTCAGGTCGACTTGTTCTTCTTTACTATATGTTGAAGCTGTCATCTGCGAAGTATCATCACTTCTGGAGCTCTCATATTTTGAGTAGTAGGCCACATTATATTAATGCACACACCAAATTACAGCAGGGATGGCACCTCTTAGAAGAATTGCAGAGATAGCACAAAGGGGTTTACAGGGAGGAAGTATTGGATTAGAATCACTTCTGCATTACAAAGATAATCTCACTTGTTTTATGTTTTCATGCATGTCAGGTATTGAACATTATCAAAATGAATATGAGAATGGGCGTACGAGAGGAATATTGCGGAACAATCCACTGGCTAACAAACTTGGCATGGTGGAGGATGGCCTATCTGATTCACCCATCAAGGTGCATGCTCTAACTTGGCAAGGTTGTATTGGTCACACATATTTTGCATCTGACCTCTTGCATTACTTCTACTTTGTTACACCATCTGCCTAGTTTAAGCATCATATATGAGTATATGACATACCTATCCATTTTCTGTACCTATTCCATGTGTCGTCATACTATGTTTTTCCAGTCAAATGTTGTTCTTTCGTAATAGATGTCCAGAAGGAAGAGGGTGAGTGCAGATCCTCAAGGAGTACAAACTAGGTATTTGGAAAAGTTAGTGATATCTGTTAAATCAGATAGATCAACAGCCATAGAAAACACAGGCCCAACTGTACCAGACTTTACCCCTACTCCAGTGGCCAAACCCCTATTAGAACTGCTGAGAGCCCAGCGTCAGGTACTGTCTATGATATCAATTCAAAATTTGAACTCCTAAATTTCTGCATGTTCCTTACCTTCTCTCTTGTATGAAAACTAATTTTAGATGAATCTCCTTGCTCAAAGGATCATAGGATCTCACGACAATACTGGGCTCTGCATTGCTCTTGTCAGTACCTCTTGCCCTTTGTCAGCATACTTACACTCATTGTTGTTTGATTATTGTAACGCCCTCGATGCGGCTATATCTCCCACGTGTCGAGGCACGACTTAGAGGCATAACCGCATTGAAAGCAATGTCGCAAGTGAGGAAATCATCACACATCCCATGTACATAAATAATATAAAGGGGAGGTACATAGTTGGCTTACACTCGCCACGTCACATCAAAGTACATAAATAACATCCATCATACAAATCACTCATGGCCCGACTATGGTGCCAAATAGAAAAGACCCCCAACATGCGACAAGGCCCTGAATCGATAACCCCAACTAGGCACCACTACTGATCGTCGGGAAAGGAAACATAATAACGCTGAGAGTCCTCGTCGAACTCCCACTTGAGCTCGTACTCGTCACCTGGAGCGGAATCACCTGGACCTGCATCTGGAGTTGTAGTATCTGTGAGCCACGGGGACTCAGCAATCTCACACCCATGCTATCAAGACTATTTGAGCTCATAGGACAGGATAAGGCAAGTATATGTGGAGCTGCAACAAGCGACTAACATATCTGGTGGCTAACTTATACGCGAAAGAGAGCGAGAAGAGGAGGCAAGGCGCGAGCGAGAGACTAGAGGAACAACCTGCGCAAGCATTACTCCAACACCGTGTCCACTTCCCGGACTCCGCCGAGAAGAGGCCATCACGGCAACACACACGGTTGATTCATTTTAATTAATTAGGGTTTAAGTTATCTACAACCGGACATTAACAAATTCCCATCTGCCCATAACCGCGGGCACGGCTTTCGAAAGTTCAATCCCTGCAGGGGAGTCCCAACTTAGCCCATGACAAGCTCTCACGGTCAACGAAGGAAAAGACCTCCTCCCGAGACACACCGATCAGACTCGGTAACCCGGTACAACAAGACAATTCGACAGGTTAAAACAAGACCAGCAACACCGCCCGAATGTGCCGACAAAACCCGATAGGAGCTGCACATATCTCTTTCTCAGGGCACACTCAGATTGTCTAAACTTCCGGTAGGCCAGCCCAGAGTTTCCCCTGGTAGCCACCGGCGGCTGACGTTTTGGACCAACACTCAGAGGAGCACTGGCCCGGGGGGGTTAAAACAAGATGACCCTTGAGTCTGCAGAACCCAAGGGAAGAAACGGCTAGGTGGCAAATGGTAAAACCAAGGTTGGGCATTGCTGGAAAAGCTTTAATCAAGGCGAACTATCAAGGGGTTCCCATTATAACCCAACCGCGTAAGGAACGCAAAATCCGGGAACATAACACCGATATGACGGAAACTAGGGCGGCAAGAGTGGAACAAAACACTAGGCGAGAGGCCGAGCCTTCCACCCTTTACCAAGTATATAGATGCATTAAGATAACATAGCAATATAGTGATATCCCAACAGGTAAATAAATGTTCCAACAAGGAACGGCTCCAAACTTCACCTGCAACTAGCACTGCTATAAGAGGGGCTGAGCAAAGCGGTAACATAGCCATTCAACGGTTTGCTAGGACAAGGTGGGTTAGAGGCTCAACATGGCAATTGGGAGGCTGACAAGCAAAAGGTAGGCATCATAGCATTGGCATAGCAAGAGCGAGCAAACTAGCATAGCAAAGATAGTAGTGATTTCGAGGGTATGATCATCTTGCCTGCACAGTTGTCAAAGCTGACTGGATCCTCACAAGCAAACTCAACGGGCTCCTCGGTAGCGAACTCGTCTCCCGGCTCTACCCAACAGGACAAACAAGCAATAAGGACACAATCAACCACGTGCAAGACCAAGCAATATGATGAAATGATGATATGCTATGCGGGATGCGATGCGGGATGCAAAATGCAAGATATGACAGGAAATGCATGAACCTGGCCTCAACATGGAAAACCAAGTGTGCCACTGGATAGAGGGGATGAAATCGCTTGAAAACGATATAAAGATCATAGGAATCGGAGCTACGGTTTGGAAATGGCAAGCGTTTTAAGATATGACACCGGTCTACGATTTACAGCAAGTAGGCATCTAAACGCAACGAAATGAACATGCTACAGCCACCAAACATGAAAACAAAATACATGGCAGTGATGTACACAAGATGTTTAACAAAACACTAGCACTGAGCCATAGGCAAATCATCCATTAA
This sequence comes from Triticum urartu, assembly GCF_003073215.2. Lineage (NCBI taxonomy): Eukaryota > Viridiplantae > Streptophyta > Magnoliopsida > Poales > Poaceae > Triticum > Triticum urartu. The sequence continues at coordinate 400,618,343 of NC_053023.1, read as the reverse complement.
GAGGTTCAAACAAGCATGGCAAAAATGAATATGCAAAACAGATTCCAAACTTAGTGAAATTAACACTAGCCTGAAATTTCAGATCACGAAGCCCTCTTCGGAGCAGCAAAACAACATGATACAAAACCTGAACATGACAAGTAAGAACATGGCATGGAGATACTCAACAAGCTTAACAAAACACCCAAAGTGACCTGGGGCCAAAAGGGTTCACAAAATACTCTACCGAGCTCACGAACATAGCTCGAACACAATCAGTTTTCAGACTTAGTGAAAACTGAGACATGCTGAAATTATAACTCACGAAGGCATATAAACGAGCTCGATGCACTCACTACGGTGCAAGTCATGGAAAGGAAAGCATATATCCAGAAAGAAGACACAATATTCTAGCTACACATGGCAAGAACAAAGGCATAGCATGCATGGAACACTAACGGTAGCATCGGCAAAATCGCAAACAAGTTGACGATCTGCCCAGATTAACAACGAAGCAAAAGTTGAGCTCGATTGAGTCAACCTAGAGCACTCCAAAAATGCAAACAAAGACAAGGATGGATATAGCATAACATAAATATCAAAACTCCCTTACTGATCATCCTCAAAAGAGGCACGGATCACTAGGAAACAAGCTGGACATATAGCATCATGAACTAAAATATCCCAGACTTAGTGAAAATCACTAAGTCCCTGAAATCAGCAATCTCAGGTACCTCTCTTCGCAAGCTTGAACAAGACAACACACACATCCTAAAAATGCATGGGAGGCACCTCTGGAAAGAAGACAAAATGCTTAACAATTCATCCCAAAGGGGCACAGGCATATCATGCACGGATTAAACATGGCAAAAATGACAAAAGTGCATGATGAACTAACGGATCTGCAATTTAACTCACGAAGGCTCCTTCTAACAGCATTTTGGGCAACAAGATGACCTCAAATGCAAATGATGCAATGGAACGAAATGATGTACATGTCGAGACGAAGATTTTGATATATCATATGCCCAAAACGGAGCTACGGTTACGGAGATACGGGGCCTCGAACAGGTCAACTTGGATCAAGAGTTTAAAAAAAACGAGGTTAGGGTTTACTGTAGCACCCGCGGATCTGGATCGGGGCGCGCCTCCCGAGGCTGGATCCGGCGAGGTCGCTCGCCGGCGACGAGGCCGGATGCGGCCGGAGCGAGGAGGAGGTCGCCGGGGGGGGCGACGCCGGCGAGGAGGCAGCGGAGGGCGCGGCGAGGAGGAGGCGGCGGGCGCGGCGGCGGACGGCAGGCGCGGCGGCGGACGGCGGGGCCGCGGCTCGGGGCGCCGGCGACGATGGCGGGCGGCGGCGGCCCGCCGGAGGAGGAGAAGAAGGGCGGCGGCGGCGGAGCTCGGCCACAGGCGCCTCTGGCCCGGGCGGAGGAGGAGGGGGCCGGCGCTGGGCCTCGGGCCCGCGTCGGTGGCGGCGGCGAACCGGTCCCGCCCCGGGGACAGGTGGCGGCGGCCGATTGGCTGGCGGCGGCGGGGCGGACAACGTCCGGCGCGGGCGGACACGTCCGGCCCGGCGCGGGGGAAGATGGATCTGTTTTTTTTTTAGGGTTTTGGACGGGGGAAGAGGAGATCCGAATGGAGGGGTGTATATATAGGCATAAGTGGAGCTAGGAGAGTCCAAATGAGGTGCGGTTTTCGCCCACGCGATCGTGATCGAACGCTCTAGGACATGGAGCTGAGTTTGGTGGGTTTTGGGCCAAATTTGGGGGGTGTTGGGCTGCAACACACACGAGGCCTTTTCGGTCCCTCGGTTAACCGTAGGAGTATCAAACGAAGTCCAAATGACCCGAAACTTGACAGGCGGTCTACCGGTAGTAAACCAAGGCCGCATGGCAAGTCTCGGTCCAATCCGTAAATGTTTGAACCCCACACACGAAAGAACGCTAGAAATGGCCACCGGAGGAGAACGAAGCGCCGGAATGCAAAACGGACAACGGGGAAAATGCTCGAATGCATGAGATGAACACGTATGCAAATGCAATGCACATGATGACATGATAAGAGATGCATGAAAACGAAAACAACACACGGAGACAAGATCCGAACCCGAGAAATAAATATAACTTAATACCGGAAACGGCAAGAGTTGGATACAAATATGGAAAGTTACATCCGGGGTGTTACAATTATGTAGCACCACTGTAAATGTTCACGTCTTTATCCTCCCTTTGCTTGAAATTATAAGATCTATATTTACTTTTAGATAAATGTAAAATTAACACAATGGTTATGAAGTTTTGGATTGCTCATGTAAGTACATGTTGTCATGTACTCCCTCTGTATCGAATTAATTGTTGATCAATTGGATGTATTTAGAACTTAATAGTGCTAGATACATCCATTTGAGCGACAAGTAATAATGGACGGTGGTGGTATTACTGTACATGCATCTCGAGATAGTTGATTGTCTAGCATTACTCTACATCTTATCTGCCCTGCCCTCCACTTTCTCCAAATTATCATCTACATTTACTCTTACCAAAATGTTGAATAAAGCCAATGCCACTCTATATCTACATTTACACATTGATGTCTGCATTCCTCTTGTAAGTACCTTTTGCCTTGTAATGTTGTACTTAATTAATTGCTATTTGATTATGTATCATCAGTCTGCACCTGAGCTTCATTGTCCTCTATTTCTTCCAATATTATTTGATCTATGTTTACTCTTTGCAAAATGTAGAATAATGGCAACACTTATAAAGAATTTTCTTTGGGGAATTTATTGAATTATCCTTCGATCAACATGGAGAAGGGCTTTGTCCAGCCCGTGTTAACATGTAATGTAAGTTCATCCTTCTCAAGCCTTCAAACTTTGTTCTAGTATATATTTGGATAGGCATCATTTCCTCCACTGCTGTTTACATCTGATTGGATGTTTGCAACAACTAGCAGTTTTAAATTGTAGTTGTAAAAACATGTTCCTTATGCAGAACAGATCCATTTATTTGTTTATACAATTGTGAAACATGTTACGTGTCTCATTTTTTCTCTTTCAGAGTCATATCTCTTATGCCAGGCAGAACTATAGGAAAGATAGTGAGCCAAACCATCTTGAGGACAGCGAGATGACCCCAAGGTCCTGTCTTGATGAAGACAGGGAGTTGAAGCTACTCACCAGCAAGTGTGAGACAACCTCTGTGCAGTCGCTGCCTCAATCAGTTCGACTTCTTCAGTCTCAACTTAAAGCGGAAAGGCTTGCTTCATCTCAGCTCTGACTTGAGGTCAAAGATGTAATGAAGATGTCAGGGGACTGCCTTGCGCACTATGGTGCCATACAGCTAGGGAGGAAGCATCTATCGTTGACACAACTGAGGTCTCGTCAGCTTGTTCGGCTGCTTGCGGGGCCCGACCTTGCCAGCCTTCTGAAGTGCTCTCAGTTTTGTATATTCTTTTGTCGGCGCGTTTATATGCACTGGTGGCGACCTTTGATGCCCAGTATATGTAATCCGCGGTCATGTTGCGCTTTATTATCACCGGTAGAGAACTTTGATTCCCAGTGGATGTAATATGTCGTAATTTCTTTATTGTATAGTCTAGGTTTATTCTTTGGTCGGTATGCTGTAATTTAGACCGAAAGGTTCAGTGGATCTCAATGTTGTCGGTCTTCAGGCCGGCCCGTTACTCATATGGGCCAAAACGTGAGCCTATAATCATCTTGGGCCATTAGCAGGTCTAAACCTATAGTAGTTTCCCGCCTTTAACAGGCCATGGGCTACATATTTACTGTAGTAACACTGGGCCTCCTCCTATGAGCCGTAGAAACAATGGGCCTTCTACGGGCCATAGAAACAATGGGACTTCTACGGGCCGTAGAAACAATGGGCCTTCTATGGGTCGTATCATCAATGGGCCTTATACGGGCCGTATGATCGATTGGCCAAACATGGGCCAAAAACAGACCACATTATGGCCGTAAACGGGCTAGAGTTGGAGTCGTCCATTCATGGGCCGACCATAACGGGCCGTCGTTAATAGGCCGTATTTGATGACGCTATGAAAATGGCCCAACATATTAACAGGCCACAAACGGGCCGACTATAACCACGGGCTGAATTTGGCCCACAAGCAGAAAATGGCAGTAACGGGCCGTAAGTAACCGAATGCTGGAAATGAGCCCAAGAATAAATGGGCCCTGAGAAGGCCAAAAGATAACATGGGCTGCAAACGGCCCAATGGATTAATGGGCCGTTAATGGGTATAAAGTGATACACTATTCATTACGGGCCAGTTTCACCACGGGCCGTTAATGGGCCAAGAGTTACGAAGGGCCTGATATGGGCCGAAAGACGTCATGGGCCATACATGGGCCGGAACTTAAAATGGGCTGGAATCATATTGGACGGCCGAGATGACGCTACTGGGCCTAATTCGGATAGGTCGTAACGGGCCCTGGGTTAGCGGGCTGTAAATGGGCTATATGCGAACATGTCATTAACAGGCTTTCCGTGGGCCGGCCCGCCACCTTTTGACCAAGTCAAACAGGCTGGCCTTTTCACAGGAATGGGCCTCTGTTCGGTCGTGCCACGTGTCGACGTATCATAGGCGCCTTCGGTCCAATGAGTGGATGACATCTGTCCCAACGGTGAGCCGACACATGTTTCCTCCGGCTAATGATGATTTTACATGTGGAAAATCCCCATTGGTCGGGGCTGCTAGCGGGTTATCGGATCCAAAACCGGACCCAATAGCTTAACGGCATTCCGTTACGGTGGATGCCACGTGTCGGTCACCCTTGACGAAAGCACTTCTGTGACGCGTGATTTATCGTCATGGAAGTGGACACTTCCGTGATGATAATTTTGGTAATGTCATGGAACACTTCTACGACAGCACATGTATGACTATCTTGATTCTGTCATAAAATCGTCATGGATGTACATGCATGACAAAAACCGCGACCTATTGTGACAAACATGTATCATCACGGAAGTGTATTTTTTGTAATGGAAGAGGAGAAGGAAAGGGGGGCGCCCCCCTCCCTAGTCCAATTCGAACTCCCTATAGGGAGGGGCGTGGCTGCCCCTTGTGGGCTGCCTTCCCTCTTCCCTATGTCCCATGAAGGCCCAACTTTCCCCGGGGGGGGGGGGGGTCCGGTAACCCTCCAGCACTCCGGTTTTCTCTGAAATCACCCGTAACACTTCCAGTGTCCGAATATAGCCGTCCAATATATCAATCTTTATGTCTTGATCATTTTGAGACTCCTCGTCATGTCCGTGATCATATCTGGGACTCCGAACTACCTTCGGTACATCCAAACACATAAACTCATAATATCGATCATCACCGAACATTAAGCGTGCGGACCCTGCGGATTCGAGAACTATGTAGACATGACCGAGACACGTCTCCGGTCAATAACCAATAGTGGAACCTGGATATTCATATTGGCTCCCACATATTCTACGAAGATCTTTATCGGTCAAACCGCATAACGATATACGTTGTTCCCTTTGTCATCGGTATGTTACTTGCCCGAGATTCGATCGTCGGTATCCCAATACCTAGTTCAATCTCGTTACCGGCAAGTCTCTTTACTCGTTGTGTAATGCATCATCCCGCAACTAACTCATTAGTCACATTGCTTGCAAGGCTTATAGTGATGCGCATTACCGAGAGGGCCCAGAGATACCTCTCCGATACTCGGAGTGACAAATCCTAATCTCGATCTATGCCAACTCAACAAACACCATCGTAGACACCTGTAGAGCATCTTTATAGTCACCCAGTTACGTTGTGATGTTTGATAGCAAACAAGGTGTTCCTCCTGTATTCGGGAGTTGCACGATCTCATAGTCATAGGAACATGTATAAGTTATGGAGAAAGCAATAGCAACAAACTACACGATCATCGTGCTAAGCTAACGGATGGGTCAAGTCAATCACATCATTCTCTAATGATGTGATCCCGTTAATCAAATGACAACTCATGTCTATGGCCAGGAAACATATCCATCATTGATTCAACAAGCTAGTCAAGTAGAGGCATACTAGTGACACTATGTTTGTCTATGTATTCGCACATGTACTAAGTTTCCGGTTAATATAGTTCTAGCATGAATAATAAACATTTATCATGATATAAGGAAATATAAATAACAACTTTATTATTGCCTCTAGAGCATATTTCCTTCAGTAAGGAGTTAAATAAAAATTCCTTGCCAAATCCCAACAACTTAACTCCCTAAACAAATTCTTCACTAATTCTTCTACGTTTTGGTTTACATACTACAATTAACTACATATTTGCGCACATAATAAATCCAAGCTTGATAAAGAAGGTTCACACAATTCATCAATATTATAAATTAAAAGTTCACAAAATCAAATAATTCAAATTCAAACACACAAAAGTGTCCAAATGAAGTAAATAACATGATAGAAGCACAAGAATCAACTGCTGCTATGGAGTGCCTACTGATGCTCAACAAGATCATCTTGGAGCTGAGTATGAGCTGCGAGAAATGTTTGTATCCTGTTTTGCACTGTGTTCCAACTCAACAGGATCCACGTTGGAGATATACCTAAAGTTCTCTGTCATGTCTCTCTCATCTTCCATGATAATGTTATGCAAATGATGCAACATGTCATTATTTGCAATAGTCATCTTTAACGATCATGAAAATGGTCATTTCAAAATCATATTTGATTTCCTGTGACGAAGAGTTATCGAAGAACGTCTCCCTCAACCTTTTCATCCTCGCTATGTAATATTCTAGATTGAATTAGAAAAATAGTAAATTACAATGAAAAAGGCAACAAAAAACTACACCTAGTCAATTCAGCGAACACTTTGCGGGCGGGCGGAGGAGGTGAGAGTCTCAATCGGCGGCATTGATGACATGCCGAGGCTACGGGTTGTCGACGGGGCTTCGTCATGGCTTGCTGACTTCGTAGGAGGAAGATTCTTTTAAAGTCGTGGTCGTCGGTCGTCGTCCAAGCTCGTCACGACCAAACTGTGTCAATCTTTATTTCGCCAACCCTTCTAAGGGCCAGCCAACGTGGAGCTTATAATTTTTTTAGGAGTTATAAGCTGGATAAGGGATCGGTTAGGTCCGGTTTAACTCCTCGCCAACATCAAAAATGCAAAAGAAGCTTACCAAACTTCACATCAACAAAGTGCAAAAAAATCTATCTCTAGTCTTCTTAGGCGATCTAGGTCAGCGGCCGCCGCCAGCTGCCATCTTGGCGGCAGCGTCGCTGCTACTCTCTCCGACCCCTCCGCTATGCGGCAGGTGTGTCATCTTTGATTCTAGTCGGACTGCTTCATTAGGTCGTCTGTTCTTGTCCGACCCTAAGTGAACTTTGCTTCGTGGCAGGTGTCATTACTGATCCAGTCGACTTGCTTTGCAAGTCTTCTGTACAATTTGTTCGCTTCGTGTATCCTATGAGTCCGTGAGCTGTGAATTTTCCTGACGGAATTTGCTTGCTTGAGATTTACTCTGGTACGTGGTTGTGAACCTATGGTCCATCTGAAGCTTTGATCCTGACTGGGAGTTTTTCAGGATTTGTGTGTTGGGTCTTCTAAGGAGTCTCTTCAGAGCAATGAAATCTATAGCTTGGAATTGTCGTGGCATGCTCTTAGCTACTGCAGTTCGAGAGCTTCTAGAGTTACAGGGACATGTGAGGGAGGAAATTGTTTTCCTCTCGGGAACTCACTTGAATAAAGTTAAGGCGGAGGAGCTTCGGTGTAAGTTAGGATTTGATGATATGCACGTGGAGGAGAGTGATGGTCGGCCGGTGGACTAGTTATGTTTTACAGTAAGGAGAATGAAGTGGTTTTGAACTACATGGGTCCTAACTTTATTGATGGTATTGTCATGGAAGGTCAGAATGCAGGCTGGCGTTTGACAGGTTCCTATGGAGAACCCTCTTGGGATAAGAGGCATTTATCTTGGCAATATATCCGTGATCTTCACAATCCGTCATCACTTCCATGGCTGGTCGTTGGTGACTTCAATGAAATCGTACTATGCGTTGAAAAGGAGGGGGCAATGATCGGCCAAGTATTATGATGCAAAATTCAGAGAATGCTTAGATGATTGTGGCCTTGTTGATTTAGGGTATGTGGGAGATAAATTCGCATGGAGAAGGGGAGGTATAAGACAACGACTTAATCGGGCTGTATGCAATGATGCATGGATGAACAAGTTCCCCCTCATAGCGGTTGTTAATGAGCAGCATGTACATTCTGACCATAGACTGCTTGTGATTGATACTGATTACTATGACGGGGAATAAATGAAGAGATCGGCTGGAGGTGTGAAGTTTGAAGCTCGCTGGCTCCAAGAAGAAACAGTAAATGAGATTGTCAAAACGGCTTGGGAGAGAGCCAAACTCGCAGGTATTGGTCCATCCCTTGCTGATCGGACTCGTGCAGTTCATGCAGATCTCCACCAGTGGGATAAGGAGATTCTGGGAGGTCCTAAAAAACATGTAAAGAAGCTAAAGAGAGAACTAGAAGAGCTTAAATGTGGCTCGATTACAGCCGAAACAAGATCAAGGCAGAAGGAAGTGCAGATTTTAGTTGAAAACCTGTTGGACCAGGAAGAAATCTTTTGGTTACAAAGGGGAAGAGCCAACTGGCTTTTGCATGGGGACATGAATACATATTTTTTCCATCGGGCTGCTACTGCGAGGAAAAGCGTAATCAAATAAAGAAACTTCTTGATGATTCTGGTAATTGGCAGTAAGGCACGGACGACCTAAATAAGTTAATTACTGATTATTTTTCTAAACTTTTCACTTTGGAAGTTTTAGATCCAGACCAGGGAGTTTATCATGTGTCCGGCACGGGGTCACGGATGCGATGAATTTAGCGTTGTTGGCCCCTTATACGGCTGAAGAAGTCCGCAAAGCACTCTTCGATATAGGTGACCTTAAGGCACCAGGGCCTGACGGTCTTCATGCTATTTTTTATAAGAGGTTCTGGACGATGTTGGGTGATGATCTAGTAGAAGAAGTCCTCAAAGCAGTTAATTCTTGCAGCATGCCCAATGGGTGGAATGATACGACCATTGTTATGATTCCTAAAGTGCATTCGCCGGAGAAAGTAACACAATTTAGGCCAATCAGCTTATGCAATGTGATCTATAAAGTTATCTCGAAGATGTTAGCAGCTCGCTTAAATTAATTCTGCCAACGGTAATTAGCCCTACTCAGAGCGCTTTTGTTCCGAGTCGTCTTATCACTGACAATGTACGGGTTGCTTATGAGAGCCTTCATACAATTAAAAATAAAAAGGAAGGAAAGGAAGGTTGGTGCGCTGTGAAGTTGGATATGAACAAAGCATATGATTGAATGGAAGGGATCTTCTTGGAAGGGATGCTATTGAAGCTAGGCTTTAAAGCAAGCTGGGTAAAACTCATTATGATGTGTGTTACCTCAGTCCAATATAGAGTCCGTTTCAATTCAGATGAAACCGAAAGCTTTAAACCTACAAGAGGGCTCTGATAGGGAGACCCACTGTCGCCATATTTGTTCTTGCTCTGTACAGAGGGCTTATCAGAATTATTAGCGCATGCAGAACAAGTTGGAGAGCTGAATGGTGTCAAGGTATGTCGTGATGCAACTGCTATTATAAACCTATTATTTGCAGACGACTCGTTGATTTTAATGAAAGCAAACTCCATAAATGTTGCATGCCTGAAATCAGTACTAGATGCATATTGTTTGGCCTCAGGACAGATGGTTAGTGTGGATAAGTCCACCATTTTCTTCAGCCCAAGTACTGAAGTTAATACTAGGGTGCAAGTGTGTTCTACCTTGGGTATCATGATGGGGGCCCTTAATGATAAATACTTAGGGCCAATGTTGGAAAAAGCGGTAGGCGTAAGCGAGGCGGTAGGCATAAGCGATGCGGTTGGCCTTCGCCTACTGACTAAGCGGTGCTTAAGCGCGCTAGGCGCAGCCTAGGAGATTATATAAATTTTACTAATAGGGTGTATATGTGGTTATTATATGTGAATTTTATTAATTTAGGGCATATAAGTATGTTAACGACCAACTACTACAATTGGAGTGGCCCTTTTGGCATATCAGTGCAATATGGCATGATTTCTCGCTTGGGTAGACAATTTCTTACTTACTCTGCCTAGACTTCTACTTATGCCCTAGGCGAGGTGTTGGGCCATTGCCTAGCGCCTAGGCGTGCCTAAGCGCCTCCTAGGCACTGCCTTTTCCAACAGAGCTTAGGGCTCCCTGCAACTGTTGGGCTTGAGAAAACTGATTGCTTTCAATATCTTGTGGATCGTTTAATACTCAAAATTAATGGATGGAAGGAGAGAGTTTTGTCTGCCGAGGGTAAAGAAATTATGATTAAATCAGTAGCACAAGCCATCCCATCATATGCAATGTCCGTCTTCAAAATTCCTAAAAAATTGCAAAGGAATCACTGATGCGATTACGCAATTTTGGTGGGGGTGATGATGCTAATCATAAGAGAATGCACTAGTTCCCCTGGTGGAAAATGTGTGTCCCAAAGATGAAGGGAGGAATCGGATTTCGTGATTTACATTGCTTTAACCTTGCACTTCTAGCGAAACAGGCATGGAGGCTCACTGATAACCCTGATTCACTTTATGCAAGGGTCTTGAGAGCTAAATATTTTTCGGATGGAGATCTTCTTAATGCTACTCTAAAGAAAAGATCTTCTTATACTTGGCAAAGCATCACGGAAGGAGTCAACACAATAAAACTTGACTATATTTGGAGAGTGGGTGATTGTCAGAACATAAATATTTGGAGTGATCAGTGGATCCCACAAGCACCGGACATAATGGTGATTACTAGAAGAGGAGGTCAGTTATTATCGAAAGTTGCTGATCTTATAAATCCTGCTAATGGTGAATGGGACGAATCACTTGTAAACCAAACATTTTGGCCCATTGATGCAAGAAGGATTCTTGCAATTCCACTCCCAGCTCATGACATGACTGATTTTATTGCATGGAGTTTGACAAAAATGGGTATCTTTTCGGTGAGATCAGCGTACCACATAGAATGGAACCGCCAATTTGGTAGTAGAATGAAAGTAAGTAATGGTATGGGTGCTGTTGACAATTCTATCTGGAAGACCCTTTGGACCCTGAGATGTCCATCTAAGATAAAAATTAATGTCTGGAGGACTCTGCATGCATTGGCGGAGGCAGGGGGTGCCAGCAGGGGCCCCGGCCCAGGCCAACAAGCAGAATTTTCCACTACACAAGTGTTTACTTGTTGCTAATTCTGTGTATTATCATGATTTTGTTGGCTTTGGCCCTCCCCAACAAGACTTAACATCAAGTTGCCCCCCCCCCCTCGATTAAGTTTTCCTGCCTCCGCAACTGTCTGCATGGAGCATTGCCATGCCGAGCGATTTTAGCTGATAGACATATAAAAACCCCTCCACAATGCCCAGCTTGCAACCTAAGCGCCAAGACCATCAAACATATGTTATTTGAGTGCAAGAAGGCCAAAGACGTGTGGAGACATCTTGGTGTGGACGGCATGATTAGTGAAGCTTGTAGGCGTGAGGGTGTTGGGGAATCTATCTTGGAAGAATTGATATGCGCACCTGAAGAAGCAGCAACGGTTCTTGGCCAAGGAAGTTTTCGTGAAATAGTAGCAGTAACGTCGTAACCTCATGCATGGAGAACAACTACAATCAGCAATACATATTAGTATGGTAGTCAGAGTTCTAACAAGCAACTACTCACGAGCAAGTCTACCAAAGGCTAGGCAAAAAAGTGATGGGTGGTCGAAACCAATGCATAACTATGTAAGTTGAATATTTGTGCAGGTTTTAATGATGATTCACTTATGGGGACTTTTGGTGCTGTTTTGAGAGATAGTAAAGGTGAGTTTGTGGCAGCTGCAAATAACAAAGTTGAGGCTTGCTTGGATGCCCTCACATCGGAGACAATGACGCTAAGATTTGGCTTACATTTAGCGCAAACTGTTGGTTGCAACCGGCTGGTCGTCAACTCCAACAATGTTGATGTTATTAGCACCATGTGCGAAGGAGGATTCTATGCAGGTGTGGGAGTTTCTATCTTTGATGAGTGTTATCATATGTTGACAAACTTTGTTCATACCATATTCGAGCACTGTCCACGGGAGGATAACACAGTGGCTCATGAATTAGCCTGTATTGCTAGATATGATAATCCTAGTATTTGGTTAGATGACACCCCCCCAGGGTTTAATTTCGTTTCTTGTCAATGATGTATCTTTGGTTATCAATGAATAAAGAGGGGGTTTCAAGCGTAAAAAACCGGGTTTTTTTGTGTGACTATGATCTCTTTTTTTGTCCGTGCAAAAGGAAAAAAAGGAAATGTTTACCATCGTCGGCCGGTCGCCTCGCTAGCGATGCGCGTTGGGGTTGCGCACAGATGCCACGTCACGCTGGCCAAACCGCACCGCTTTCTTTTTTTTCTTCCCTTATCTCTTAACTCGCGACCTCATCCACTCGTTCCTTCGTCTTTGCTTCCGTCTCTGATTTCTCCACCGAGCTCGCCTCCTCTTCTCAACGTTGCTACATAACCACACCCCCCATCTAGTCCTAGTATGCGGGAACCCAGCGATGTGCGGTGCTGAACCCCGTCCAGCAGGATTTTTGCTTCAGCCGGCGATGGTGGTGGCTGGTGGCGATGGCGGTGGCGGAGAATAAGCTGCTTTTTTCTTGATTTGTTTTTGCTGGAACCGTGTTTGATTTTTGCTAGAACCTGCTTGCATTTTTGCTGCAGCAGGGAGATGATAGTGCTCGGCGGCAATGGCATGGCCGCCATGATTTGTTTTTGCTGGAACCAGCAATCTTTTTTGCTGGAACCAACCTTTACTTTTGCTACATCGGAGAAGACTATGTGATGTGAATCAGCTGCATCCAGCGATTTTTTTGCTACATCCGTCATCAATTTTTGTTGGAACCAGCACGAGCGTCGGCCACAACCGTCGCACGACGGAGCTACAACCAAGGGGGAAATGCTATAACCGGTGCTTCAATTTGCTACTGTCGGCATCTTTTTTTGCTGGAACCAGTTGAAAGTAGGCGCGGAGGTGCTGCATCCAGCGATGTAATTTGCTACATGCCGCATCGATTTTGCTGGAACCAGCACCAAAAAATGCTTCCACCAGAGTTCGTTTTCTCTAGACCATCGATTTTTTGCTACAACCACGTTTTTTGTTGTTGGAACCAGCACCCAAAAATGCTTTCACCAGAGTTAGTTCTTCGTTCTTTGCTGGATGAGCGACTTTTTGCTACAACCTTATCTTTAATTTGCTGGAACCAAGGATTTCAATTGATTCAACAGGGGCGGCAATACAAAGCTTCTTTTTCGACAACTTTTTTTGTCTGCGAGCATCGACGGAGAGCGCTGCCATCGAGCACGGCGGCGACTTTTGACGGTGAGAGCAAACGGGGGAGGGCGACGGCGCACTGCGCGACATGGCGACGGGGGGCAGCCGCCATGACTTGCAGCGGTGCTTTCCTCAGATCTGAAAAACGTGCCAGGGTGACAAGCGTTGGGAAAGGCGCCATCCGACGGCTATGCAGGGGTGCATCTAACGGCCAGGGTTGGACAGGCCTAAAGTTTGGACCGGCGCACCGGCGCAGAGTGCTGCCAAAAAAACTCCTGTCCATAGTCGCATTACTTACGTACGTACTCGGTACTCCTTCTGAGGACCCTTCTAACGACAAAAGTCAATGAGCGTACAGATATGGACTTGTCGGGGAGGGACTACAATAGAATCTGGGCTTGTAGTAGAAAAATAGGAAAAACAGATCTGGACCACTAGATGGGAGACTGATGGCCCAGATTTAGGTGGAGGGATCTCAGACCACTTAATGTACTTTTCATGGAAAACCCCCTGCCAATCCTTAGATATGAGATAGCATATTTGCAGTATAGACCTTGAGTCTTCATGAAATATAACCATTTTCATAAATGCACAGTGCTGATGCCCATCTCATCTTAGTTCTCATACACATTTAAGTGTCTATTTTAGCCTCTGAGACATCATTCATTTTTTCAAGAGGGTCGGACATCTTGGTTTCAATATATATCACATTTTTTAGCACATAAGAGAACTAAGCCATCCCAGAACAAGCAGAACTGCATATACATGTCAAACTAGAAGTAGTGCATGAGCAAATTAAGGACTGGAATTATCACCACATCATTTTGAGTATTTGAGTACATGAGAATACAACACAGGAGGTATACATAGAACACTTTTAGTACATGGCCAGCAGACCCAAGTGTAAATGACTGAAACTATCACCGTCCAACAAGCATCTTGATAGTACATGACAGAAAAGATCTATGAGTATCATTTTGCGTCCTGTTTTAGTGCTTCCTGTTGATCGAGCTTCATCCGCTGGCATTCCAGCTTCTATACGAGAGTTTTTAACCTCCATGAACTCTTATACACTTGATCAGTTCAATCTACCTAGCTAAGAACACCAGATAAGTAGGTGTCAGTTAGAAACATATATGAAATAGCATATCTTGAGAAGAGAGACATTCATTATGTCCAACTTCATTCACAGCTCCAACCAAGGATATATAACCTAGATGTCAAACTTAATATGAAATTCCGAATACACATGTAACCAATCAGGATAACCCTTGAGGTCGATGCTGGCATTCCAGCTTCTACATGGGAGTTTTCAAATCAAATAAAAATGGCATGTAGTAGCGGGATAAGTCTAATAGAGAGAGTACAAATATTTGTTACAGCATATTTCGTTATTCCACTACAGATTAGGTTATGTTGTTATACCTATTGACTTATAAACCAATAACATCAAAACTCTTGTTTCGAAAGAGGTCAGTATAACACGCATATGTTCTAACTCAAAAATAATCATAAAAACTGACAAACATTCATGTTCATACCATTGAATGGACCTTAGCTGCTTGCACAAAAACCAGCTCATAAAAGTTTCATAGTGGTGAAGGTTAGAGATTATGACCCAAGGTTACAATTATAAATTTGACTTTACCCGTCTAAAAAGGACAATTATTGGACATGGGTACAAACATACTGGGCATGGAAAAAGTAAATCTGGATCGCCTTGAGAAAATAGGAATGCAGGCTACAGATTCACACTGGGTTAAAGCTTGCATGGGCATGCATAGACCTACGATCAATATATTGCAATTTTCAAGGATTAGTTAAAAGCATAAATGAGAATAACAAACAAGTGGCATCGAGCTAAAGAGAGTTTTATGACTGCCCTACAGGTGCAGATTATTACATGCTATTACACTGAGGCTTATACAGAGAACCCTGCAACACAAATTCTAAGTTTAATACCATCAACCTTGTGTCACAAACGTGATACCATATTGATCTGTAAAATACTACTCCCTCCGTTCCTGAATATTTGTCTTTCTAGATATTTTAACAAGTGACTACATACGGAGCAAATTAACAAGTGACTACATACGAAGCAAAATGAGTGAATCTGCACTCTAAAATATGTCTATATACATCTGTATGTGGTGTTCCATTTGAAATCTCTAGAAAGACAAATATTTAGGAACGGCG
The DNA here is from genome assembly GCF_003073215.2 of Triticum urartu. Taxonomy (NCBI): domain Eukaryota; kingdom Viridiplantae; phylum Streptophyta; class Magnoliopsida; order Poales; family Poaceae; genus Triticum; species Triticum urartu. Next base: position 400,602,773 of record NC_053023.1, on the reverse strand, counting down.
GGAGTACATGCCATTTACTTATGAGATCTGATTTTCTGTCACATGTAGTAATATATTTTGAAGCAAACTAAAATTCTACTACTATTAGCCAGATGCAATGCACATTCAACAAGCATTGCAGGTTGTGAGCAGTATAGGTACCTCTTGAGAGAATGATTCTTTCTTTTTTGGAGTACTGAAATCATCAATGAGAAGCATGGGTGAATTAATCTCTGCAAACAAGGTAGCATTGTTGTAATCTTGATTTCGAACGATGTTGATCGATTCCACAGCTACAAACAATTTTTTGGCAAACAACATCACAAGGGATTAACATAAAGTTGGATACATCAATGTACTTTCTTAGACCGATGTTCTCACCGGATAGTGCTGGCGCACATGCTGTGGTCATTGCAACCATGGGCACTCCTAAAGGCGATGTCACGCTTCCGCCCTCCATTAGTGGATCCTGAGATGAGAATTGCAAAGTCAGAAAAGAGATCATCTTTTGAAGTCAGACGTTAGGCACATGGACAAGATAAAGAACACAACCAACAACAACAGTTTTTGAAGCAGAATATATACTGTGACACTTCCTATTGTAGACCCTGGGTATTACGATGCACAAATTGTTTGCCCTTGATGCCACCATTTTGGGAAAATAATCCATATACAAGGACACTTCCTATTGTTCCCTGTTAAAATACTTTTTGTCCGCTATATTTTGGTTCCTCAAATATTAGTGCTTATTTCTGTTGTGGTATAGCACAGCAGCTACATATATCCTTGTTTAATCAGTATTTAAAATTGTATAATGTTTATTATTATTTATGAAGAAATGCATGGCACACATATCTTACTTGCGGTCCTGGCGTGCTATGTATACATTTTTATTTGGCACTGCTCTGAAGGTGTGTGCTTGCAATTAAAATGGATGTATACCATCATCTTTAATACTTTGAGAGCTAGTTTTACATATAACTGGAACTGGGAAACACTACTGTTACTCGGTGGCCTGTTGCACGTCTAAAAGAGCTTGGACGAGTAAAAAAGCTTCGTGGTTCTTTCATGGTACCTCCTATTGCAATATTGCTTGTGATGTTCCATATATGCATATAGAAAACTTCCAAACAACCTGGTCTAGATTTAAAGAGAGCTTCATAGTTTTCATCTTATAGATAAGAACATGCTATTACTGGAAAGATCCGATGAACATGAATCCAAATTTTTGATATGCCGATAAATGGACCAATTTGAATTTTTTTTTTGTCTAGTAGAATCAGTTTACTTCCTTTCCAGCTTGTCAAGCTACTGATTCTGTATATGGAACTGCAGGTACCGAGTTTTTTAGTGAATTGCCGTGAACTTATACGTGAACTTCAAGACCCTAAGATTATTCAACCGTTCTCAACCTTCCAACTTGGTTCTGCAGAGTACTTAACAGTGAAACAAAATTCCAAATTAGAGTACGACACCACCAAGAACAGGAGCAAATGCATCATGCACACACAAGCAGATTTGACATGAAAGTACAGGAAAATAGAAGTATACAGATAAATCGTAAATTTACTTGATATAGTAAAATTGGAATGCAACACAAATAGCAAACAAAGTTAACATCTATTTACCAGGAAAATGAACAACCGTATCGAGGATTTGTAGGTTCGCACCACGTCGCATGGGGCGGTTGGGAAGGAGCCGAGGAGCTCACCACCGGCTTGCTGCTGACGAGGGGGAGGAGGACACGAGCTGACCCTGGTGCGTGAGAGATAGAGAGGAGGCGACGAACCGACCGCTACCGGAGATTCAGATGAGAGGTTGCGAGCCTGCGACGAGCACACTGCGATCTGAGCTTAGTAGCAGAGGAGATCTGATTTGATCTGCCTCAAACAACACCGCCGGCGACGTGATCGCCAGGAGCCATCGTAGATTTTCTGAATTCGCCCAGCTTGAGGATGGATCTGGGCCGCCGCCGCCGACAGCGTTGGGGCCGCCGCTCTGTACGCGATTTGGAATTGAACGACGAGGCCATCGAGACCAAATTAGCTTGCAGGGAAGGACCTTTTTGCAAATTATGCGGACAGATCACTCCGCCTAAATCTGGGCCATCAGTCTCCCATCCGGTGGTCCAGATCCATTTTTTCTATTTTTCTACCACAAGCATGATTTCTATTGTAGTTGCTCCCACTTGTTGGCCAAGATGTACCGGCCTTGGAGACGGTATGTTTGTGCCTTGGGAGTTGGGTCGTGTCTGTTGGATCGATCTTTTTTGCTTGGAGAACAAGCTTGATCGATGGGCAGGCGGGCAGGCATATAAAGACGCAGGCAGCACGGCCTTCCTTCCTCCAACTACAACCTGCAGACCAAGACCAAGCGGCAAGCACCAACGCTTCGTTCGAAAACCCGTCGATAGCTAGCAATGTCGGCGCTTCGATCCTTCCTTGGGAAGCTGCCGCGGCCCTCCTGCCGCCAGGCCGTCCTCGGTGGCACCGTCGCGTCCGCCGCGGCGGCCGGGATCTGGTACCTCCAACAAAACGGCGACAAAGCAGCACCAGCACCTGGTACGTACCTACGGATTTAATCTGATCTTTCCATCCAAATTTGTTACTGTATTTTTCCTCTAAGCGTGACTAATTACGCCATGCGCGTATTTTCAGTACCCGGTAGGCTTGGTGCCGAGGAGGAGGCCATGATGAAAGAGACGCAGCGGGCAGCTGAGGAGGCGGCGGCCAAGAAAGCGCAGCACGCCGGGGAGGAGGCGGCCACGAAGAAGAAGACATAGATTATTATTATTATTTTTGATGAAAAAGGAGATAGTAGGTTTTTTTAGGGAGACATAGTTAGAACTAGTTATAATGGCGGTTGTGCCAAATTAGTTAATTATCTCATATACGAACGTTTAATTATGATTTGATGCGAGACAAATCTTTGTGAATGGGATCCTTTTTTGCAGTTTGGAGTTGTTTGGAGTTTTTTTTCCTAAGTACACTATAATATAGTACGATTTCTGTCACTGCAAAAAGAACAATGATTTCTGAAAAAGAAGACGCTACATCTTAAAATGCTTTCAGTCTTTGTGTCCCCGATTCCATAATTTTCTTAGTATCCAAGAATCTACTCTTCACCCTGGCCAGGCACATGCGCTCTGTTCCCCGCCATCGTTGGTGGCTCGGTATTCTCCCAAATTTTTGCTGACAAAGTCGGCCCTTTTAATGAAAGCACTTACTGGTGCACTTCATAGTTGGCACGTTTAGTCCATCCTCAACGAGCACCAGACGCACGTCAGATCTTAATTACGGCAGTAGAAGCAGCCAGCAGCAACTCTAGCAGAGACCTCCAATGTGACGCTCTCTGCGTCGAACGCTAACTATGACTAAAAATATATATGCAGTGGCGGGGATCACAGGCGGAGCTCCCGGTAGGGCGAGGCAGGGCGCCCGCCCTACCTTGATTTTTGGCAGAAAGATTTATACATGTACGCATACGCTGAGTGGTTGGCTGATTCTGTATGCGTGGAGTCAGGTCGCTAGGAAAAGGGAAAAAGAAGAAAAAGGAGTGGGCCTAGTCGCTCAGCTTCGGTCCACGCTGTTTAGTCCCACTAGTTCCTGCTGCCAGGCATCGTTCCCTAAGCGGAACTGCCAAAGCGATCAGGTCAATCCCAATCATTTCTAAAAAAAAAAAAGGTCAATCCCAATCGATCCAGCGCACGCACCAGTATACCACATATACACACGGAGTCCCACTCAGAAAGAAAAACGTATACACACGGAGAGGTATAGATTTCTACTCTCTCCTTTCTTAAATATAAGTCTTTTACAGATTTTTATATGGACTACATATGAATGTATATAGATATATTTTAGAGTGTGTATTCACTCATTTTGCTCTATATGTAGTACATATAAGGCAGTACCGAGAAGAGGCAGTGCGGCCCCTCGGGTCGCCCCCGTGGGCGACCAGGGGGAAACCCTAGCCGCCGGCGCCCAGACTCCCCCGCATCTTCTCCATCCTCGCCGCCGCCAGTAGCGCCGCCGAGCGAAGCCAGGCCGGCAGGGGCGGCGGCGGGGCTCCCTTCCCCTTCCCCCGAATGGGCTGGCGCGGGACGGCCGTTCGAGAGGAGGCGCCGTACTTTTGCGGGGTGCGGTGGCACTGCAGATGGATCCTGGCCGCGACGTGCACTGCGCGCGGCGGTTGGGGTTCGTGCTCGCGGCGTGGTGCGGCCGCTGGATCTGGTGGTCGCGTGCGCCGTCGGTCTTGGGTCCGATCCTTCTGGATCCGGTGCCTGATAGCCGTCGGCCGGCGCAGGATGGTGGCTTTCGTCGCTGACCAGGTCGGGTCTTCCTTGATCCGGCACCTGGATGGATCTACGCCGGAGGTGTTGAGCCTGATGGTGCTTCCCTTTCTGGAGTTTTCGGGTCTTGGCTGCTGCCAGATCCAAAGCAGATGGAGATTGGTGGTACAGGAAGAGGACCGGAGGAAACTTTGGTCGGCTAGCTCGGCCCGGCATCGGCGACGGCTTTGACGTCGTTACCCATCTTGATGGCGAAGTCGAGGTCCCTCCTATCCACCTCCGTCCCGTTCCTGGCGAAAGTCCAAAATCCGTCTTGGATTGGACGGCGGCGGCGCCCTTTGCGTCGTAACCTCTATGGAGGCGCCGTCTTGGGAGGCTTGGGCGTTCGGGGGAGTTGCTATGGGTGAAGGGCTTCGTGTGTCAGTTCCAGCAGCGGCAATGGTGTGGAGGTTGGCAAGAGGAGCGGCGTTCTAACCGCGTCAGATGCGTCTGGTAAGAGATGTCAAGTCATGCCTGGCCGACAGGTGCTACGCTGAGTCATGCCTAGTCGGCAGGTGCTACGCACGACAGATCTTTCAGAGTGTCCGCGTCGGGATGGACGAGCGCAGAGCGGTGGAGCTGTCTGGCGTCGTGGTGGCGTCGACGGTAGCTAGACCATGCAAGGTAGATGCAACAGTACAGCTCTGAAGATGGTTTGGTGGCAGGTGGCTGCGGCGGCCTCATACCCGGCAGGCGTCCTGGTTGGGGAGTGCGCCGGACTGGTAGGTACCCCATACCCGGCAGGCGTCCTGGTTGGGACCTCAGGTCTTAGATGTTTAGGTTTGGCTGCGATGTCTGTTTGGTATTAGGCCCAGACTATCAGCGCCCCTTCATCGATTGGATAGGTGTAGCGACAGTTGTTGCTGAGAAAGTGGCTTTAGTCTTGCTGTTGTATGTCTTTATAAGGTCTTGTGAGAATAATTAATAAAGTGGCCGTATGCATCGCCCAGATGCAGAGGCCGGGGGTCATCCTCCTTTTCTAAAAAAAATGTAGTACATATAAGAATCTCTAAAAAGTATTATATTTAGAAATGGAGGAAGTACATTTTCGTGTCAAGAATTTATCAAATTTATGATACTTTTTTAGAAAATAGCTTTGGCAATCTAGTCCATATTTTTTTCAGGTCATTTTTCTATTTAGATTTGTTTTCTCCTGAAAATTCCACTGAATTTAATGATTCAGTTTAGAATCACCTAAAATCATTAGAGTGTATTGTTAGTGTGTACATGATATTTTGATATTGCATCAAATCATTCTTTAACCTTTATGATTCGCCCCACCTTAAATTTTTCTCGTCCTCCACCACTGGCGGGGATTAGAACACATGACGCACGTCTATACATGACGAGTTACTACCAGCCGAGCTAGCAGGTGAAGCTGTATAAAGAGTAGCATCAAACCTAAAAAATCAAACATTCTGCGCAGATCCGAATCAGTTTAGGAATTTCGGAAGCATTTTTTTAAACAACGGAATGTTCTGTGAAACGTAAATACTTTCAAGTTTGTGAACAAAAATTTAAGAACCATAACATCTTTTAAAAATAAGAACATTTTGTTGAAAATCTTGGAACAATTTTTTTGAAACGAGAACATTTTTTCAAATTTCAAAACAAAATTTGGAAAGTGAATATATTTTGAATTCCTGAACAAAATTTGCAAACACGATTTTATAGAAATTTACATAAAAAAATTAAACTGAAACATTTTTTGAAACTCCTGAAAAAAATGAAAAGATGAAGAAATTTGGGAATTTGTGAACAATTTTTAAAAACTAGGAACATTTTTCAAAAATTGTAGAAAAGTTTAACAAATACATTCCAAACAATTTTTGTAAAACAAGAACATTTTTTGAAATGCCCGAATAATTTTCAAAAAATGCGAACATTTTTTGAATTTATGAAAAAAAAATAAAACACGCATATTTTTGGAAATTTTGAACGTCTCGATACGAACAAAATTTAAACTTTCCGAACAATTTTCAAAAGAAACGAAAAAACGAAAAAACAGACAGAAAACAGAAAAAAAAGGAAATGAAAGAAGAAAAAGAAACAGAAACGGAAAAACGGAAAAAAGAAAAACGAAAAGCCCAAAGAAGACACAGGAAAACCGGTCAAAAAGGAAGAAAACAGGTCAGGTAACCTTCTAGAAGGTTCCCAAAACCGGCTGGCTAGCTCTCTTATAATGGGCCGGCCCGTTGCTAGCGAAGCGGGGTATGAGTGTGCGTTCTGTCGACAATTTGACGCAATGAGCGGCGCATATGGTTTTCCGCATATATGGTCATTATCCATATTAGACATCTGGACCCTGATGGGTTGTACGTAGTGGCTAGAGCGTCTCGTGTTAAATACTACTGTAGTAGTTGGTAGTTGGTTTTAGTCCTGCTAGATTCTGTTTTGCTGTTAAATTTTCGCAGTGTCGTAAATTATTTTGGCAGCACAACTATGCTCCACATGAGTCCTCGCCAAGTACTTATATGCTCGTTATCAAAATTGATGTGGACATGAATGGCGTAGACGCGTAGTGGCTTGACCGTCTCCTGTTAAATAAATTGGCAGTTTGTTCGAGTACTGCAGACGCTTTTTATTGTTAATTTCGCAAATTTGTGCAGTACAGTTTTTCTGTACATAAAAAATGTGAACGTGTCGCTGCGGTATAATTTTTCTGTAAATAATATTTTTGAGGGTGTTCTGTGTACAAATACATAGCACCCAGCACCATCAGTCATTGACAAATGGGGCCACACATGTGAATACATCTGCATACGCGTAGTGTGATTGTATGTGTACATTTAAGTCAAGTTAGATGATCACAAAACCGTATTTTTAAATTTCTAGCATCAACTGATGACGCAAGTTTTAAATGAAAGAATTTGACCAATGGATGAAAGAGTTTAGGTGCTAAATCATTAAATAAAATGAAGTTAGCAACAACAAATTAAGCACCTATGCATTGAAAAGTTGAGTTACTAAGCTATTTAGGCTCTATTCTGAAATCATTCAGCTCGCGGAATACGGGGCGGACGGAGCACCACTTTGGCGACTCACAGAGAATACGTTGCGGGCCGCTCCGCTCCGGCTGCTCCAAGAGGGGAGCCGGAGAGCTACCGAACAGACTGTTAATGCTTTTAGCATCTTTTTATTGAAAGAGGTCTAGAGATTGGAGCGTGGGCCTCATCAGGGACAGGCGCGAGCGTGGATATAGACCGATTGAGCCAGAGATCAGCTTACCAATTTGTAGACCTCCTTTGATTTGGAAGAATTTTATAAAAAAATCTAGAGGATATGATTCTTACAGGATTTATTTTTCTTAAAAGCCCTTTGGTTCATAGGAATAGATTCATATTCCTATAAAGGATTGGTCTTATCCTTAATATTTTATAGGAAAATAAAAATGAGCCTAGACTCAATGGAAAAAATTTCTTTGGTGTGAACCAAATGACATCTTGTTTCCTATTTCTATTCATATGATTTGAGATACATGTTATCTTATTTCCTACAAATTTTCTATTCCTACGATAATCCTATCCTATGAACTGAAAGAGGTCGTAATGTTTATCTATCTAAAAACGATCAACCTTTAATATGGCGCCGCTGGTATTAATATTTGTCGAATAGTACATGATTGTGGATGTTCTATGTATGCTATCCGAGTCAGGGATGTCCATATATCAGACTGGTTATAGTAGGGAGTAATTTATACTACTGTCATGCATATGACACTAGTTTAAGTTACTACTTTCATAGTGCAAAGTAATACAGTACTAGTGTTATAGAAGACTTCATTAATTAGTTTATAGACTCATCTTGTCTTGAAAAGCGCTATATTACTGTAACATATTATGTTACTACTTCTTATTAACTACATCCACATAAGCAAAATTTTCTCAAAATGCGTTATGTTACTTGCTTGCTAAGTTACTCCCACTATGACTAGCCTCAAAGCAATTGCACATCCCATCCTACAGAGACTGGAAAGCAAAAGTAAAGAGAACATTACGGTGGCGTGAAAAACGAAGCGTCAGATGGATACGTCAGGCGGGTGCGTGCGTGTACGCAGGTGTGAAGCTGACGCGCGGAGTGCACCAGAAAAGGGTGGTGTGCGAGCATGCGGCGCTGTCGAGCCGGGACTGCACGCAGCATATTCATTTCCTGTAGAAATTAAAGGTGCGCCCACAACCGTTTTGGGGAAATTTGAAGCTCAGTCCACTTGAAATTGCAGTGGCGTAGGGCAAGAACCTGTATGTAGTAGGTTTCTTTGCTGGGTGTAAAGTTCTGTCTGTTGATCGTGGGACTGAGCGATTATGCGGAACCTTTTCAGTATGTATGGCCGCACCGCTACTTTTATTTTTTCATTTGTATTTAGTTGTTACTCCGTCCGGTTCAGAAATAGTATGATGGTTTGAGGTCAGATTTTGAGTTATTGATATTGATTTGATTATTTAGATTAGAAAAATAAAAGTATAGGCATATATTTTCTTGGAGATGTGTTTTTTCTTTTGCGAGGGGTTGTCAAAAATGTGTTTGATGATACTATAAAGGCATCTCCAACACTGAAACCACCCATATCCGTCTGGACGCAGCTGTTCGGACCTCATAAGCCATTCAACGATGACCCCGTTGGTCCGCTGAGTGATTCGGACCGCAATTTTCTTGCAAATCGGCGCCAAATGAGGTAAGCTTTGTGGGAGTCCGGACACGAGCCGAGTAGGACTCCGACACCCCTGGCACACCCTAAACAAAGGCGGAGCCCGCACTTTTTGTAGCTGGCCCTGATGTTTCCACGGCAAAATCACCCACTCACCTCTCCCATCTCGCCTCTCTCCACCCAATTCCCGCCTTTTTTCGCCGGCGCCGAAGGATAGACCTGCGAGAGAAGCTGCCGGAGATGGCGGTGGTCGAGGATCCGGCGATCACGCTCGTCTGGAAGATCAACTTGGAGACACGGCAAAATCGCTGGCTAAAAACGAAGGCAAAGGTGGCGGCGCTCAAAAAGCAGAAGGGCAACAGAGGCGGAGATGGAGGTTGCGGTGGTGGATAGACGTGGTGGAGGGCACAACCTAGGACTCGGAGGCCCGCTACCATCGCTGACCATGCAGACACCACCATGGCCGGAGCATTACAAGACTTTGTACTGCTACGCCTCCAAGCAGCTCGGTAGGCAGTCCTCAGCATCCACTACCCAACAAGTGCCCTTCATCATCAACATCAATGCGGCACCGCTTCTTTTCTTGGAGTGTTCATGGCAGCAGCTTTTCCGGGCACGGACGTCGGGCATGGAGCAGATGGGTGCCCCACACCATTTGCTGGTATGCCTAAAAGGGCGAGCCGACGTATGACGACGAGGACCGGAGGCTGTTTGAGATCATCCACGATAGAGATAGAGGTTTCTACGAGGATGGACGGGTGGATGACTTGGAGCCTACCCAGGCCATTTCGTACACCCAATCGGGCTCGCGGCAAGGCTACACCCAGTCTGACACGTACACCCAGCCGGGCACGCAACAGGGCTACATCTAGTCCAGCACATACACCCAGCCGGGCACAAACACACAACAACAAGATTGGGCTGCTGGACAAGAGGAGCAGGAAAAGGACAGTGATGGTGATGATCCAGATGACTTTGCACTACTGGGAAAAGGCTAATAAGAGAACTCAAATTAGTGGCGGGCACAAGCACGCACCCGCCAGAACTATTTTGGATACAAAACTATGGCGGGTAATAAAGTGTACCCGTCACTGCTGGTAGCTTAGGAGTGGCGGGCGCACAGGAGCAACCGCCACAAGCAAACTCCCCCAAATTTGGCCGCGTGCTGATAGTGAGCACTGGCGGGCAGCGCAGTCCTCCCGCCACCGCTACGGGGAGTTTTAGTTGCGGGCCCTTACTGTGCCCGCCACGGATATATTGCGGTGGTCCTTGATACGTCTCCAATGTATCTATAATTTTTGATTATTTGATGCTATTATATTATCAATTTTGGATACTTTGTATGCATTTTATGCTATTTTAAATCATTTTTGGGAGCTAACTTATTAACCCAGTGCCTAGTGACAGTTATTGTTTTCTATTTGTTTTTGGTTTTCTAGAAAATTAGTACCAAATGGAGTCCAAATGCTACAGAACTTTTTGACGATTTTTTCTAGACAAAAGAGACCCTAGAAGCTTCGAGAGGAGACCAGACACGAAGCGAGGAGACGGCAAGGTAACAGGGCACGCCCTGTTACCTTGTGGGTCCCATGTGACTCCGTCTGAACTAATTCTACTTCTATAAATTCTCATATATTGGGAAAGCCCCAGAGAGCCACCCAAAACACTTTTTCCACCGCCGCAAGCTTCTGTTCTTTTATGATCCAATCTGGAGGCCTCTTCTGGTACTCTGCCGGAGGGGGAATCAATCATGGGGGGGGGGGCTTCTACATCATCCTTTGCTGCCTTCTGATTATGCGTGAGTAGTTCACTGCAGACCTACAGGTCCATAACTAGTAGCTAGATGGCTTCTTCTCTCTCTCTCTTCAATCTTCAATACAATGTTCTCCTCGATCTTCTTGGAGTTCTATCCAATGTAATCTTCTTTTGCGGTGTGTTTGTTGGGATTCTATGAATTGTGGGTTTATGATCAGATTATTCCGTGAAAGTAATTGAGTCTTTTCTGAACTTTATTATGCATGATTATGATAGCTTTGTATTTGTCTCCGATCTATCCATTTAGTTTGGCTAGCTAGATTGATTTTATCTTCAGTGTGAGAGGTGCTTTGTAATGGGTTCAATCTTGCAGTGTCCTCACTCGATGACAGTAGGGGTGGCGAGGCACATATTGTATTGTTGCCATTAAGGACAAAATGATGGGATTTATTCATATTGATTGAGTTTACTTTGTCTACACCATGTCATCTTGCTTAAAGCGTTATTCTGTTTTTCATCAACTTAATACCAAAGATGCATGCTGGATAGCAGTAGTAATAGTAGTAGATGCGGGTAGGAGTCAGTATACTTATCATGGACGCGATGTCTATATGTGTGATCATTGCCATGAATAACGTCATAACTATGCACTTTTCTATCAACTGCCCAATAATAATTTGTTTACCCACTGTATACTTTGTGTTCGAGAGAGAAGTCTCTAGTGAAAACTATGCCCCATGTCTACCTTTATCATATTATTAAAACCAAAAATACTTTGCTGTAATTTATTTTCTTTTATTTCATATTGCAATTTATCACTATCATAATTATTCCTTGCAAGTAACGAGTTCAAGGGGATTGACAACCCTCTTGCCCGCGTTGAGTGCAAGCATTTTCTTTTGTGTGTGTAGGTGTTGTCGAAGGGAATTTTCTTGGTTATCCTATTGGTTAGATAACCTTAGTTCTCACTGAGGGAAATACTTATCTTATTGTACTACTTCACCCTTCTCTACTGTATTACTTCACCCATCCTCTTGGGGGGAAATCCCAACGCAGTTTACAAGTAGCAGGAAGAATTTCTGGCACTGTTGCAGGGGAGACATCGTCAAATCTTATCAAGTACCTTCACTCAAACTAGCATTTACTTGTTCTACTTTTTATTTGCCTAGTTATGCTATCCTTATCATCGATACACCAAAACAGAAAAGTGAAAGTAACAAATAAAGATATATGGATCCGCACCACTTGCCAATCTGGTCAAACTTGCTGCCTATTGTAAACCAATAGCTAATAATGAAGAAGTGATAAAATAAAATTCTATCGGAATACATTGATTGAATGAAAAGCATGATTGCAATGTTGTTAGTATAAATTATATAAATATCAATTATGCTAATGATCATGATTGGGGTGATAATCATGACGTTTCTCGTGATCTTGAAAATTTATTTGAGCTTCATGATGAATCTATTATTGACAATGATACTTGCAATACTATTAAAAGTGGGTTTGGAAGAGCATCAACTTTAGGTAAAAAGAATCCCACATATTCGGAGAGTGTTCAGTCTTATGTCTTTTTTAATAAAATGGGGTTGAGAGGTCATGAATTTAGTTGAAGTTAATCCCACTATCTTGGAAGATTATAAAACTCATATGCATGTGGATCATAGAGAGAATATTTCATATGATAGCTATATATATATATATTTTAATTTTATTATGATGCTACATGTAATTATTATGAGAGGAAATAAGGCTGTAGAAATTTTCATGATACTAAATTACCTCTCGTTATGTTGAGATTGGCAATGATTTATTCTTCTTACTTGCATATGCTAGATATTTCTTGTCTTGATAATTTGTTTGCTTATGAAATGCCTATGCGTAGAAAGTATGTTAGACTTAAATGTGTTTGTCACATGTTTTACGATCCTCTCTTTATGCTTCAATTCTTGTCTTCTGAAAGGATCGAGAAGAGGTGTCTAGAGGGGGGGGGGTGATTAGACACTAAGTACCAAAAGTTGCAATTTTTAATTTCTTTAAGTTGAAGTGGAGTTTTGGCACAAGTTTAACAGACACAATACATATCAAGCAAGCATGCAAAGAGTATATGAGCAGCGGAAAGTAAAGCATGCAACTTGCAAGAATGTAAAGGGAAGGGTTTTGGAGAATTCAAACGCAATTGGAGACACGGATGTTTTTGTCGTGGTTCCGATAGGTGGTGCTATCGTACATCCACGTTGATGGAGACTTCAACCCACGAAGGGTAACGGTTGCGCGAGTCCACGGAGGGCTCCACCCACAAAGGGTCCACGAAGAAGCAACCTTGTCTATCCCATCATGGCCATCGCCCACGAAGGACTTGCCTCACTAGCGGTAGATCTTCACGAAGTAGGCGATCTCCTTGCCCTTACAAACTTCTTGGTTCAACTCCACAGTCTTTGTCGGAGGCTCCCAAGTGACATCTAGCCAATCTAGGAGACACCACTCTCCAAGAAGTAACAAATGGTGTGTTGATGATGAACTCCTTGCTCTTGTGCTTCAAATGATAGTCTCCCCAACACTCAACTCTCTCTCATAGGATATGGATTTGGTGGAAAGAAAATTTGAGTGGAAAGCAACTTGGGGAAGGCTAGAGATCAAGATTCATATGGTGGGAATAGAATATCTTGGCCTCAACACATGAGTAGGTGGTTCTCTCTCAGAAAATGTGTATTGGAAGTGTAGGTATGTTCTGATGGCTCTCTCCACGAATGAAGAGTGGGTGGAGGGGTATATATAGCCTCCACACAAAAACTAACCGTTACCACAATTTACCAATCTCGGTGAGACCGAATTGAGAAACTCGGTCGGACCGATTTAGCAAACCTAGTGACCGTTAGGGTTTTTGGTGGGACCGACTGGATCAACTCGGTGGGACCGATGTGCTAGGGTTAGGGTAAATCCAAACTCAGTTTGACCGATTACGCAAACTCGGTGGGACCGATTTGGGTAATAAGTGAAACAGAGAGTTGGCCAGGCAAACTCGGTGGGGCCGATTGCATATCTCGGTGGGACCGAAAATATTGCAATAGGTAACAGAGAGTTTGCAAGCCCATCTCGGTGAGACCGAGATCCCATCGATGAGACCAAACTGATTAGGGTTTCTGGCAGTGGCTATGTCAACTGAACTCGGTGGCTCCGGATAGAAAGAATCGGTGGGGTCGAGTTGGATATTTGGTGTGGGACATATTTGGATGTGGGAAGGTAGTTGAGGGTTTTGGAGCATATCACTAAGCACTATGAAGCAAGAACCTCATCAAGCAACACCTCATCCCTTCTTGATAGTATTGGCTTTTCCTATAGACTCAATGTGATCTTGGATCACTAAAATGGAAAATGTAGAGTCTTAAGCTTTGAGCTTGAGCCAATCCTTTGTCCTTAGCATCTTGAAGGGGTTTCACATCCTCTAGTGCATGCCACTTCACTGTTGAACTTATCTGAAACATACTAGATAAAAATGTTAGTCCAACAAGAGATATGTTGACATTAATTACCAAAACCACCCAGGGAGCACTTGTGCTTTCAATCTCCCCCTTTTTGGTAATTGATGGCAACATACATCAAAGCTTTAGATAAAGATATAGAAAATAGCAAGTAAAGCTTTGGAAAGACATGTAACAAGCATAGGCTCCCCCTACATGTATGCAAACATGTGAATATGGAATATAGAAGCATGTGAGAGCATAACCATGATAGAGTAGCAAAGTGTTACATGTATCTTGGCTATATGCATCAGAGCAAATGATGAAAATATGAGAAATGTACCTTCATGCCCATGAATCCTTCTTGCAAACAGTATGCACATCAGCAAGAATTTCTCATACACATAACTATGATGCATATACTTACCTTGTTGTCTTGAGTTGGCTAGGATGGAATGAGCCTGCGTAAACAAGGTTAGATAACACAGATGTACCCACTAGCTAGAGCAAGCAAAAGAAACCACAAGAGTACCAAGACTGGGATGACATGTAGAGTGAGTACAGAGTACCACGATAGATATTGACATGTCCCCAAAGAGAAAGATATGCAATGAATTTAATGAATTTCTTTCCCTTGGATGTCTTGCTCCCCCTGAATCTAGCATGGGATACTGGGAGAAGATAGGGAACAGAAAAACAGAGCTCAAAGAAACAAATGAACAGAGCTAATGCAAATAAGCACATATGAACATGTATTTCCCCCAAGAAGACATGTGGCATCTCTCCTCTTGAACATCAAGCATATGGGATCCTTGAAGATTACTTTTTCCTGGAGTATTCCCTCCCCCTAGAGATCTCTCCCCCTAGAGATATGATTAAGCTTTCATGTGATCTCTCTCTACCCCTTTGACATCAATTTCCAAGAAGGGTCTTCTGGAATTTGTTGTGAATGGGTTCGGTCCTTGAATCATAGTACAAAGCATTAAGGTAAATGTGATGCTTGCAGAGGATAAGATTCATTGAGTGGAGCTGGATCAAGAATAAAACAGGAACAAATGGCAAAATGTTTTTCCTGTAGTGAAATCGGTGTCACCGAGTTGTATGCTTCGGTTTCTCCGAAAATCTTCGGCTAGACCGGAGACATGAAAACGGTGGAACCGAGTTCATCACAGAGAAAAACACTTGTCACCTTAGCTCACTGAGAAAATAAGATCTCACAAAGATTTGCAATGAATTGGATGTAGAAAATGCAGAACAAAAAGCAAAGAAAAGAAACTAAAAGATATAGATGAAGTTTGTTTAAGGGGAAACAAATATGCATGAGACAAATGCAAGGACACAGAAAAGAACACAAGAGAACTTCATCTAGAGTTGGGCGGTGACAAAGTCACCTATGTTAGAGTATATTGACTTAGGAGTCAAGCGAGATCACTTGATCATAGGTCGTACTCATCGTTTAAGCTCAAAATGGGGTTACCACTTTTCGTTTAAGTATATTGATGTATTCACATCTTGTCGAGTTGCTTTGACTCATGACTTGGAGTAAAGCTACTCTAAGATGGAATAACATACCTTGGGTGGCGGTTTTGATCTTGATCATGTAGTTGAACTTGTGTGGGTTGATCAAGGTTGATGTAGCCCATCAAGAGTTGGGAGCACCCTTTGGATTTTGAGTTCATCTACCTACATGGGTTAGTTTTCGCAAGGAAGAGCACTTGTGTATCCAACATGACAATCATGAAGCTCAACATGGAATTTGTCAAAGGATATGTTTGAAAGGTTTTGTGCTTCCTTGTCATCAACCACCATTGTGTAGAGACTTGGTGATGTGGAGATTGCTCAAGATGTGAGTGAGTTGCAATCTCATATAATTAGATTCATCCAAGTACCTACAAGGGTTAGATAACATGCAAGATGCAAATTTTCAAGACATAAGGTAATCAACATAGGAGAAATATCAAGTGATTAGTCGTAAGCTCAAGTATTGCATGTATCCAATGGAGTTTCTACTCCAAGTTTGAAGCATCAATGATGTTCAATTCACCTCTTAACCTGCAAAACACTTTCTCATCAAGTGGTTTAGTGAATATATCCGCTAATTGCTTATCGGTGTGAACATGCTTAAGGTTTATGTCACCCTTAGCAACGTGATCTCGAATGAAATGATGACGAACTTCAATATTCTTAGTTCGAGAGTGTTGCACGGGATTGTGAGCAATCTTGATAGCACTTTCATTGTCACAAAGTAGTGGAACATGTTTCACATATATCCCATAATCTTTAAGAGTTTGGGTCATCCAGAGTAATTGAGCACAACATGAACTAGCGGCAATGTATTCCGCTTCGGCGGTGGATAAGGATACCGAGTTTTGTTTCTTGGAAGACCAAGACACAAGAGATCTACCAAGGAATTGACAAGTACCCGAAGTGGACTTTCTATCAACCTTGTGACCGACATAGTTCGAGTCGGAGTAGCCAACAAGATCAAAGGAAGCCCCCGTTGGATACCAAATGCCAAAATTTGGTGTATGTATCAAGTATCTCACTCTCCTCTTCACGGCCTTAAGATGACATTCCTTAGGAGCAGCTTGATATCGTGCACACATGCACACACTTAGCATGATATCAAGACGTGAAGCACATAGATATAACAATGAACCAATCATAGAGTGGTAAACTTTTTGATCAACCGGTTCACCATCTTTGGTCAAATCAAGATGTCCACTAGTAGGCATGGATGTAGTCATACCTTTGCATTCTTGCATATTGAACTTCTTGAATAAGTCCTTGGTGTACTTCATTTGAGAGACAAAGGTGCCTTCCTTGGTTTGCTTAATTTGCAAACCAAGAAAGAATTTGAGTTCACTCATCATAGACATCTCAAACTTCTCCGACATTAGCTTCCCAAACTTTTCACTAAAATGAGGGTTAGTTGATCCAAATATAATATCATCGACATAAATTTGGCATACAAATAGTTCTCCATTAACCCTTTTAGTAAAAAGAGTAGAATCTATTTTTCCAATTTCAAAGCCTTTTTCAATAAGGAACTTGGTCAAGCATTTATACCATGCTCTAGGAGCTTGTTTAAGACCATAAAGGGCTTTGTGAAGTTTGTTGACATGATTAGGTTTCTTAGGATTGACAAAACCGGGAGGTTGCTTAACATAAACTTCCTCCTCAATTTCACCATTTAGAAAAGCACTTTTAACGTCCATTTGGTACAAAGTGATATCATGGTGATTAGCATAGGCAAGTAAGATGCGAATGGACTCAAGTCTAGCAACGGGAGTATATGTCTCACCATAGTCCATACCTTCAACTTGTGTGTAGCCTTGGGCGACGAGACGTGCTTTGTTGCAAACCACTTGTCCATCTTCATCTGGCTTGTTGCGAAACACCCATTTGGTACCGATGATGTTGTGGTTGTTGTCGGGCTTCTCGACCAATGTCCACACTTGGTTTCTCTCAAAGTTGTGTAGCTCTTCATGCATAGCGTTTATCCAGTCCGGATCCTCCAATGCTTCTTCAACCTTCATAGGTTCAATTCTAGAGATGAATGAGTAATGTTCACAAAAGTTAGACAAACAAGTTTTAGAGCGAGTGATTCTCCCGGTTTGGATATCATTGTAGATTTGCTCCACAGGATGATCTTTAGCAATTCTTGCTCGAACTCGTGAAAGTTTTTGCTTGGGTCTTGGTTGAACATCTTCTTCATCTTGTTCTTCTTCTTGGCCTTCTTCATTGTTAGCGTTGTCGTTCTCTTGTCGTGGTGGAGAAGGAGGTTGTTGACGTTCGTCTTGGTGTACTTCCTCATTTTCTTCATCTTGGTGTGTCCCACTCATGGATGCTTCCATATCAACTCTTGGTTCACCTTGTCGTGAGGTAGAAGCTTCCACTTGGACGGACAAGGTACTCTCCTTTATCTCCGTTGGACGAATCTTGCCAATAGACAAGTCTTGGATTGCTTCCGAGGGATCTTTGTCTCCTACATCAATTGGCAATTGCTCTACTTGCGAGCCGTTAGATTCATCAACCTTCACATCTACCGTTTCTTCAACCTTTCGGGTGAAATTGTTGTAGACACGGTATGTGTGAGAGTTTGAGCCATAACCAAGTAGGAAACCTTCATGAGACTTAGGAGCAAATTTAGAACGACGATGCTTGTCAAGAATGTAGCACTTTGAGCTGAATACTCGAAAGTATCCAACTTGGGGTTTGTTACTAGTGAGGAGCTCGTATGCCGTCTTGCCGAGTAGCTTGTGAAGATACAAGCGATTTTTTGCATGACAAGCTGTCTCAACCGCTTCCGCCCAAAAGTGTTTTGGCGTCTTGTACTCATCAAGCATCGTTCTTGCCATCTTGATAAGAGTCCAGTTCTTCCTCTCAACGACTCCATTTTGTTGAGGTGTGTACATAGCCGAGAACTCATGTGTAATCCCTTCTTCGTCAAGAAAGGTGTCCACATTTGCGTTCTTGAACTCCGTTCCGTTGTCGCTCCGAACCTTCTTGATCTTCACGTCAAATTGATTTTGGGCCTTCCTAGCAAAGTTTTTGAAGATCTTTTGGACCTGTGATTTGTCATCAAGAAATAATACCCACATAAATCTTGAAAAATCATCAACTATGACTAGACCAAATGAGTTACCACTGAAACTCTTGTAGGCATTTGGACCAAAGAGATCCATATGAAGTAGCTTGAGTGGTCTTCTTGTGGTCATAATGTTCTTAGCGTGATAACTTCCTCCAACTTGTTTCCCTGCTTGACAAGCACTACAAAGTCTATCCTTGTCAAATATGACATCGTTAATGCCAAGGATATGATTTCCTTTAATGAGTTTGTCAAGGTTTCGCATGCCCACATGGCCTAGCCTTCTATGCCACAGCCAGCCTTTAGAAGATTTAGCAATTAAGCAAGTTCTAGGTTGAGCCTTTTTAGTGAAATCAACAATGTAAATATCTCCTCTACGTATACCGGTAAAGACCATTTTATGATTATCTCTATGAAACACTTGGCAGTCTACTTCAGTAAATAGGACATTGAAACCGAAATCAGCAAGTCTAGATACTGAAAGTAAGTTGTAGCCAAGAGATTCAATGAGCATGGCATTTCGTATGGAGCTATCATGTGAGATGGCCACCTTACCAAGGCCAACCACCTTACCCTTTGAGTTATCACCAAAGGTGACATATTTTTGAGGGCCGTCGTTTTCAGCCAGCTGACGAAAGATATCTTTATCTCCAGTCATATGATCAGTACATCCACTATCAAGAACCCATTCCTTTCCTCCAACCATGTAGCCGCGAATATTTGCCATAAGACCAAAGTGTCTCATCGCATCATCGAGATCATAGTCACTATCATCATCCTCATCATAGTATCCATGTTCAACATCATCTTGTGATTGATCAATTCCTAGAGAGGGTAATTCATTAGATAAATGATCATTTCTATAGTTATCTTTATGAATTCTAATAGCTCTGGAAATGATATTGCTAATGATTCCAACATCTCCTTTAGCACTCGTAAGATTAGTAAGCTCAAATAAGCAGTCACCAAATTTGGGATCATTGGAACTCATCTTAATCAAGGCAACAGACTTATGGAGGATTTCATCCAGATCTTTCAAGGAATAATTTGGAAAGATTTCCTCAAGAAATTTCCATATGGTGTAGGCACACTTAAGAGTAGGAAAACATCCAATCAAGTTTCTAGGCAAGCCTCTAGTGATAAGATTAACAGTTCTAAGATTGCGAATCATGTCAATTGACTCATCAAGGGTAGGATGCATGGGATCAACATGAGGTGCACAAGGGCGAGCAATATACTTGCTTAAATGATATTCATTGAAAATCTCAAGCATTTCATTTTTCCACTCATGAAAATATTCTCCATCAAGAATAGGCACTCTATGTCTAAGACTCCCCAAAGTAGACACATCCATCTTCCTCCAAAGGTGTTTAACCAAGGCAATGGAGACCAAGGATCTTATACCAATTGAAAGGATCGAGAAGAGGTGTCTAGAGGGGGGGGGTGATTAGACACCAAGTACCAAAAGTTGCAATTTTTAATTTCTTTAAGTTGAAGTGGAGTTTTGGCACAAGTTTAACAGACACAATACATATCAAGCAAGCATGCAAAGAGTATATGAGCAGCGGAAAGTAAAGCATGCAACTTGCAAGAATTTAAAGGGAAGGGTTTTGGAGAATTCAAACGCAATTGGAGACACGGATGTTTTTGTCGTGGTTCCGATAGGTGGTGCTATCATACATCCACGTTGATGGAGACTTCAACCCACGAAGGGTAATGGTTGCGCGAGTCCACGGAGGGCTCCACCCACGAAGGGTCCACGAAGAAGCAACCTTGTCTATCCCATCATGGCCATCGCCCACGAAGGACTTGCCCCGCTAGCGGTAGATCTTCACGAAGTAGGCGATCTCCTTGCCCTTACAAACTTCTTGGTTCAACTCCACAATCTTTGTCGGAGGCTCCCAAGTGACACCTAGCCAATCTAGGAGACACCACTCTCCAAGAAGTAACAAATGGTGTGTTGATGATGAACTCCTTGCTCTTGTGCTTCAAATGATAGTCTCCCCAACACTCAACTCTCTCTCACAGGATATGTATTTGGTGGAAAGAAAATTTGAGTGGAAAGCAACTTGGGGAAGGCTAGAGATCAAGATTCATATGGTGGGAATGGAATATCTTGGCCTCAACACATGAGTAGGTGGTTCTCTCTGAGAAAATGTGTATTGGAAGTGTAGGTATGTTCTGATGGCTCTCTCCACGAATGAAGAGTGGGTGGAGGGGTATATATAGCCTCCACACAAAAACTAACCGTTACACACAATTTACCAATCTCGGTGAGACCGAATTGAGAAACTCGGTCGGACCGATTTAGCAAACCTAGTGACCGTTAGGGTTTTCGATGGGACCGACTGGATCAACTCGGTGGGACCGATGTGCTAGGGTTAGGGTAAATCCAAAACTCGGTTTGACCGATTACTCAAACTCGGTGGGACCGATTTGGGTAATAAGTGAAAAAGAGAGTTGGCCAGGCAAACTCGGTGGGGCCGATTGCATATCTCGGTGGGACCAAAAATATTGCAATAGGTAACAGAGAGTTTGCAAGCCCATCTCGGTGAGACCGAGATCCCATCTGTGAGACCGAACTAATTAGGGTTTCTGGTAGTGGCTATGTCAACTGAACTCGGTGGCTCCGGATAGAAAGAATCGGTGGGGCCGAGTTGGATGTTTGGTGTGGGACATATTTGGATGTGGGAAGGTAGTTGAGGGGTTTGGAGCATATCACTAAGCACTATGAAGCAAGAACCTCATCAAGCAACACCTCATCCCTTCTTGATAGTATTGGCTTTTCCTATAGACTCAATGTGATCTTGGATCACTAAAATGGAAAATGTAGAGTCTTAAGCTTTGAGCTTGAGCCAATCCTTTGTCCTTAGAATCTTGAAGGGGTTTCACATCCTCTAGTGCATGCCACTTCACTGTTGAACCTATCTGAAACATACTAGATAAAAATGTAAGTCCAACAAGAGATATGTTGACATTAATTACCAAAACCACCTAGGGAGCACTTGTGCTTTCATCTTCCATGTGAGCATCATTGAAATCTCAAGTCTATCTTTATGGCTATAAAAAAGAGCTTGTTGGGAGACAAGCCAATATTTATCTTTGTGATTTTTTGTTGTGTTGACACAATTATTGCTACTGTTATGATTGTGTTTTTATGTTTTGTTAGTTTTTGCAGCAAGTAAAGCCTTTGGGATGATTTGGTTGATAGTTGACTTGATTTTGTGAAAAAATAGAAACTTTTGCGCCTAGTGATGGAATTAGTATAATTCACTGGAATGTGATAAATTCTGTTTTTTACACATGATTGATATACAAATTGCCCATGGTTTCCTAATTTTTTTTTATATTTTTTGGAGTTAGAGAAATATAGTGTTTGTTCATATTATTACAGATTGTTCTATTTTAGAAAAATTCTGTTTTTGTTGCATGGTTTGTTTGTTTTAATGATGCCATGGATTATATTGGGGGGGGGGTATAAGTCATGGAGAAGTTAGAATACATTAGGTATTATTCAATAATAAAATATGGATGAGTTTATAATAGTACCTAAAGTTTATGATTTGTCTATTATACTGACGGATCTCATGAGGTTTCTCTTGAGTTTTGTGTGCTGAAGTTTTCAAGTTTCGGGTGAAATTACGATGGATGAAGGAATAAGGAGCGACAAGACCCTAAGCTTGGGGATTCCTAAGGTACCCCAAGGTAATGTTCAACAAAGACCCAAGCATCTAAGCGTGGGGATGCCCCGGATGGCATCCCCTCTTTCGTCTAAGATCTATCGGTATGTTACATGGAGCTATATTTTTATTCATCACATGATATGAGTTTTGCTTGGAGCATATTGTACCATAGTTTTGCTTTGTTTGCTTTTTATCTTGCCACAATCTTTTTTTGCTTGAAACACCTTTTTAGAGGGACACACACTTACTTCACTTATATCTTTCGAGTTAGGCAGTTGCTCTAGTGCTTCACTTATATCTTTTAGAGAACGGTGGTGGTTATATTTTATAGAAATAGTTGCACTATCATGCCTCACTTAAAATCTTTTTGAGATTCTAATAAATAGTAATGGCAATATGTACAACTTATAAGACTAGTCTAAGAAGGATAGGTATTCAAGGGGGATATAATAAAAACTTTCATGTAGATTACTAAAATGAAATGTATGGTTTAATGATATTGATGTCATAAAATGAAATGATATAGGTTCATGATCATTGGTTAGTAGAAATATTGGTATTAAAGCTTGTTATTAACTTCTCATCTAAGTGTTGGTCATGGCATGGTGGGGAGGTTTGATCATTTGTATTTTTGATTGAAATCCTTGAGTGATGTTATAATCTAATGCGCGCGATGGTTAACTCCTACCAACCTCCCCCTAGGAGCATGCATAGTAGTTCTTTGCTTCGAGGTCTAATAAACTTTTGCAATGAGTATATGTGAGTTCTTTATGACTAATGTGAGTCCATGGACAATACGCACTCTTACCTTTCCGCATTTGCTAGCCTCTTCAGTATCGTGCATTTCCCTTTCTCACCTCGAGCGCAGTGCATCCAGACCCCATGATATGATACGCACTATCACAAATAAGCCTCCTTATATCTTCCTCAAAACAACCACAATACCTACCTATTATGGCATTTCCATAGCCATTCCAAGATATATTGGTATGCAACTTCCACCGTTCTGTTTTCATGACTTGAGCATTCATTGTCATATTGTTTTACATGAACATAGAGCTGACATGATACTTGTGGCAAAGCCACTAATCATCATTGTTATAAATGTTACGCTAGATCATTGCACATCTTAGGTCACTACCAAAGGCATTCATATAGGGTAATATTCTATCAGTTTATTGGGTTGTAAGTAATTAAAAGTGCGACGATCATCATTATGAGAGCATTGTCCCTGTGAGGGAAAGAATGATGGAGACTAATGAGTTCTTGAAAAGGCGGGGATGAGGTCCATGAGATAGTTCTGAAAAATGATAAAAAGGGGGAGAAGGAGAAAAAGGAAAAAATGAGAAAACAAAAATGAGAGAAAAAGTGAGAAGGAGCAATGCTACTATCCTTTTCTCCACACTTGTGCTTAGAAATACATGTTCTTCATACAGAGGGTTTCCATGATTTGTCACTTTCGTATACTAGTAGAATTTTTACATTATAAGAACTTGGCTTGTATATTCCGATGATGAGCTTCCTCAAATGCTCGAGGTCTTCATGAGCAAGCAAGTTGGATGAACACCCACTTAGTTTCATATAAAGAGCTTCCATACACTTATAGCTCTAGTGGTCTCGTTGCATGGCAATCCCTACTCCTCGCATTGATATCGATTTTAAGGCCTCTCCATTGTCTAACAATCCATTGAGTTGATGTGAGACTTTCTCAAACTTTTGTCTTCCCATATAAACCCCAATCATCATTCTCTTTGCCACCCGAAGTGCTAATTAAGTCCATGGCTCATGCTCATATATTGAGTGTAGTTGAAAAAGCTGAAGCGAGAAAAAGTATGATACAATTGCTTGGATTGGCACCCGGATACTCATGATTTATACTTTATGTTAGGAAGACCTAGCTTTTCCATGCATACATGATTAAATCAATAGGAATAACATTCTTGAGCATTATTTATTCTGAAGGGCTTGATTGTTTGTTAGTATACTAGAGTATTGATGTCTTTATATAAAATTGATATACTATTGCCTTGAATCACTCGTATCCTAATATTCATGCCATGATTACATTGTATGATCAAGATTGTGTTAGGTAGCATTCCACATCAAAAATTGTCTTCATTTTATCATTTACCTACTCCAGAATGAGCAGGAATTAAGCTTGGGGATGCTGATACGTCTCTGACGTATCTATTATTTTTGATTGTTTTATGATATTATATTACCAATATTGTATGCTTTATATGCAAATTTATATCATTTTTGTGGACTAATATATTAATCTAGTGCCTACTGCCAGTTTCTTTTTTCCTATTTCTTTGTTTCATAGTAAAACCATACCAAACGAAGTCCAAACATGATGAAATTTTACAGTGATTTTTTTGGACCAGAAGAGACCCTAGAAGGTTCGGGAGGAGGCCTGAAGACTCAACGAGGGAGCCACAAGCTCAGGAGGCGCGCCCTTAGGGGAGCACGCCTGGTGAGCTTGTGGGTCCCACGTTGCTCCGTTTGACCTAATTCCAGTTATGTGAATTATTTAAAATCCAGAAACCACCAGAGCAGGACCCAAACAATTACTCCGCCGCCACAAGCCTTTGTTCTTCCATGATCCCATTTGGAGGCCATTTTTGGTACTTTTACGGAGGGAGGAAACAATTGGGGAGGCAATCTTATTCGACCTTGTTGCCTCCATGATGATGTGTAAGTAGTTCCTACAGGACCTATGGCAATAGCTAGATGGCTTGCTCTATCTCTTTTGATCTTCAATACAATGATCTCGTTTGAGATGAATCCAATGTAAACTGTTGCAGTGTGTTTGTTGGGATCTGATGAATTGTGGGTTTATGATCAGATTATTCATTGAAAGTTATTGAGTCTTTTTTAAGATTTATTATGTGTGATTTTATAGCCTTGTTATTCTCTCTGATCTATCTGCCTTCTTTGGCCAAGTGGGTTGATTTATCTTTAGTGGGAGAGGTGCTTGGTAGTAGGTTCAATCTTGTGGTGTCCTTACTCTGTGACAGGAGGAGTCGTAAGGCTTGTATTGTATTGTTTCTACTAAGGGTAAAACGACAGGGTTTGAATATATTAATTACTCTTACATTGTCTGTATTATGTCATGATGCTCCAAGCATCACTCTGTTCGTTATGAACTCAATACCATAATATGCATACTAGATAGTGGTCGAGGGGTGGAGTAATATATATAGTAGTAGACGTAGATGGATTTCGGTGTACTTGTCATAGACGTAATGCCTATATATTGATCATGCCATGAAGAATCATCATACCTATTCACTACTCTATCAATTGCCCAACAATTATGCTTATGTGAAAGATACCTCTAGTGAAGCTATTGATCCCGAGTCCATCCACTTTATATTTACTAAAACCCTAAAAAAATACCTTGATGCAATTATCCTTAGGTACCTTAAAGAGGACTAAGGAAATGTTTCTCGGTTATGGAGCTAACAAAGAGTTCGTCGTAAAAGGTTACGTCGATGCAAGCTTTTACACCGATCCAGATGAATGTAAGTCTCAATCTGGATACATATTGAAAGTGGGAGCAATTACCTAGAGTAGCTCCATGCAGAGCATTGTAGACATAGAAATTTGCAAATACATACGGATCTGAATATGACAGACCCGTTGACTAAATATCTCTCACAAGAAAAACATGATTGCACCTTAGTACTCTTTGGGTGTTAATCACATGGCGATGTGAACTAGATTATTGACTCTAGTAAACTCTTTGGGTGTTGGTCACATGGCGATGTGAACTATGGGTGTTAATTACATGGCGATGTGAACTAGATTATTGACTCTAGTGCAAGTGGGAGACTGAAGGAAATATTCCCTAGAGGCAATAATAAAGTTGTTATTTTATATTTCCTTATACATGATAAAGGTTTATTATTCATGCTAGAATTGTATTGATCAGAAACCTTAATACATGTGTGAATACATAAACAAACACCATATCCCTAGTGAGCCTCTACTAGACTAGCTCGTTGATCAAAGATGGTTAAGGTTTCCTAACCATGGACATGAGTTGTCATTTGATAACGGGATCACATCATTAGGAGAATGATGTGATGGACAAGATCCATCCGTTAACTTAGCATTATGATCGTTCAGTTTTATTGCCATTGCTTTCTTAATGTCAAATACATATTCCTTCGACTATGAGATTATGCAACTCCTGGATACCGGAGGAATACCTTGTATGCATCACAACGTAACTAGGTGATTATAAAGATGCTCTACAGGTATCTCCGAAGGTGTTTGTTGAGTTGGCATAGATCGAGATTGGGATTTGTCACTTCGAGTATCAGAGAGGTATCTCAGGGCCCTCTTGGTAATACACATCATAAGCTTGCAAGCAAACGACTAAGGAGTTAGTCACGAGGTGATGTATTACAGAACGAGTAAAGAGACTTGCTAGTAATGAGATTGAACTAGGTATGAAGATACCGACGATCGAATCTCGGGAAAGTATCATACAGATGGACAAAGGGAATTACGTATATTGTCATAACGGTTCGACCGATAAAGATCTTCATAGAATATTTAGGAGCCAATATGGGCATCTAGGTTCCGCTATTGGTTATTGACCGGAGAGGTGTCTCGGTCATGTCCACATAGTTCTCGGACCCGTAGGGTCCACACACTTAACGTTCGATGATGATATAGTATTATATGAGTTATGTAATTTGGTGACCGAATGTTGTTCGGAGTCCTGGATGAGATCACGGACATGCGAGGAGTCTCGAAATGGTCGAGAGGTAAATATTGATAGGACGATAGTATTCGGACACCAGAAGTGTTTCAGGGGGTACCGAGTACTTATCGGGTCACCGGAAGGGGTTCCGGGCACCTCCGGCAAAAGATATGGGCCAAGAGGGGAAACGCACCAGCCACAAGAGGCTGGTGCACCCCCCTTATGGGCCGACCAAGGTGGAGAAGAAAAAGGGAAGGAGTAAAGGAAAGAGAGGAATAGGATTCCCCCTTCCTTCCCTCTCCCCCTCCGACATATATGGCTGGGGGCGGCTTGGGAGGAGCCCAAATAGGATTCAGTCCTACTTGGGGCGCCTCCTGGCCTCTCCCTCCCCCTCCCACCTATATATATATGTGGGGGGGGGGGCGTCTAGCACACACCAGACAATTGTTTAGCCATGTATGGCGCCCCTCCACCGTTTACTCCCCCGGTCATATTTTCGTAGTGCTTAGACGAAGCCCTGCAAGGACCACTTCACCATCACTGTCACCACATCGTCGTGCTGAGGGAACTCATCTACTACCTCGACATCTTGCTGGATCAAGAAGGCGAGTGACTTCACTGAGCTGAACTTGTGCAGAACACAGAGGTGCCGTGCGTTCGGTACTTGATCGGTTGAAGCGCGAAGAAGTTCGACTACATCAACCGTGTTAAGAAATGCTTCCGCTTACGGTCTACGAGGGTATGTAGACACACTCTCCCCCTCGTTGCTATGCATCTCCATGGATAGATCATTGCGTGTGCGTATAATGTTTTTTGTTTTTCATGCAACGATTCCCAACATATATAGTACTTTGTTATTTTTAATATGTTCATATAATTAATCTAAAATACTCCAAAGTGAGTTATATGAAAAAATTGCAAATGAGCCCCATAGTTTTTTATTGTATTTGTTAAATACACACATATATTTACGTAAAATAGAGTATGCTCAAAATATGATACATACTACCAAAAAAGTAGTATATATACTATCTAAACATTCTTATATACTACATACTACACGTACATACACTCCGGTATGATAGAGACTACCTAGAACATATGGAAAATGTGTGGGTAACAACAATCGGTAGTAGGGAAAATTGTCATATTTATATGTATCTTTCATACACTTATAGCTCTAGTGCATCTGCTCCATGGCAATCCCTACTCCTCGCATCAACATCGACTATAAGGCCTCTCCATTGCCTAATGATCTAGCCTCGTTGATGTGAGACTTTCTTATACCTTTTGTCTCCTCTTACAAACCCCAATCATCATTCTCTTTGTCATCCTAAGTGCTAAAGACCTTGGCTCATGCTCAAGTATCGTGTGAAAGTTGTTTAAAAAGTTGAAGCGAGAAAACGTATGATTTAATTGATTGGTTTTGGCAACTGAGGTTGTTCTTAATTTGATATCTCTATGTAGGGAAGACCGAGCGTGCCATTCTTATTATGATTAAGTGTGTAGGGATCACTTTCTTTAACATCATTATTTTGGAAGGCAATAAATTATTTACTTGCATGTTTATGAATTATTATTTTACTGTCAATTGATAGATTATTGCAGCGCATCATTCGTGCCTCAATATTCATATCCAACTTACATCGTTTGATCAAAAACATGTTGGGTAGCATTCAACATAAAAAATTCTTTTTGTTGTCATTTACCTACTCGAATGTGATGGTTTAATTCCTGGATGAATGATGCAATGGACCTGTCCTTCCTGGTGTTGACCATCTCCCATTGCTCATCTCGGCGCCCACATATCTGGTAGATAGTGTCCTTAAGCTCCTTGTGGTAAACTTCGCCGATGCGTCCCATAGCAATGTGGGCTGCCATACTCTTGCCTAGACTCCAACTTGGTGCATCAAAGGAAAACTCTATCAGTTTAGTGACTGGCAAGAACATCCTTCCTGGAACTTGAACTCGAATCATCCAGTGCTCCTCTTCTGGTAAAGTGGTTGTATAGGTCCTGGTGAGGCTTGGTATTCCAATGTTCAGGTACCTTGTGACTTCCTTCAAGTGGCGTCCAAAAGGTGTGTCTTCGTCCGGTTGTGCAAACTTGTTCCTCGAGTCCGCCATCCTAAAGAGTAGAAAATGGAGAGGAGTCAGAAATAAGTAGAGAAGAGTGGTCTATGTTTTTTTCTTAGTGGTTGTGTCCTACATTCAGTGTGTGCTCTAATACCATCTTGTAGCGACCCGACCTCAAACGGTCAAGTCTCTGTGCTTCAGTGTCATCCCTGGATCCGTAATGCTGACACACACAGTACTCGAAGGATTTATAACAGAGTGGCAATCACACACTTATTACATCGAATGTCTCAAGAGAGAGATTATTACAATAAACATGGCTTAAGGCCATCTAATACGATAACAACGGAAGGCTTGGAAGATAAAGTGAGTCCACCAACTCCAACGGCATAGCTGAGTGCATGACAAATGACCTATCGCATCTTACTCCTCGTCTGAAAAGTCTGCAACATGATACGTTGCAGCCCGAAAACGGGTCAGCACATGGATATGCCGGCAACAAACAGATAAATGCTATCACTACATGCATATATGGCTGGTGGAGGCAGTACGGTAATATGTTTTGCGTAAAGCTAAATTTTCCCTACAACAAAGGAATATATTTTATTTAACTATCATGGTAGTTGAACAAGATTGAGAAGGTTCCTCCAAGTCAATCACAAGTAAAGTAATTATCAACCCAACAAAATTTATTTAGAGTGATGTGATCCATATGATAATCCAAGAACCAGATACTCAAGATGTCCATAACCGGGGACACAGCTAACCATGATTAGTTTATACACTCTGCAGAGGTTTGCGCACTTTTCCCCACAAGACTCGATCTTCTCCATTGGATTTCTCGCACTACAGGGTGTTTGAGAAACGGATGACCGAGACACAATCTTTCAAAAGCATTTGCTCTCTACACTGGGTGGACCGGTACACCTACAATCCCCTACATCTGCTAGTCCACCTCTTCAAGAGCTTACGCAACTTACTCAACTATGCCAGAGCCCATAATGTCTTGTGGCTGCACACGGAAGTTTCTAGCATGAATAGTCTTATGATCCCTTTGAGCCTGGGTGGCGGACCGTAGGATGATCACACGGGTACTCCGGGATATCCTAGGACAACACTGGATTCTCCAGGTGCCCACAAGAAATCCACCCAGATGTGTATTAAAGTTGCCACCTTAAGTTGAACCATTAATTAACAACTCACAAATGTAATGGATACACTCAAACCCAATCCACTTCTATGAGCACAGCATGGCAATGTAAGCATAACGTAGAAGTAACTCCCAAGGGTTTGATAATAAAACGGGTGATAGGTTCTACCTCATAATCTACTTCCTAGACCCACATGTTAAGAGATCCTACTCATGCAATGTGTGATGGTTGAAACTAATGCATAAAACTGGGTGATAAAGGGGGTATGATCAAAGTGTTACTTGCCTTGCTGACGATCTGCAAATCCTAAAGACTCGTAGTAGCACGCTTCGCACTCCGGGTGTTCTATCACAAACAAACAATAGCATACATAAGCAATCAAGCAAGGATGCATGGGTAAAACTCAAATAAGAAGATCTAACCAGAAAGTTCAACTGAAGAATCCCGGTTTGCAAAAAGAATCAAATCAAACGGAGCAACGAAACTCAAACTGCAAAAGAAACAAGATCTGATTACTAGTCTGGACTAAAATCAAATTTTACAGTACCAAAATCTTGTTCAAGTTGGTTAAACAGAAAGAGGGCTTTGAGACGAAGATCCATGCGCTTGAATCGCCTGATTCTGATAAACGAGCGAAAAGATAAACTAAAACTAAGATCAGGGCAGAAATAGCGATCGAAAATAATCCCGGAAAACCCTGGAACGAACGTTCGCTGTCTGTGACTAACGGATGAATGGCGTTCGTTAGAACGAACGTACAGACGAACGCCCGCAAAATAAATAAACAGACGGAAAAACTAATCTAATAAAAGAACGAGATCTAGGGTTTCGAAAGAAAACCGAACGGTTTTCTCATGAACGGTTTTCTCATGAAAACCGGTGGCGGCGGCTACCTCCGGCGGCGGACGGTGACGCGGCGGCGCGGCCCTGGTGGGTCGGGCGGGGGGCCGTGCGGCGGCGAGTGGGGTCAGCAGCGGCGCGGCGGGAGGCGAGCGGCGCTGGCAGCGGCGGCGGGCGGGCGGCGCTAGGGTTTCTGGGGCTGGGGCGACTTGGGCCTCGGGCCTCGGGGGTGCGGGTTATAAAGCCCCGGGCTAGGTGTCCTAGCCGGACACGGCCCGGTAAGTCGGTTCACACTTTTTTTTAAAAAATATTCTAACGCGCAGAAAAATGATTAAAAGAAATACTAAACGGACTCCAAAAGTCCTGAAATAATTTTTCCCCGTCCTCTAAAAATATAGCGGACAAAGTGAACATTTATTTGGGCCTCTAATGCAATTTTGAAAAATGCATATTTTTCCTAATCCAAATAAAATAGCGATAAAACCCCAAATAAAAAATACAAATTGATTTTAATATTTTTCCTCCAACATTTCATTTATTTTGGAGAAGTCATATTATCTCCTCTCATATCATTTTAATATGAAATATTTTCGGGGAGAAAAATAATTAAAACCAAAGTGATCCTTGTTTCAATATTTGAGAAAAGTTCAAATATGAGAACTAGGAAAATCCCTAACTCTCTCCGAGGGTCCTTGAGTTGCTTATGATTTCGAGGATCGCAAAAGAAATGCAATAAAATATGATATGCATGAATGACCTATGTATAACATTCCATGTTGAAATTTTGGGATGTTACAAACCTACCCCCCTTAAGATGAATCTCTCCCTCGAGACTCGGGTTGGCTAGAAAATAGGTGTGGGTGGTCTTTGCGTAGATCATCCTCTCTTTCCCAAGTGGCTTCATCCTCGGTATGGTGGCTCCACTGTACTTTGGAAAACTTGATAACCTTGTTGCGGGTAACTCGACTGGCAAATTCGAGGATCCCGACTGGTTTCTCCTCATATGTCAAATCACTGTCTAACTGAATTGCTTCCAGGGGCACTTTATCTCTTAGAGGAATATCGTCCATCTCAGCATGGCACTTCTTCAATTGGGAAACGTGAAACACATCATGCACTCCTGACAGTCCTTCAGGTAACTCCAACTTGTAAGCAACCTCTCCCATGCGTTCCAAAACATGGTACGGTCCTACAAATCTCGGGGCTAACTTTCCCTTAACTCCGAAACGCTTAACTCCTCGCAGAGGTGACACTCGCAGATATGCTCTGTCTCAAATTTCATAGACTACCTCCTTGCGTTTCGAGTCTGCATAACTCTTCTATCTGGACTGAGCTACCTTCAGTCTATCTCGAATCAGCTTAACCTTCTCATCGGACTCCTTAATCAAATCCGGTCCAAACAACTCGCGGTCTCCAACTTCATACCACATCAACGGTGTTCGGCATCTTCTTCCGTACAGGGCTTCAAACGGTGCCATCTTCAAACTGGCTTGGTAGCTGTTGTTTTACAAACACTCTACGCAGGGTAAATTATCATCCCAACTAGACCCGTAGTCTAGTGCACAAGCTCTCAACATGTCCTCCAGAATCTGATTGACTCTCTCAGTCTGTCCATCTGTCTGCGGGTGAAAAGTTGTACTGAACTCTAGCCTGGTTCCCAAAGTCTGGTGAAGTTGGTGCCAAAACTTTGAAGTAAACTGTGTTCCTCTGTATGATACGATGTTCCTCGGAACTCCATGCAGACATATGATCCTGGTCATATATATCTTGGCCAACTTCGCACTTGTATATGTGGTTTTCACTGGGATA
Source organism: Triticum urartu (assembly GCF_003073215.2). NCBI lineage: Eukaryota > Viridiplantae > Streptophyta > Magnoliopsida > Poales > Poaceae > Triticum > Triticum urartu. Next base: position 400,569,736 of record NC_053023.1, on the reverse strand, counting down.
AAGTGAGCTACTTTGGTCAAGCGGTCCACTACTACCCAGATAGAATCATATCCCGATCGGGTCCTGGGTAATCCGATGATAAAGTCCATGCCAAGCTTATCCCACTTCCATTCGGGTATCGGCATAGGCTGCAGTAATACTGCTGGCTTCTGATGTTCTGCCTTCACTCTCTGACATACATCACATACGGCTACATACTCGGCAATATCCTTCTTCATTCCAGTCAACCAGAAACGCTCCTTCAAATCCAAATACATCTTGGTGTTTCCGGGGTGTATCGAGTATGGTGAATCATGAGCTTCCTGTAATATCAACTTCCTGATCTCGGCATTATTGGGCACAAATACACGGTCCTCAAACCACAAGGTGTCGTGCTCATCCTCACGAAAACCTTTGGCTTTGCTTTCACTCATCTTCTCCTTTATCTCGACAATTTCTTTGTCATCCTTCTGGGCTTCTCGAATCTTTCCCAACAAGGTCGACTGAACTTCCATGGTTGTAACAAAACCTCTAGGAACAATCTCTAAATGTAGCTCCCTGAAATCTTCTGCTAATTCCCTTGGCAAACCTCCTGTTACTAAGGTATTGGCATAACTCTTTCGGCTCAAAGCGTCTGCTACAACATTGGCCTTTCCCGGATGATAGTGCAACCTTGTATCATAATACTTTATAAGCTTCAACCATCTCCTTTGCCTGAGGTTCAAGTCCTTCCGTGTGAAAATGTACTTCAAACTCTTATGATCCGTGTACACATCACAATGGTTCCCAATAAGAAAATGTCTACAGGTCTTGAGTGCATGCACTATGGCTGCTAACTCCAAGTCATGTGTGGCATAATTCAACTCATGCAGTTGAAGTTGTCGTGAGGCATATGAAACAACTCTTCCGCCTTGCATAAGTACTCCTCCAAGTCCTAAGCGAGAGGCGTCGCAATACACCTGGAAATCCTTGCGTATATCTGGCAGAATCAGCATGGGGGCTATAGTCAAATGTTTCTTTAACTCCTGGAAACTTGCTTCACATTCCTCAGTCCAATGGAACTTGGTGTCCTTCAACAATGTCGTCATAGGCTTCACAATCTTAAAGAAATTTTCAATGAATCTCCGACAGTATCCCGTGAGTCCATGAAAACTGCGGATCTCTCCAACTGAGGTGGGTGCCAACCACTCAGTGACCAACTGAACTTTGGTTGGGTCTACTGCTATACCTTCTCCTGATATAACATGTCCAAGAAATCCAACTTCCTTCAACCAAAACTCACATTTGCTGAATTTGGCATACAATTGATGTTCCCTGAGTTTCTCAAGAACTAAACGCAAATGCTCCTTATGTTCCTCTTCATCCTTTGAGTATACTAAAATATCATCAATGAACACCACGACAAACTTATCCAAGAACTCCATGAACACCTTATTCATCATACTCATGAAATAGGCAGGGGCGTTAGTCAATCCAAATGACATAACCGTATACTCATAAAGCCCATACCTTGTGGTAAAAGCTGTCTTAGGTATATCCTTTTCTCGAATCTTCAGCTGGTGGTAACCTGATCGCAGGTCGATCTTCGAAAACACTTTAGCTCCTTGCAGCTGGTCAAACAGATCATTGATCATCGGCAGTGGGTACTTGTTCTTGATTGTCACTTCATTCAATGCCCGATAATCAACAACCATTCTCAGAGACTTATCCTTCTTCTCAACCAATAGCACTGGGGCTCCCCATGGTGATGAACTCCGTCGGATGTAACCTTTCTCCAATAACTCAATCTGTTTCTTGATCTCCTCTGGATCATTCGCGGGCATCCAGTATGGTCTCTTTGATATAGGGCCGGTGCCTGGCAACAGCTCTATCAAAAACTCGATGTCTTGATCTGGTGGCATGCCTGGTAACTCCTCCAGAAATACATCTGGGTAATCTTTCACAACAGGCACTTCCTCCTGAACAACTCCTGTGAGAGAATGTACTTGGGTTCTCCTTGGCGCATGCCTGGATACATACTTGATCCTTTTTCCCTCCGGGGTAGTAAACAGATTTGACTTACTGGCGCAATTGATGTTTCCTCCATACATCAATAGCCAATCCATTCCTAGTATCACATCCAATCCTTGTGACTCCAGAATTATCAAGTCAGAGGGGAAAACATGACTACCTATGGTTAATGGCATCTGAAACATCCACTGCTTGCCATATACTCGGCTCCGGGTGAGGTTACTAGCATAGGTGTCTTAAGAACTTTAGTGGTCAACTTATACTTATCCACAAATCCCCTTGATATGTATGAATGTGATGCACCCGTATCAAAAAGAACGATTGCAGTAAATGACTTAACTAAAAACTTACCGATAACTGCATCTGGTTGCTCTTCAACCTCCTCCACGTTCACGTGGTTCACTTGTCCTTTGTTAAATGGATTGGGCTTCTTCCCAGAGCTCCCATTACCATTTCCGTTCTTCGCTTCAGGGCACTCAGTGGCATAGTGTCCAGTATTCCCGCACTTGAAACAAGTAACATGGCTTAGGTCCCTCTTGGCGGGTGTGGCTGGATTGGAACGGTTCTGATTGCTGCTTGCTCCATTCCCATTCCCATTCTTTGGGCCATTATGATTATGGGAACTTCCTCCATTGTGAGTGTCGCCTCCATGGTTATGGGTAAGCCCTCCCAAGTTCGGGGTAAAGTGAGGCTTCTGCTGAGCTCCTGAATTGTACTTCCCTTGTCTATATTTCCTCTTGCGGCTCTCTATCCGCTGTTGCTTCCCTTCGATCATGAGAACTTTATCTACCAACTCCTGGTAGTTGTTAAATGTTGGCACCATTAATTGCATACTCATCTCATCATTCAGTCCTTCCATAAACTTCTCCTGCTTCGCGGCATCTGTGGCCACATCATCTGGAGCATAGTGGGATAACTTACTAAACTCCTCCACGTACTGGCCTACAGTACGGTTCCCTTGGCGTAAGTTGCGAAACTCACGCTTCTTCATGCTCATAGCTCCAGTGGATACATGGTTGTGCGGAATGCTTGCTGAAAATGCTCCCAGGTGACATTGGCTATAGGAAAAGTGGCTGTGTAATTCTCCCACCATGCGGCTGCGGGTCCATCCAATTGGTGTGCGGCAAAACGCACCTTCTCAGCATCTGTGCAACCTATGGTGGTCAACTCCATTCCAATCCTACGCAGCCAACCATCAGCAACTATTGGCTCGGTGCTACTAGAAAACACTAGTGGCTGCAACTTCAAAAAATGGGCTAAGTTGTCAACTGGGGGTGGTGGCGGTGGGTTGTTGTTGTTGTTGCCTTGGTTCTGAACTAACAACTGCATCAAGGCATTCTGCTGCTGGATCAACTGAGTGAGCTCTAGTGGGAAAGCAAAACCAGGGTCACGTCTCGGAGGCATCTGATAGGTTTAAAGGGAAGAGATTAGAATACAATGAGGTCTAATGAGAAAACACTACCCATATGCACATGAGACAAACACAATCATATCATATCACACAATCAATCAAGCAAGGGCATACAATCGGTCTAACTATAGTTACAGTGCTCGGACTACTAATATTTACATGGGGGGTGTACTACTAATAGTATGGTGGTCTACTAGAAATTTTAATCGGTGGAAGACTCCATGATATCCGCTCCAGCTTCGTCTTCATAGTCATCATCACTACTATCCGGGTCGGAGTCGGTGTCGTCGATTATGATGTAGTCTTTAGAACGAATCTCCTTGGGTTCGTCGTCTTCTCCTCCTGGCGCGGGGTCTCCCACAAAATCTCCTAGCTTCCTGGTCATGTCGTCATTCCTCTCCACAAGTATCATCATTTCCTCCTCATATCCATCACGTGTAGACTTAAGCTCCTCTTCTAGCTCCGTGATCCTGATCATCGCCTTCTTCAAATCTATCATGCTTGCGCACATCTGGTTCTCCTGGCTACGAATGTGATGGTTTAATTCCTGGATGAATGCTGCAATGGACATGTCCTTCCTGGTGTTGATCATCTCCCATTGCTCATCTCGGCGCCCACATATCTGGTAGATAGTGTCCTTAAGCTCCTTCTGGTAAACTTCGCCGATGCGTCCCATAGCAATGTGGGCTGCCATACTCTTACCTAGACTCCAAGTTGGTGCATCAAAGGAAAACTCTATGGGTTTAGTGACTGGCGAGAATGTCCTTCCTGGAACTTGAACTCGAATCATCCAGCTCTCCTCTTCTGGTAAAGTGGCGGTATAGGTCCCGATGAAGCTTGGTATTCCAATCTTCAGGTACCTAGTGACTTCCTTCAAGTGGCGTCCAAAAGGTGTGTCTTCGTTCGGTTGTGCAAACTTGTTCCTCGAGTCTGCCACCCTAAAGAGTATAAAATGGAGAGGAGTCAGAAATAAGTAGAGAAGAGTGGCCTATGTTTTTTCTTAGTGGTCGTGTCCTATATTCAGCGTGTGCTCTTATACCATCTTGTAGCGACCCGACCTCAAATGGTCAAGTCTCTGTGCTTCAGTGTCATCCCTGGATCGGTAATGCTGACACACACAGTACTTGAAGAATTTATAACAGAGTGTCAATCACACACTTATTACATCGAATGTCTCAAGAGAGATCTTATTACAATAAATATGGCTTAATGCCATTTAATATGATAACAACAGAAGGCTTGGAAGATAAATTGAGTCCATCAACTCCAACGACATAGCTGAGTGCATGACAAACGACCTATCGCATCTTACTCCTCGTCTGAAAAGTTTGCAACATGATACGTTGCAGCCCGAAAATGGGTCAGCACATGGAATATGACGCAATGTAAAACAGGAGAGTAATGAACAGATAAATGCTATCACTACATGCATATATGGCTGGTGGAGGCTGTACGGTAATATGTTTTGCGAAAAGCCAATTTTCCCTAAAACAAAGGAATATATTTTATTTAACTATCATGGTAGTTGAACAATATTGAGAAGGTTCCTCCAACTCAATCCCAATTAAAGTAATTATCAACCCAAAAAAATTTATTTAGAGTGATGAGATCCATATGATAATCCAAGAACCAAATACTCAAGATGTCCATAACCGGGGACACGACTAACCATGATTAGTTTATACACTCTGCAGAGGTATGCACACTTTTCCCCACAAGACTCGATCTCCTTCGTTGGATTTCTCGCACTACAGGGTGTTTGAGAAACGGATGACCGAGACACAATCTTTCAGAAGCATTTGCTCTCTACACCGGGTGGACCGGTACACCTACAATCCCCTACATCTGCTAGTCCACCTCTTCAAGAGCTTACGCAACTTACTCAACTATGCCAGAGCCCATAATGGCTTGTGGCTGCACACGGAAGTTTCTAGCATGAATAGTCTTATGATCCCTTTGAGCTCGGGTGGCGGACCATAGGATGATCACACGGGTACTCCGGGATATCCTAGGACAACACTGGATTCTCCAGGTGCCCACAAGCAATCCACCCAGATGTGTATTAAAGTTGCCACCTCAAGTTGAACCATTAATTAACAACTCACAACTGTAATGGATACACTCAAACCCAATCCACGTCTACGAGCATAGCATGGCAATGTAAGCATAACATAGAAGTAACTCCCAAGGGTTTGATAATAAAATGGGTGATAGGTTCTACCTCATAATCTACTTCCCAGACCCATATGTTAAGAGATCCTACTCATGCAATGTGTGAAGGTTGAAACTAATGCATAAAACTGGGTGATAAAGGGGGTATGATCAAAGTGTTACTTGCCTTGCTGACGATCTGCAAATCCTAAAGACTCGTAGTAGCACGCTTCGCACTCCGGGTGTTCTATCGCAAACAAACAATAGAATACATAAGCAATCAAGCAAGGATGCACGGGTAAAACCCAAATAAGAAGATCGAACCAGAAATCTCAACTGAATAACTCCGGTTTGCAAAAAGAATCAAATCAAACGGAGCAACGAAACTCAAAGTGCGAAAGAAACAAGATCCGATTACTAGTCTGGACTAAAATCAAATTTTACGGTACCAAAATCTTGTTCAAGTTGGTTAAACAGAAAGAGGGCTTCGAGACGAAGATCCAAGTGCTTGAATTGCCTGATTCCGATAAACGCGCGAAAAGATAAACTAAAACTAAGATCAGGGCAGAAATAGCGATCGAAAATAATCGCGGAAAACCCTGGAAAAAGAAAAACTGACGAACAGGATAACGAGCGAACGTTCGCTGTCTGTGACTAACGGATGAATGGCGTTCGTTAAAACGAACGTACAGACGAACCTCCGCAAAATAAATAAACAGACGGAAAAACCGATCTAATAAAAAACGAGATATAGGGTTTCGAAAGAAAACCGAACGGTTTTCTCATGAAAACCGGCGGCGGCGGCTACCTCCGGCGAAGGACGGCGAGGCGGCGGCGGGACGGCGGTGCGGCGGCGGCGCGGCTCTGGCGGGTCGGGCGCGGGGCGGCGCGGCGGCGAGCGGGGTCGGCGGCGGCGCGGTGGGAGGCTGGCGGCGCTCGCGGCGGCGGCTGTTGCTAGGGTTTCGGGGCTGGGGCGACTTGGGCCTCGTCCTCGGGGGTGCGGCTTATAAAGCCCCAGGCTAAGTGTCCTAGCCGGACACGGCCCGGTAAGTCGGTTCGCACTTTAAAAAAAATATATTCTGACTTGCAGAAAAATGATTAAAAGAAATACTAAACAGATTCCAAAAATCCTGAAATAAATTTTTCCCGTCCTCTAAAAATATAGCGGACAAAGTGAACATTTATTTGGGCCTCTAATGCAATTTTGAAAAACACATATTTTTACTAATCCAAATAAAATGGCGATAAAACCCCAAATAAAAAAATACAATTTGATTTTAATATTTTTCCTCCAACATTTCATTTATTTTGGAGAAGTCATATTATATCCTCTCATATAATTTTAATATGAAATATTTTCGGGGAGAAAAATAATTAAAACCAAAGTGATCCTTGTTTCAATATTTGAGAAAAGTTCAAATATGAGAAATAGGAAAATCCCCAACTCTCTCCGAGGGTCCTTGAGTTGCTTAGGATTTCGAGGATCGCAAAACGAAATGCAATAAAATATGATATGCATGAATGACCTATGTATAAAATTCCAAATTGAAAATTTGGGATGTTACACATTCAGAGCTGTATGTATTTTGCAAATTTTCTATGTGTATAATGCTTTGCGTGAAGCTACTCTAGCTAATTGCTCCCACTTTCAATATGTATCCAGATTGAGACTGAGAGTCATCCGGATTGGTGTAAAAGCTTGCATCGACGTAACTCTTTACGATGAACTCTTTATCACCTCCATAACCAAGAAATATCTCCTTAGTCTTCTAAGGATAATTTTGACTGTTGTCCAATGATCTACTCCTGGATCAATATCATACCCCCTTGCCAAACTCATGGCAAGGTACACAATAGGTTTGGTACACAACATAGCATACTTCATAGAACCTATGGCTAAGGCATTGGGAATGACTTCATTCTCTTTCTATTTTCTGTTGTGGTCGTGTTTTGAGTCTTACTCGACTTTACATCTTGCAATACAGGCAAGAACTCCTTCTTTGACTGTTCCATTTTGAACTACTTCAAAATCTTGTCAAGGTATGTACTCATTGAAAAACCTTATCAAGCGTCTTGATCTATCTCTATAGATCTTGATGCCCAATATGTAAGTAGCTTCACTAAGGTCTTCCTTTGAAAAAACTCCTTTCAAACAGTCCTTTGTGCTTTCTAGAAAATTCTACATCATTTCCGATCAACAATATGTCATTCACATATAGTTATCAGAAAGGCCGTAGTGCTCCCACTCACTTTCTTGTAAATACAGGCTTCACCGCAAGTCTGTATAAAACTATATGTTTTGATCAACTCATCAAAGTGTATATTCCAACTCCGAGATGCTTGCACCAGTCCATAGATGGATCGCTGGAGCTTGCACATTTTGTTAGCACCTTTAGGATTGAAAAAACCTTCTGGTTGCATCATATACAACTCTTCTTTAATAAATCCATTAAGGAATAAAGTTTTGACATCCATTTGCCAGATTTCATAAAATGCGGCAATTGCTAACATGATTCAGACAGACTTTAAGCATCGATACGAGTGAGAAAATCTCAACCTAGTCAACACCTTGAACTTGTCGAAAACCATTTGCAACAATTTGAGCTTTGTAGATAGTAACACTACTATCAGCGTCCGTCTTCCTCTTGAAGATCCATTTAATCTCAATGGCTTGCCGATCATTGGGCATGTCAATCAAAGTCCATATTTTGTTCTTATACATGGATCCCATCTCATATTTCATGGCCTCAAGGCATTTCGCGGAATCTGGGCTCATCATCGCTTCCTCATAGTTTGTAGGTTCGTCATGGTCAAGTAACATGACCTCCAGAACAGGATTACCGTACCACCCTGGTGTGGACCTTACTATGGTTGACCTACAAGGTTCGGTAGTAACTTGATCTGAAGTTTAATGATCATCATCATTAGCTTCCTCACTAATTGGTGTAGGAATCACTGGAACTGATTTTTTTGATGAACTACTTTCCAATTCGGGAGAAGATACAACTACCTCATCAAGTTCTACTTTCCTCCCACTCACTTATTTTGAGAGAAACTCCTCTAGAAAGGATCCATTCTTAGCAAAAAAGATCTTGCCTTCGGATATGTGATAGAAGGTGTACCCAATAGTTTCTTTTGGGTATCCTATGAAGACGCACTTCTCTGATTTGGGTTCGAGCTTATCAGGCTGAAGCTTTTTCACATAAGCATCACAACCCCAAACTTTAAGAAACGACATCTTAGGTTTCTTGCTAAACCATAGTTCATACGGTGTTGTGTCAAAGGATTAGACGGTGCACTATTTAACGTGAATACAACTGTCTCTAATTCATAACCCCAAAATGATAGTGGTAAATTGGTAATAGACATCATAGATCGCACCATATCCAATATAGTATGGTTACGACGTTCGGACACACCATTACAATGTGGTGTTCCAGGTGGCGTGAGTTGTGAAACTATTCCACATTGTTTTAAATGAAGGCCAAAACACGTAACTCAAATATTCACCTCTGCGATTAGATCGCAGAAGCTTTATTTTCTTTTTACGATGATTCTCCACTTCACTCTGAAATTCTTTGAACTTTTCAAATGTTTCATACTTGTGTTTCATTAAGTAGATATACCCATATCTGCTTAAATCATCCGTGAAGGTTAGAAAATAACGATACCCGCCGTGAGCCTCAACACTTATCGAACCACATACATCAGTATGTATTATTTCCAATAAGTTGATGGCTCGTTCCATTGTTCCGGAGAACGGAGTTTAGTCATCTTGCCCATGAGGCATGGTTCACAAGTATCAAGTGGTTTATAATCAAGTGATTCCAAAAGCCCATCAGCATGGAGTTTCTTCATGCGCTTTACACCAATATGACCTAAACGGCAGTGCCACAAATAAGTTGCACTATCATTATTAACTTTGCATCTTTTGGCATCAATTTTATGTGCATCACAGTGATCGAGATTTAGTAAACTGTTTACATTGGATGTAAGACCATACAAGGTTTTATTCATGTAAACAGAACAACAATTATTCTCTGACTTAAATGAATAACCTTATCGCAATAAACATGATCCAATCATATTTATGCTCAACGCAAACACCAAATAACATTTATTTAGTTCCAATACTAATCCCAAAGGTAGAGGGAGTATGCGATGGTGATCTTATCAACCTTGGAATCATTTCCAATACATATCGTCACCTCGCCCTCAACTACTCTATGTTCATTTTGTAACTCCTGTTTCGGGTTACTAATCATAGCAACTGAACCGGTATCAAATACCCAGTGACTACTATGAACACTAGTAAAGTACACATCAATAACATGTATATCAGATATACCTTTGTTCACTTTGCCATCCTTCTTATCCGCCAAGTATTTGGGGTAGTTTCACTTCCAGTGACCATTCCCTTTGCAGTAGAAGCACTCAGTTTCAGGCTTAGGTCTAGCTTTGGGTTTCTTCACGGGAGTGGAAACTTGCTTGCCATTCTTTCTTGAAGTTCCCTTTCTTTTCCTTTGCCCCTTTTCTTGAAACTAGTGGTCTTGTTAACCATCAACACTTGATGCTCTTTCTTGATTTCTACCTTCGCCGATTTTAGCATCGCGAAGAGCTTGGGATCGTTTTCGTTATCCCTTGCATATTATAGTGCATCACGAAGTTCTAGTAACTTGGTGATAGTGACTAGAGAACTCTGTTAATCACTATCTTATCTGGAAGATTAGCTCCCACTTGAATCAAGCGATTGTAGTACTCAGATATTCTGAGCGCATGCTCACTGGTTGAGCTATTCTCCTCCATCTTGTAGGCAAAGTACTTGTCAGAGGTCTCATACCTCTCGACACGGGCATGAGCCTGAAATACCAATTTCAACTCTTGGAACATCTTATATGCTCCTTGTCGTTCAAAACGTTTTTGAAGTCCCGGTTCTAAGCCGTAAAGCATGGCACACTAAACTATCAAGTAGTCATCATACCGAGCTTTGCCAAACGTTCATAGCGTCTGCATCTACTCCTGCAATAGGTCTGTCACCTAGCGGTGTATCAAGGACATACTACTTCCGTGTAGCAATGAGGATAATCCTCAGATCACGGATCTAGTCCGCATTCATTGCTACTATCATCTTTCAAGTTATTTTTGTTTAGGAACATATCAAAAATAAATGGGGAGCTATAACGTGAGCTATTGAAATAAAACATAATTTGCAAATACTATCAGGACTAAGTTCATGATAAATTAAAGTTCAATTAATCATATTACTTAAGAACTCCCACTTAGATATACATCCCTCTCGTCATCTAAATGATCACATGATCCATATCAACTAAACCATGTTCGATCATCACATGAGATGGAGTAGTTTTCAATAGTGAATATCTCTATGTTGATCATATCTAATATATGATTCACGTTCGACCTTTCGGTATCAGTGTTCTGAGGCCATATCTGCATATGCTAGACTCGTCAAGTTTAACCCGAGTATTCTGCGTGTGCAAAACTGGCTTGCACCCGTTGTATGTGAACGTAGAGCTTATCACACCCGATCATCACGTGGTGTCTCGGCATGATGAACTGTAGCAATGGTGCATACTCATGGAGAACACTTATACCTTGAAATTTAGTGAGAGATCATCTTATAATGTTACCGCCGTACTAAGCAAAATAAGATGCATAAAGGATAAACATCACATGCAATCAAAATATGTGACATGATATGGCCATCATCATCTTGTGCCTTTGATCTCCATCTCCAAAGCATCGTCATGATCCCCATCGTCACCGGCATGACACCATGATCTCCATCATCTTTATCTCTATCAACGTGTCATCACATGGTCGTCTCGCCAACTATTTCTTTTGCAACTATTGCTATCACATAGCGATAAAATAAAGCAATTATATGGCGCTTGTATCTTATGAAAATAAAGAGGCAACCATAAGGCTCCTGCCAGTTGCCGATAACTTTAACAAAACATGATCATATCATACGACAATTTATATCTCATCACGTCTTGACCATATCACATCACAAAATGCCCTGCAAAAACAAGTTAGACGTCCTCTACTTTGTTGTTGCAAGTTTTACGTGGCTGCTATGGGCTTCTTGCAAGAACCGTTCTTACCTATGCATCAAAACCACAATGATTTTTTGTCAAGTGTGTTGTTTTAACCTTCAACAAGGACCGGGCGTAGTCAAACTCGATTCAACTAAAGTTGAAGAAACAGACACCTGCTAGCCACCTGTGTTGGAAGCACGTCGGTAGAACCAGTCTCATGAATGCGGTCATGCAATGTCGGTCTAGGCCGCTTCATCCAACAATACCGCCGAATCAAAGTAAGACGTTCCTGGTAAGTAGTATGACTATTATCGCCCACAACTCATTGTGTTCTACTCGTGCATATAACATCTACGCATAGACCTGGCTCTGATACGAATGTTGGGGAACGTAGTATTTCAAAAAGTTCCTATGGTCATGCGAGATCTATCTAGGAGAAGAATAGCTATGAGCGGGGAGAGTGTGTCCATGTACCCTCGTAGACCGAAAGTGGAAGCATTTAGTAACGCGGTTGATGTAGTCAAACGTCTTCGTGATCCAATCGATCCAAGCATCGAACGTATGACACCTCCGCGTTCAGCACATGTTCAACTTGATGACGTCCCTCGATCTCTTAATCCAGTTGAGGACGAGGGAGAGTTCCGTCAGCACGACGGCGTGGCGACGGTGATGATGAAGTTACCGGCGCAGGGCTTCGCCTAAGCATTATGATGATATGACCGAGGTGTGTAACTGTGGAGGGGGGCACCGCACACGGCTAAGACAAATCTTGGAGTGCCTTTAGGGTGCCCCATGCCCACGTATATAAAGGAGGGAGGGAGAGAGGTCGGCCCTCCCACCAAGTGTAGGGAGTCCTACTAGGACTCCCAAGTCCTAGTAGGATTCCCTTTCCATTTCGGAGTAGGAAAGAAGGAAAGGAGGGCGCCCCCACCTCTTGTCCAATTCGGTTTGGGACAGGGGGAGGCACGCGCCACCTCGTAGCCCTTCTCCCCTCTCTCCACTAAAGCCCAATAAGCCCCATTAACTTCCCCCGGCAAATTCCCGTAACTCTCTCGTACTCCGAAAAATACCCGAATCACTCGGAACCTTTCTGATGTTCGAATATAGCTTTCCAATATATCAATCTGTACCTCTCGACCATTTCGAGACTCCTCGTCATGTCCGTGAACTCATCCGGGACTCTGAACAAACTTCGGTCATCAAATCACATAACTCATAATACAAATCATCATCGAATGTTAAGCGTGCGGACCCTACGGGTTCGAGAACTATGTAGACATGACCGAGACATATCTTCGGTCAATAACCAATAGTGGAACCTGGATGCTCATATTTGAAGGAAATATGCCCTAGAGGCAATAATAAAGTTGTTATTTATATTTCCTTATATCATGATAAATGTTTATTATTCATGCTAGAATTATATTAACCGGAAACTTAGTACATGTTTGAATACATAGACAAACAGAGTGTCACTAGTTTGCCTCTACTTGACTAGCTCGTTGAATCAATGATGGTTATGTTTCCTAACCATAGACATGAGTTGTAATTTGTTTAACGGGATCACATCATTAGAGAATGATGGGATTGACTTGACTCATCTGTTAGCTTAGCACGATGATTGTTTAGTTTGTTGCTATTGCTTTCTTCATGAATTATACATGTTCCTATGACTATGAGATTATGCAACTCCCGAATACCGGAGGAACACTTTGTGTGCTACGAAACGTCACAACGTAACTGGGTGATTATAAAGGTGCTCTACAGGTGTCCCCGATGGTACATGTTGAGTTGGCATAGATCAAGATTAGGATTTGTCACTCCGATTGTCGGAGAGGTATCTCTGGGCCCTATCGGTAATGCACATCACTATAAGCCTTGCAAGCAATGCAACTAATGAGTTAGTTGTGGGATGATGTATTACGGAACGAGTAAAGAGACTTGCCGATAACGAGATTGAACTAGGTATTGAGATACCGACGATCGAATCTCGGGCAAGTAACATACCGATGACAAAGGGAACAACGTATGTTGTTATGCGGTTTGACCGAGAAAGATCTTCGTACAATATGTAGGAGCCAATATGAGCATCCAGGTTCCGCTATTGGTTAATGACCGGAGACATGTCTCGGTCATGTCTACATAGTTCTCGAACCCGTAGGGTCCGCATGCTTAACGTTCGGTGACGATTGGTGTTATGAGTTTATGTGATTTGATATACCGAAGGTTGTTTGGAGTCCCGGATGAGATCACGGACATGACGAGGAGTCTAAAAATGATCGATCCGTAAAGATCGATATATTGGAAGGCTATATTCGGACACCGGAAAGGTTCCGAGTGATCCAGGTATTTTTCGGAGTACCGGGGGAGTTACGGGAATACGGGAGTACATATGGGTGATACGTCTCCAACGTATCTATAATTTTTGATTGTTCCATGTTATTATATTATCTGTTTTGGATGCTAATGGGCTTTATTTTACACTTATATATTATTTTTGGGACTAACCTATTAACCGGAGGCCCAACCCAAATTGCTGTTTTTTTGCCTATTTCAGTGTTTCGTAGAAAAGGAATGTCAAACGGACTCCAAACAGAATGAAACCTTCGGGAACGTGATTTTAGGAACAAAGTTGATCCAGGAGACTTGGAGTGGACGTCAAGAAACAATCGAGGAGGCCACGAGGCCGGGGGGCGCGCCCTCCACCCTCGTGGGCCCCTCGTTGCTCCACCGACCTACTTCTTCCTCCTATATATATTCATATACCCCGAAAACATCCAGGAGCACCACGAAACCCTATTTCCACCGCCACAACCTTCTATACCCACGAGATCCCATCTTGGGGCCTTTTCCGGAGCTCCGCCGGAGGGGGCATTGATCACGGAGGGCCTCTACATCAACTCCATGGCCCCTTCGATGATGTGTGAGTAGTTTACTTCAGACCTTCGGGTCCATAGCTAGTAGCTAGATGGCTTCTTCTCTCTCTTTGGATCTCAATACAAAGTTCTCCTCGATTCTCTTGGAGATCTATTCGATGTAATCTTCTTTTGCGGTGTGTTTGTCGAGATCCAATGAATTGTGGGTTTATGATCAAGTCTATCTATGAACAATATTTGAATATTCTCTAAATTCTTTTATGTATGACTGGTTTATCTTTGCAAGTCTCTTCGAATTATCAGTTTGGTTTGGCCTAGTAGATTGATCTTTCTTGCAATGGGAGAAGTGCTTAGCTTTTGGTTCAATCTTGCGGTGCTCGATCCCAGTGACAGAAAAGGAAACGGCACGTATTGTATTGTTGCCATTGAGGATAAAAAGATGGGGTTAATATCATATTGCATGAGTTTATCCCTCTACATCATGTCATCTTGCTTAAGGCGTTACTCTGTTCTTATGAACTTAATACTCTAGATGCATGCTGGATAGCGGTCGATGTGTGGAGTAATAGTGGTAGATGCAGGTAGGAGTCGGTCTACTTGTCTCAGACGTGATGCCTATATACATGATCATACCTAGATATTCTCATAATTATTCGCTTTTCTATCAATTGCTCAACAGTAATTTGTTGACCCACCGCAATATTGATGCTATCTTGAGAGAAGCCACTAGTGAAACCTATGGCCGTAGGGTCTATTCTCCATCATACAAGTTTATCTTATTATTATCATCTCTATCAGATCTCACTCTTGCAAGTGGTCGTGAAGGGATTGACAACCCCTTTATCGCGTTGGTTGCGGGGTTCTTATTTGTTTGTGTAGGTACGAGGTGACTCGCGCGTGGTCTCCTACTGGATTCATACTGTGGTTCTCAAAAACTAAGGGAAATACTTATGCTGCTTTACTGTATCACCCTTTCCTCTTCAAGGGAAAACCAACGCAGTGCTCAAGAGGTAGCAATGGGCCTTAGTGGGCTTTAAGGGAAAAGGAGGAGAAGCCACGAGGGCTGGCCGCGCGCCCCCCCATGGGCCTAGTCCGAATTGTACTAGGGGAGGGGTTGCACCCCCTCTTTCCTTCTCATCCCCTTCTCCTTCATTCCCTCTCCTAGTAGGACTAGGAAAGGAGGAATCCTACTCCTATTAGGAGGAGGATTCATCCCCCCTTGGCTCGCCTAGAGAGGCCGGCCGGCCTCCCCCTTGCTCCTTTATATACGGGGGCAGGGGGCACCCCAAGACACACAAGTTGATTTTTCCAAGCCGTGTGCAGTGCCCCCCTCCATCATAATCCACCTCGATCATATCGTAGCAGTGCTTAGGCGAAGCCCTGCGTCCTTAGCAACATCATCATTGTCATCACATCGTCGTGCTAACGGAACTCTCCCACAAAGCTCTGTTGGATCAGAGTTCGTGGGACGTCATCGAGCTGAACGTGTGCTAAACTCGGAGGTGCCGTGCATTTGGTACTTGGATCGGTCGGATCGTGAAGATGTACGACTACATCAACCGCGTTCTCATAACGCTTCCGCTTATGGTCTATGAGGGTACGTGGACGATACTCTCCCCTCTCGTTGCTATGCAGCACCATGATCTTGCGTGTGCGTAGGAAAATTTTGAAATTACTACGTTCCCCAACAGTGGCTTATGAGCCAGGTTTATGCGTAGATGTTATATGCACGAGTAGAACACAAAGGAGTTGTGGGCGTGGGTGACGGAGTCCTGGACTAAGGGGTCCTCGGGCATCCGGCCTGTTATCCATGGGACGGATGATACGTCTCCAATGTATCTACTTTTCCAAACACTTTTGCCCTTGTTTTGGACTCTAACTTGCATGATTTGAATGGAACTAACCCGGACTGACGCTGCTTTCAGCAGAATTACCATGGTGTTATTTATGTGTAGGAGCAAACGTTCTCGGAATGACCTGAAACTTCACGGAGACACTTTTTAGAAAATAAGAAATACCTGCAAAAGATGAAGGCCAGGGGGACCATCACCTCTCCATGAGGGTGGGGGCGCCTGCCCCCCTAGGGCGCGCCCCCTACCTCGTGGGCCCCCTATTGCCTCTCCGACTCCAACTCCGCCTCCATATATTGAGTTTCGGGGAGAAAAAAATCAGGGAGAAGAAATCATCGCGTTTTACGATACGGAGCCGCCGCCAAGCCCTAAAACCTCTCGGGAGGGCTGATCTGGAGTCTGTTCGGGGCTCCGGAGAGGGGAATCCGTCGCCATCGTCATCATCAACCATCCTCCATCACCAATTTCATGATGCTCACTGCCGTGCGTGAGTTATTCCATCGTAGGCTTGCTGGACGGTGATGGGTTGGATGGGATCCATCATGTAATCGAGTTAGTTTTGTTAGGGTTTGATCCCTAGTGTCCACTATGTTCTGAGATTGATGTTTCTATGACTTTTCTATGCTTAATGCTTGTCACTAGGGCCCGAGTGCCATGATTTCAGATCTGAACCTATTATGTTTTCATCAATATATGAGTGTTCTTGATCCTATCTTGCAAGTTTATAGTCACCTATTATGTGTTATGATCCGTTAACCCCGAAGTGACAATAATCGGGATACTTACCGGTGATGACCGTAGTTTGAGGAGTTCATGTATTCACTATGTGGTAATGCTTTGTTCCGGTTCTCTATTAAAAGGAGGCCTTAATATCCCTTAGTTTCCGTAAGGACCCCGCTGCCACGGGAGGGTAGGACAAAAGACGTCATGCAAGTTCTTTTCCATAAGCACGTATGACTATATTCGGAATACATGCCTACATTACATTGATGAACTGGAGCTAGTTCTGTGTCACCCTAGGTTATGACTGTTACATGATGAACCGCATCCGGCATAATTCTCCATCACTGATCCGTTGCCTACGAGCTTTCCATATATTGTTCTTTGCTTATTTACTTTCCCGTTGCTATTGCTATCATCACTACAAAATACCAAAAACATTGCTTTTACTACCGTTACCTTTTGCTACCGTTACCACTACTATCATATTACCTTGCTACTAAACACTTTGCTGCAGATATTAAGTTTCCAGGTGTGGTTGAATTGACAACTCGGCTGCTAATACTTGAGAGTATTCTTCGGCTCCCCTTGTGTCGAATCAATAAATTTGGGTTGAATACTTTACCCTCGAAAACTGTTGTGATCCCCTATACTTGTGGGTTATCACCGGACTGATGGGCTGTGAAGACATGAAGGCCGAAGACTATACCTGAGTCCGGATTGGACTCTCCTTGGCGTGGAAGGCAAGCTTGGCGACCGACTATGAAGATTCCTTCTTATGTAACCGACTCTATGTAAACCCTAGATCCCCCCGGTGTCTATATAAACTGGAGGGGATAGTCCGGAAAGGACACACTCATTACCATAGACATATAGGCTAGGCTTTTAGGGTTTAGCCATCACGATCTCATGGTAGATCGACTCTTGTAATACCCCTATTCATCAATATCAATCAAGCAGGACGTAGGGTATTACCTCCCTAGAGAGGGCCCGAACCTGGGTAACATTGTGTCCCCTGTCTCCTGTTACCATCGATCCTAGACGCACAGTTCGGGACCCCCTACCCGAGATCCACCGGTTTTGACACCGACATTGGTGCTTTCGTTGAGAGTTCCACTGTGCTGTCCATGAAAGGTTCGATGGCTCCTTGGATCATCTACAGCGACGCTGTCCAAGGAGAAACCTTCCTCCCCGGACAGATTTTCGTGTTCGGCGGCTTCGTACTGCGGGCCAACTTGCTTGGCCATCTGGAGCAGATCGACAGCTATGCCCCTGGCCACCAGGTCAGGTCAGGAAGCCTGACCTACATCGCGTATATCCGTGGAGACTTGATCTTCAATGGATTTGAGACCGCAGCGATTGCTCCCCCTCGCTCCGATGAACATGGCCTAAATCTATCACCGGATCAGATCCAGCGGATGGTCCCTGCTGCTGCAACGGCCTTAGAACCGGAGCAAACCGCGACATCCAAAGCCGTAGAGTCCCCGACGTTGGAGCCACACATGGACTCCGCACCCCGCGATGCATACGTCAATGGAACTCCGAACTCGTCTCCGGCCATGAGTTCCAAATCGGGTATGCCTGCGGACACCGAGCTGGATCGGTTATCGATTTTCGAATTTAGCACCGCAGACATCTTCCAGCACTCGCCCTTGGGTGATGTGCTAAACTCTTTAAAGAATTTGTCCTTGGAGAAGGACTCACAGTCGAACTATGTTCGGTTCAAACCAAAGGCCGATGATGGGAAATTATGTTTCCCACCCGCCACCCACTTCATAGCCACTGTCGATGATTTAACCGACGTGCTCGATTACGGCTCCGAAGACATCGACGGTATGGACGACGATACCGACCAGGAGCAAGGCCAAAGCCCGCCATTTACTGGACGTTGGGCGGCCACCTCTTCGTACAATGTGTACATGGTCGAGACACCTAAAGAAGCTAGCGACGATGACAAAGGGGATCCAGTCGCGGACAGGCCTTCTAAGACACAGTCCAAGAGCCGGCGCCCCAAACACCACTCCAAGCCTTGCCGTTCGAAAAATGACAACATTGGCACCGGAGAAAATGGTACTCCAGGCAACGCCGAAAACAATGAAGACCCTGTTGGAGCCGCATTCGAACAAAAGGAACAAGACAACGGGCAAGATGACCCCGATAAACAGGCCACACCCAATGACTCAGATGATGATAGTTATCATCCACTCTCTGAAGATGAGGAGAGCCTCGGCAGCAAGGATTTTATCGTGCCTGAGGCACCCCTAGAGCAGGAATGCTTCAAGCGCCAGCTAATAGCTACCGCTAGAAGCCTGAAACAGAAACAGCAACAGCTCCAGACTGATCAAAACTTGCTCATTGACAGGTGGACTGACGTCCTGGCAACCGAAGAATACGGCCTATAGCGCCAAGTCAAGAGTTACCCAAAGCGCAGACTGCTACCTCAGTTCGACGAGGAGGCACCAAATCCCATACCTCCCTCACGCAATGCGGACCGACCACCACGCGGTCAGGATAGTGCGGCGGACCGACCACCCCACGGTCGGGATAAAGCGGAAACTCAGGCCGAACAACAGCCCGCCCCACCACCTCGCAAAAACAGGGACATAACAGCTTGAGACCATACATACGACCTTCGGCAGGAGCTGGATAGCAGAAAACGACACACCAGATCAATATACGAATCGCGAGGACGCTCCCCGACTCGGGATGACGGCCACTTATTCGGGCGTGACAAACCTAGTCACACCCAGGCCGATAACCGCAGACGCACCCCATTAGGGGTGCGCCGTGATGCGGCCCGATATAGAGGCATCGCACACCCTCTTTACTTTACAGATGATGTGCTGGACCACGAATTCCCCAAGGGGTTCAAGCCCGTCAATATCAAGTCATACAACGGAACGACCGACCCCGCAGTATGGATTGAGGACTTTATTCTCCACATTCACATTGCCCGGGGAGACGACCTCCACGCCATCAAATACCTCCCATTGAAACTCAAAGGGCCAGCTAGACACTAGCTGAATAGCCTGCCCGAGAATTCCATCAGCAGCTGGGAGGACCTGGGAGAGGCCTTTCTTGACAACTTCCAAGGTACATATGTCCGGCCACCCGATGTCGACGATTTAAGCCACATAGTTCAACAACCTGGAGAATCAGCCAGAAAATTCCGGACTAGATTCCTAACCAAAAAGAACCAGATCGTTGACTATCCGGATGCCGAAGCCCTAGCGGCCTTTCAACACAACATCCGTGATGAATGGCTAGCCCGCCACCTCGGCCAAGAAAAGCCAAGATCCATGGCAGCCCTAACGGCACTTATGACCCGCTTTTGCGCAGGAGAAGATAGTTGGCTGGCTCGTAGCACAAACACAGCCAACGAAGCAGGCCCCTCCGAGGCCAAAAATAGCACCATCAAGCTCTGGCGCAACAGACACAAACGCCGAAGCAATGGCGATAACACCGATGACACCACAGTTCACGCCGGATTCAGCGGCTCCAAATCCGGCCAGCGAAAGAAGCCCTATAAAAGGAACGGCGGTGGACCATCCATCTTGGACCGCATACTCGATCGTCCTTGCCAAATACATGGCACCCCAGACAAACCGGCCAACCATACTACCAGAGATTGCCGGGTCCTTAAGCAAGCCAGCAAGGCAAAAAGCGAAAACAAGGAAGAGGAATCGCAGAGCAAGGACGAAGACGAGGAACCTCGACAGCCGAAAAACGGGGGCCAAAAGAAATTCCCGCCTCAAGTCAAAATGGTGAACATGATATACACTACACACATCCCCAAAAGGGAGCGCCAGCGCGCACTTAGGGACGTTTACGTGGTAGAGCCAGTCGCCCCAAAATTCAACCCATGGTGGTCATTCCCGATCACCTTCAATCGCAGTGATCATCCAACTAGTATCCGTCACGGTGGTTCGGCCGCATTGGTACTAGACCAATCATCGACGGATTTCACATGACACGAGTCCTAATGGACGGTGGTAGCAGCCTCAACCTGCTCTATCAGGATACAGTACGCAAAATGGGCATTGATCCCTCACGAATCAAGCCCATGATAACTACCTTTAAAGGAGTTATACCAGGCGTAGAAGCCCGCTGTACGGGCTCGATCACGCTGGAGGTGGTCTTCGGTTCCCCGGATAACTTCCGAAGCGAAGAGCTAATCATCGATATCGTCCCCTTCCGCAGCGGCTACCACGCACTGCTCGGACGAACCGCGTTCGCCAAATTCAATGCGGTGCCACATTATGCTTATCTCAAGCTCAAGATGCCCGGTCCACATGGCGTCATTACAGTAAATGGAAACACGGAACGTTCCCTCCGTACAGAGGAACATACCGCAGCCCTAGCAGCAGAAGTACAGAGCAACCTTCTAAAGCGGCACCATAATCCGGTCGCCAAACCCCTGGACATCGTCAAGAAGGTCCGGACTACACTGCAAAAGGGCAGTTCGGTTCGTCAAGAGCTGAATTAGTAAACTCGGCCTCCGTCCCAGCCCCGATGAGGAAGGAGGCACCCGTGCCGCGCGTACATAATTACGCACTCAAACCTCATGGGTACTGATGAAGGCATAACTCGCTTGCGATCCACAGTGCGGCTTGACCAACCCTGGGATTCGCACGCCTTTATTTTTTCTTTCTATTATCACGGGACTTTTCTTTTTTCGAGGTCTATCTGGACGACTCGCTTACAGAACACACCAATGAGGCAAGAAGCTCTGGCATACAAGGGAATCCCCAGGTGGTCTCTATTAAATGATTGCCATACTTGTTTTACATACCCGCACCTAGCTCGGCCCTGGTTGTGACATGTCAAATAGCTTTACTTGCTTATCACATTACTCGCACAAAGTATGCCTCAACGTACTAATTACATCACAATGATTGATAAATGGTGACATTAGTTTATAACTTAATTTTTCCTGTTTCCTCACCTTTGCATATATTATATAGTACACACGTACACTATGGTACGTATTACTGCGCCAAGGGCTTCATTACACCCAGTTCTATGGCAATAAAAGTCCGAACACTTTTCTAAGTATAGTTCGGCACCCATAACTTTTAGCACTATATGCATCGGCTCCGAATCATGTCTTTGGTCAATAGTTGGGTTGCCCGGCTCCTGTGCTTACTACCCTACGTTCCGCTATATCGGCTAGGGTAGTAAAGGGAGAACTACTGCGATTGTGTCCCAGTTCTTTCGGACGAGCACCTCAGTAGAGAAAGCCGAAAACTGTCTGTCATGATGCGGCGAGAGCCGGTCAGCTGTTCGAGGGGTCCCAAATCGTTAGAGATTTTTACCGCTTCATGCGAAGAGTTGGTCTCTCCGATTAGGCGTGTATAATGCCCCTAGTTCGGCCTTTCGAATACCAGGGGCTTCGCCAACTTTTTTAATTGCCAAACTCCTATGGCTAAGTGAGGGCAGTAAAGGCCGCATAGTCCGATTGCCTTGTTCGTTGCGCTAAACACCTCCTTTAAGGACCAGAATGTGGAGTAAAGAGTGTTTAGATTTATCCCGAACACCCCCGTACTGTCTACGTGGGGGCAGAAGCCGATGACTGGTCAACTCTTAGATTTCATAAACGACTGCACAGGAGGTAAAATGTAAATCATAAGCATTATAATACATAACATCCCTACTCCATATTACAGGACAAGATAATACAAATGTTCTCATGGGAAAATGATATCCTTCGAACATTGTTCCGCCACAAGGCGGGACCCCTCCAAGACGCCATCAAAATAGAGCTCGGGTCGACGATACTCTTTGCCCTCCGGCGGCCCCTCGGTCATCATCTTCTTGGCATCCATCTTTGCCCAATGCGTCTTGACGCGGGCAAAGGCCATACGTGCACCTTCAATGCAGACCGACCGCTTCATGGTTTCGAGCCGCGAACAGGCATTTACAAACCTCTTAACAAGTCCGAAATAGCTGCTAGGTACAGGCTCGGCGGGCCACAACCGGACTATCAGGTCCTTCATGGCTAGCTCTGCCGACTTGTGCAGCTCGACCAACTGCTTCAGCTAATCGATGAAGGGCAACGGATGTTCGGGTCCAAGATACTGGGACCAGAACAACTTCTCCATAGACATCCCTTGTTTGGCTCTGTAATACTCGGCAGCATCCGATATACTGCACGGCAGATCCGCAAACGCCCCTGGAAAACCCGAATTTGGATAAGTACATGGAACGTTTCTTTAACATACTTGCTTTGCATGGTGAAAGAATTACCCGCCGTAATCTCCTTGGCCGCCTGAATTTCCTGGAGGGCGTTCTGGGCTACGGCTCGTGCATCCTGTGTGCTTCGGCGGGCCGTCGCTAGTTCGGACTCTTGTGCCTTACAATCATGCTCCAAGGACTCAAATCTCTCGATCGCGTCCTGGAGCTGTTGCTGCGCCTCGCCGACCCGGGCCTCGTGCTTTTCACTCATGGCACGCTCCTTGGCCGCTTTGTCCTCGGCCTCGGCCAGTGCCTTCTTGAGGGCTGCCACCTCGATCGTGGCCCCTAACAAAGCTCACAACAACTCAGTCTGGCTGGACCTTTCATTTTTCTTAAAAGGTACCAGCAGATCAGCACGTACCTTGGCTATCCTCTAGCTGCTTCTTTACGAGGCCGAGCTCTTCCTCGACCCGCTCTAGTTTCCGCTTCAGTCTGGAGACCTCTGCAGCATGAGCGGTGGCAGCCTGCAGCGACACCTGCTTATTCACAAAGACAACATATGCTAGACTCCTGCGATTTTTTCTCTTTGATCTTCTCTTCGGCTTCTTCTTTCCGAACACCAAACAGAGCATCAGGGGCTACTGTCTATACCGTGATATTCTTCCTACAAGCGCATTACTTACCTCAAAGCCTGACAGAAGGCTAGTGCAGGCTTCGGTCAGTCCGCTTTTCACGAACTGGACCTTCTATATTACCGTGCCCATAAGGGCGCGGTGTGCATCCACAATAGAGGCGCCTCGTAGCGCCTCCAACAGGTTATCCGGTGCCTCTAGTTGGATAGAGGTCACCGGCAGAACAGGCACACTCCCTTCTCTTGGAGTATGCCGTTCGCTGGACTCTGGAGACGCATAGGTCTCCGGAGTGGTGCCCGGCTCAGGTCCGAAGGGAACCCGGCCCCCGTCGCCGGTCCTCGCAGGGGCTTTTCCCCCCATGCGTCCGACAATTGAGGAATCATCCTGGGGCACTGCCCCGACGATCTCCGAAATCCCCCGCGGTCGAGGATGATCTTTTGCGACACCACCTCATCGTCACCCATGGGAGAGACGGAATGAGCAGGTGGCAAAGACATGCTAGCCATCTCCTTTGAGTCTAGCGATCCCTCGGACGAAGATCGCGGGGAGCCATCGCGCGCTGGACTGCAATAATAAGGTTTATCAATATTGCAAACCTGGAAAGCCAGACGTTTTCGGATCCTGATACTTACGAGGCGGCCTGAGGCTTGGTCCGACGAGGTCGCCCCAGACTGCTTTCCACACCCCACACGGAGTTATCCACGTGGGAACCTCTAACCCTTTTAGGCGCTCCCGCCTCCGGATTTGTGGAGGCCGCTCTCTTCTTCCTCCCCACTTCAGGTGGGGAGTCGCTTTCTTCTTCCTCTTGGTCATCATCGTCGGCGGACGAAGTGGAAGTCTCGTCTTCGGACATCATGTCCGGAGCACCTTTTCGGCGAAGGCCTTTCTTGGCCCCTTTGGCCGCTTTCTTTGGCCGTCTTCTCCGGCACCTCATAAGGTGCTGGAAAAAGCATTTTTGTCAACAATGGGAATTCTTGGTCTTCAGGTAGCGGAGCCGGACTATTAATCCCCTCCGCTATCTTGATCCAGGCCTAAAACACGGGTAGGAAGGCTTAGTCTTTTTCTCAAAATATGCTAGTAAAGGGTACGCCTTCAAAACATTAGAAGAGCTTACCGGGTTAGCCTATCGTTTTAAGTTAAGCTCTCGATCTTCGGTCGTGGGCGGTGGCGTCTCACCGGTCTTGAAGAGCACTTTCCAGATTTCTTCGTGCGTTGTGCCAAAGAGCTCTTGTAGCGTCTGGTGCTTGGCCGGATCATACTCCCGACGAATGAGCATGATCTAGACCACATTGACGAGTTTGACCTTCCTATCCATCATATTCTGGACACACGTCTGGAGCCCAGTCAGTTCGTCTGAAGGACCCCAGGTTAGGCCCCTCTCTTGCCAGGAGGTGAGCCGCATCAGGAATCCAGATCTGAATTCGGGGGCCACCACCCAGTTGGCGTCGCGTGACTCGGTGATATAAAACCACCCCGATTGCCACCCTTTCACCGTCTCCACGAACGAGCCTTTGGGCCAGGTAACGTTGGGCATCTTACCCACCATGGCACCTCCGCATTCTGCTTGTTGGCCGCTCACCACCTTCAGCTTCACGTTGAAGGTCTTCAACCATAGGCCGAAATGAGGCGGGATGCAGAGGAAGGCCTCGCACACGACAATGAATGCCGTGATGTTGAGGATGATGTTGGGGGCTAGGTCATGGAAGTCTAGCCCGTAGTAAAACATTAGTCCACGAACGAAGGGGTGGAGAGGGAAACCCAGCCCGCGGACAAAATGTGTGAGGAAAACAACCCTCTCGTGGGGCTCTGGAGTAGGGACGATCTGTCCCTTATCCGGGAGTCAGTGAGCGATCTCCTTGGCCAGATATCCAGCCTCCCGGAGCGCTTTGATATCCTTCTTGACAGAGGAGGCCATCTACTTACCCCCAGCTCTGGGTCCGGACATTTTTGGAGTGTTTTCTCGGTTGAGGGAAAAGCTAGAAGCTTGGGCGCTGGAGCTCAGGGACGGAAAGGCTGAGGAGGGGCTGAGGTGTGGGTGAAGGTAGGGGATCCTTATCCCCTTATAAAGGCCGCGAATGTCAAGCGTCTCCCCACTCGCCTTGAACTCGCCTATTTCCAAGGGCCGTGCAAAACGGCATGGTTGGGTCACCCACGCCCGTATTGATGAGAATCCCGTAATAAGGGGGCACGATCTCTACTTCGACAAGACGTGCTAATGGCAACCGCGTCTCGAAACATGGAGCGGCAGACGAAAAACGGTCCAAAATTATGACCGGACAGGTGTGATGTCATATTGTAAAAAGCTGTCAACGGATTAGACTCGTGCACAAATATATATATATATATATATATATATATATATGTTCTCTCTACGGTTTTGAATGGTGTGTGTGACAGGTCCGGATACTATCATCGCATCCGAAGACTATTTTGAAGTTCGGATAAAAGGGAACCCGCCTTGCAATGCCGAAGACAATCTGCATGCCGAACTCCTCGTCATTTAAGCCAGGTTCAAGGGCTACTAAGGGAGTCCTGGACTAAGGGGTCCTCGGGCGTCCGGCCTGTTATCCATGGGCCGGACTAATGGGCTGTGAAGACATGAAGGCCGAAGACTATACCTGAGTCCAGATTGGACTCTCCTTGGCGTGGAAGGCAAGCTTGGCGACCGACTATGAAGATTCCTTCTTATGTAACCGACTCTATGTAAACCCTAGATCCCCCCGGTGTCTATACAAACCGAAGGGGATAGTCCGGAAAGGACACATTCATTACCATAGACATATAGGCTAGGCTTTTAGGGTTTAGCCATCACGATCTCGTGGTAGATCGACTCTTGTGGCACCCCTATTCATCAATATCAATCAAGCAGGACATAGGGCATTACCTCCCTAGAGAGGGCCTGAACCTGGGTAACATTGTGTCCCCAGTCTCCTATTACCATCGATCCTAGATGCACAGTTCGGGACCCCCTACCCGAGATCCGCTGGTTTTGACACCGACAGTGGGTATGTACATATTGCTTTCCGTCACTAGTTGATTCTTGATTCAGCGGCATTGTTGGATGAAGTGGCCCAGACCGACATTACGCGTACACTTACGTGAGACTGGTTCTACCGACGTGCTTCGCACACAGGTGGCTAGTGGGTGTCTGTTTCTCCAGCTTTAGTTGAATCGGATTCAATGAACAGGGTTCTTTCTGAAGATAAAAAAGTAATCACTATACTGTGTTGTGGTTTTTGATGCGTAGGTAAGAGCGGTTCTTGCTCAGCCCGTAGCATCCACGTAAAACTTGCAACAACAAAGTAGAGGACGTCTAACTTGTTTTTGCAGGGCATGTTGTGATGTGATATGGTCAAGACATGATGCTAAATTTTATTGTATGAGATGATCATGTTTTGTAACACAGTTATCGGCAACTGGCAGGAGCCATATGGTCGTCGCTTTATTGTATGAAATGCAACCACCATGTAATTGCTTTACTTTATCACTAAGCGGTAGCGATAGTCATGGAGGCAATAGTTGGCGTGACGACAAGGATGCTTCGATGGATATCAAGGTGTCAAGCCGGTGACGATGGTGATCATAACAGTGCTTTGGAGATGGAGATCACAGGCACAAGATGATGATGACCATATCATATCACTTATATTGATTGCATGTGATGTTTATCTTTTATGCATCTTATTTTGCTTAGATCGACGATAGCATTATAAGATGATCTCTCACT
This sequence comes from Triticum urartu, assembly GCF_003073215.2. Taxonomy (NCBI): domain Eukaryota; kingdom Viridiplantae; phylum Streptophyta; class Magnoliopsida; order Poales; family Poaceae; genus Triticum; species Triticum urartu. Next base: position 400,542,144 of record NC_053023.1, on the reverse strand, counting down.
AAATTTCAAGGTATAAGTGTTCTCCCTGAGTATGCACTGTTGCAAAAGTTCGTCGTGCCAAGACACCACGTGATGATCGGGTGTGATAAGCTCTACGTTCACATACAACGGGTCCAAGCCAGTTTTGCACACACGGAATACTCGGGTTAAACTTGACGAGCCTAGCATATGCAGATATGGCCTCAGACCACTAAGACCGAAAGTTTGAACATGAATCATATAGTAGATATGATCAACATAGAGATGTTCACCATTGAAAACTACTCCATCTCACATAATGATCAGACATGGTTTAGTTGATATTGATCATGTGATCATTTATATGACTAGAGGGATGTCTATCTAAGTGGGAGTTCTTAAGTAATATGATTAGTTGAACTTTAATTTATCATGAACCTAGTCCTGATAGTATTTGCAAATTATGTTTTAGACCAATAGCTCACGTTATAGCTCCCCGTTTATTTTTGATATGTTCCTTGAGAAAGCAAAGCTGAAAGATGATGGTAGCAATTACACGGACTGGGTCCGTAACTTGAGGATTATCCTCATTGCTGCACAAAAGAATTACGTCCTAGAAGCACCTCTAGGTGCCAAACCCGCTGCAGGAGCAACGCTAGATGTTATGTACATCTGGCAGAGCAAAGCTGATGACTACTCGATAGTTTAGTGTGCCATGCTTTGCGGCTTAGAACCGGGACTTCAACGACGTTTTGAACGTCATAGACCATATGAGATGTTCCAGGAGTTGAAGTTAATATTTCAAGCAAATGCCTGGATTGAGAGATATGAAGTCTCCAATAAGTTCTACAACTACAAGATGGAGGAGAATAGTTCTGTTAGTGAACATATACTCAGAATGTCTGGGTACCACAACCACTTGACTCAATTGGGAGTTAATCTTCCCGATCATAGTGTCATTGACAGAGTTCTTCAATCACTGCCACCAAGCTACAAGAGCTTTGTGATGAACTATAATATGCAAGGGATGAATAATACGATTCCCGAGCTCTTCGCAATGCTAAAGGCTGAGGAGGTAGAAATCAAGAAGGAGCATCAAGTGTTGATGGTCAACAAGACCACCCGTTTTTAAGAAAAAGGGTAAAGGGAAGAAGGGGAACTTCAAGAAGAACGGCAAGCTAGTTGCTGCTCAAGTGAAGAAACCCAAGTCTGTACCTAAGCCTGAGACTGAGTGCTTCTACTGCAAAGAGACTGGTCACTGGAAGCAGAACTGCCCCAAGTATTTTGCGGATAAGAAGGATGGCAAGGTGAACAAAGGTATATGTGATATACATGCTCGCAGTAGCACCTGGGTATTTGATACTGGTTTGTTGATAATATTTGCAACTCGAAACAGGGGCTACGGATTAAGCAAAGATTGGCTAAGGACGAGGTGACGATGCGCGTGGGAAATGGTTCCAAAGTCGATGTGATCGCGGTTGGCACGCTACCTCTACATCTACCTTCGGGATTAGTTTTAGACCTAAATAATTGTTATTTGGTGCCAGCGTTGAGCATGAGAATTATATCTGGATCTTGTTTGATGCGAGATGGTTATTCATTTAAATCTGTGAATAATGGTTGTTCTATTTATATGAGTAATATCTTTTATGGTCATGCACCCTTGAAGAGTGGTCTATTTTTGTTGAATCTCGAAAGTAGTGATACACATATTCACAACATTGAAGCTAAAATATGTAGAGATGATAATGATAGTGTAACTTATTTTTGGCACCGTAGTTTAGGTCATATTGGTGTAAAGCGCATGAATAAAACTCCATTATGATGGACTTTTGGAATCACTTGATTATGAATCACTTGGTACTTGCGAACCATGCCTCATGGGCAAGATGACTAAAACGCCGTTCTCCGGAACTATGGAGCGAGCAACAGATTTGTTGGAAATCATACATACTGATGTATGTGGTCCGATGAATATTGAGGCCCGCGGCGGGTATCACTATTTTCTCACCTTCACAGATGATTTGAGCAGATATGGGTATGTACTTGATGAAACATAAGTCCAAAACATTTGAAAAGTTCAAAGAATTTCAGAGTGAAGTGGAAAATCATCGTAACAAGAAAATAAAGTTTCTACGATCTGATCGTGGAGGAGAATATTTGAGTTACGAGTTTGGTCTTCATTTAAAACAATGCGGAATAGTTTTGCAACTCACGCCACCTGGAACACCACAGCATAATGGTGTGTCCAAACGTTGTAATCGTACTTTACTAGATATGGTGCGATCTACGATGTCTCTTACTGATTTACCGCTATCGTTTTGGGGTTATGCATTAGAGACAACTACATTGACGTTAAATAGGGCGTTGTCTAATCCATTGAGACGACACCAGATGAACTATGGTTTGGCTAGAAACCTAAGCCGTCGTTTCTTAAAGTTTGGGGTTGTGAAACTTATGTGAAAAAGTTTCAGCCTGATAAGCTCGAACCCAAATCGGAGAAATGCGTCTTCATAGGATACCCAAAAGAAATTGTTGGGTACACCTTCTATCACAGATCCAAAAGGCAAGATCTTTGTTGCTAAGAGTGGATCCTTTCTAGAGAAGAAGTTTCTCTCGAAAGAAGTGAGTGGGAGGAACATAGAACTTGATGAGGTAATTGTACCTTCTCCCGAATTGGAAAGTAGTTCATCACAGAAATCAGTTCTAGTGATCTCTACACCAATTAGTGAGGAAGCTAATGATGATGATCATGAAACTTCAGATCAAGTTACTACCAAACCTCGTAGGTTAATCAGAGTACGGTCCACACCAGAGTGGTACGGTAATCCTATTCTGGAAGTCATGTTACTAGACCATGACGAACCTACGAACTATGAGGAAGCGATGATGAGCCCAGATTCTGCCAAAATGGGTTGAGGCCATGAAATATGAGATGGGATCCATGTATGAAAACAAAGTATGGACTTTGATTGACTTGCCCGATGATCGGTGAGTCATTGAGAACAAATGGAACTTCAAGAGGAAGACGGACGTTGATAGTAGTGTTACTATCTACAAAGCTCGAATTGTCGCAAAAAATGTTTTCGAGAAGTTCAAGGTGTTGACTACAATGAGAGTTTCTCACTCGTATCGATGCTTAAAAGTCTGTCCGAATCATGTTAGCAGTTACCGCATTTTATGAAATCTGGCAAATGGATGTCAAAACTGCATTCCTTAATGGATTTCTTAAAGAAGAATTGTATATGACACAACAAGAAAGTTTTTTCAATCCTAAAGGTACTAATAAAGTGTGCAAGCTCCAGCGATCCATCTATGGACTAGTGCAAGCATCTCGGAGTTGGAATATATGCTTTGATAAAGTGATCAAAGCATATGGTTTTATACAGACTTGCGGTGAAGCCTGTATTTACAAGAAAGTGAGTGGGAACACTACAACATTTCTGATAAGTATATGTGAATGACATATTGTTGATCGGAAATATTGTAGAATTTTCTGGAAAGCATAAAGGAATGTTTGAAAAGAGTTTTTCAAAGAAAGACCTCGGTGAAGCTACTTACATATTGAGCATCAAGATCTATAGAGATAGATCAAGACGCTTGGTATATTTTCAATGAGTACATACCTTCACAAGATTTTGAAGTAGTTCAAAATGGAACAACCAAAGAAGGAGTTCTTGCCTGTGTTGCAAGGTGTGTAGTTGAGTAAAGACTCAAAACCCGACCATGGCAGAAAATAGAAAGAGAATGAAAAGTCATTCCCTATGCCTCAGTCATAGGTTCTACAAAGTATGCTATGCTATGTACCAAACCTATTGTGTAGCTCACCATAAGTTTGGCAAGAGGATACAATAGTGATCCAGAAGTAGATCACTGGACATCGGTCAAAAATATCCTTAGTGGAATAAGGAAATGTTTCTCGGTTATGGAGGTGACAAAGAGTTCGTCGTAAAGAGTTACGTCGATGCAAGCTTTGACACCGATCTAGATGACTAAAAGTATCGATCTAGATACATATTGAAAGTGGGAGCAATTAGCTAGAGTGGCTCCGTGCAAAGCATTGTAGACATAGAAAATGCAAAATACATACGGCTCTGAATGTGGCAGACCCATTGACTAAATTTCTCTCACAAGCAAAACATGATCACTCTTTGGGTGTTAATCACATAGCGATGTGAACTAGATTATTGACTCTACTAAACCCTTTGGGTGTTAGTCACATGGAGATGTGAACTAATCACATAAAGATGTGAACTATTGGTGTTAAATCACATGATGATGTGAACTAGATTATTGACTCTAGTGCAAGTGGGAGACTGAAGGAAATATGCCCTAGAGGCAATAATAAAATTGTTATTTATATTTCCTTATATCATGATAAATGTTTATTATTCATGCTAGAATTGTATTAACCGGAAACTTAGTATATGTGTGAATACATAGACAAACAGAGTGTCACTAGTTTGCCTCTACTTGACTAGCTCGTTGAATCGATGATGGTTATGTTTCCTAACCATAGACATGAGTTGTCATTTGATTAACAGGATCACATCATTAGAGAATGATGTGATTGACTTGACCCATTCGTTAGCTTAGCACGATGATCGTTTAGTTTGTTGCTATTGCTTTCTTCATGACTTATACATGTTCCTATGACTATGAGATTATGCAACTCCCGAATACCGGAGGAACACTTTGTGTGTTGCCAAACATCACAACGTAACTGGGTGATTATGAAGGTGCTCTACAAGTGTCTCCCATGGTACTTGTTGAGTTGGCATAGATCAAGATTAGGATTTGTCACTCCGATTGTCGGAGAGGTATCTCTGGGCCCTCTCGGTAATGCACATCACTATAAGCCTTGCAAGCAATGCAACTAATGAGTTAGTTGCGGGATGATGTATTACAAAACGAGTAAAGAGACTTGCCGGTAACGAGATTGAACTAGGTATTGAGATACCGATGATCGAATCTCGGGCAAGTAACATACCGATGACAAAGGGAACAACGTATGTTGTTATGCGGTTTGACCGATAAAGATCTTCATAGAATATGTAAGAGCCAATATGAGCATCCAGGTTCCGCTATTGGTTATTGACTGGAGACATGTCTCGGTCATGTCTACATAGTTCTCGAACCCGTAGGGTCCGCACGCTTAACGTTCGATGACGATTGGTATTATGAGTTTATGTGATTTGATGTACCGAAGGTTGTTCGGAGTCCCGGATGAGATCACGGACATGACGAGGAGTCTCGAAATGATCAAACCGTAAAGATCGATATATTGGAAGGCTATATTCGGACATCGGAAAGGTTTCGAGTGATCCGGGTATTTTTTGGAGATCCGGGAGAGTCACGGGAATACGGGAGTACATATGGGCCTTAGTGGGTTTTAAGGGAAAAAGAGGACAAGCCACGAGGGCTGGCCGCGTGCCCCCCATGGGCCTATTACGAATTGGACTAGGGGAGGGGCTGCGCCCCCTCTTTCCTTCTCCTCCCCTTCTCCTTCCTCCCCCCTCCTAGTAGGACTAGGACAGGAGGAATCCTACTCCTACTAGGAGGAGGATTCCTCCCCCCTTGGCGCGCCTAGAGAGGACGGCCGGCCTCCCCCCTTGCTCCTTTATATATGGGGGCAGGGGGCATCCCAAGACACACAAGTTGATTGTTCAAAGCCGTGTGCGGTGCCCCCCTCCACCATAATCCACCTCGATCATATCGTAGCAGTGCTTAGGCGAAGCCCTGCGTCGGTAGCAACATCATCACCGTCATCACACCGTCGTGCTGACGGAACTCTCCCACAAAGCTCTGCTAGATCGGAGTTCGTGGGACGTCATCGATCTGAACGTGTGCTGAACTCAGAGGTGCCGTGCGTTCGGTACTTGGATTGGTCGGATCGTGAAGACGTACGACTACATCAACCGCATTCTCATAACGCTTGTGCTTACGGTCTACGAGGGTACGTGGATGATACTCTCCCCTCTCGTTGCTATGCATCACCATGATCTTGCGTGTGCGTAGATTTTTTTTGAAATTACTGCGTTCCCCAACAATATTGGCTCCTACATATTCTACAAAGATCTTTATCGGTCAAACTGCATAACAACATACGTTGTTCCCTTTGTCATCGGTATGTTACTTTCCCGAGATTCGATCGCAGGTATTCTCATACCTAGTTCAATCTCTTTACCGGCAAGTCTCTTTACTCGTTCCGTAATGCATCATCCCGCAACTAACTCATTAGTCACATTGCTTGCAGGGCTTATAGTGATGAGCATTACCGAGAGGGCCCAGAGATACCTCTCCGATACACGGAGTGACAAATCCTAATCTCGATCTATGCCAACTCAACAAACACCTTTGGAGACACCTGTAGAGCATCTTTATAATCACCCAGTTACGTTGTGACATTTGATAGCACACAAGGTGTTCCCCCGGTATTCGGGAGTTGCATAATCTCATAGTCAGAGGAACATGTATAAGTCATGAAGAAAGCAATAGCAATAAAACTGAACGATCATAATGCTAAGCTAACGGATGGGTATTGTCCATCACACCATTCTCCTAATGACGTGATCCCGTTCATCAAATGACAACACATGTCTATGGTCAGGAAACTTAACCATCTTTGATTAATGAGCTAGTCAAGTAGAGGCTTACTAGGGACACTATGTTTTGTCTATGTATTCACACATGTACTAAGTTTCCGGTTAATACAATGCTAGCATGAATAATAAACATTTATCATGATATAAGGAAATATAAATAACAACTTTATTATTGCCTCTAGGGCATATTTCCTTCAGATTATGCCTTGGATGATCTAACTATGCTCAATTCTGTCAATTGCCCAACAATAATTTGTTTACCCTTCGCTATTTTTCTTTTGAGAGAGATGCCTCTAGTGAACCTATGGTCCCAGGGTCCATTCTCCATATATTTATAAGTTCTTACAATTGCTATCAATTTACTATCACTACCTAGTTACTATTATCCTTTGCTATCTTTACTATTATTTACTTTTAACCTTTTGGCTAGCAAGAACAAGGGGATGCCGACCCCCTTGCTTTGTTTGGTGCAAGCAATTATTTTGTTTGTGTGTAGGTGCTGCTAACGTTGTACATGTGTTGCCACCTACTGTTAGATAAACCTTGGTTCTTAACTGAAGGAAATACTTTCTGCTATTGTGCTACATCACCCTTCCTCTTCGGGGAAACCCAACAACTCCTGCAGGAGTAGCACACCCCGGAGCTCCCTATGTGCCTACGATGTGAAAGCGGTCAAGCTCTTTAGGGATAAGGTGCATCTTAACTTCCATGAGTACGCCGACGCCGCACACTTCCTAGCGCCGAAGAACATGAGGATATGCTCCAAGGCTAAGGAGAAGGAGCACCTCGAGGTCGAGATGCAGTACTTTGACCCTTAAGTGAGGCGTCTCTCCACGAATCCTCGTGTCATGGGGCACAATAAGATGTTGCTCATGGCCTACAAAGCCAGGAAGAAGGTGACGGACGATCACATACATTGTGATGCGCTTGCGAGGGAGTCTGAGGAGGATGAGCTGACCCCTTATCACGCGCCGGTGATAGGTCTACAAGGGACGACCACGTGGTTGGCCCCTCCGGTGTGAGGGGGGGGGGGTGATGACGACTCTGACTAGGACATGAGAGTGTGACTCCCACTAGCTAGATGGGGAGGGTTAGTTGCTGTAGCTACTTTAACTATCAGTTGTTATAGTTGACCGTACATACTATTTAACTTTATGCATGTTTTGTATTTGAAATATATGCGCAACACTATTTGATTACTAGTGTTTAAACTATCCACTGAACCCAACCGTATGTGTTTTATGTTTGAACTATATGCATGGTTGTTTCACCGTATGTTTACTAGACTATTTAAATTATCCAATGCCCTAGCTATATGTATTTTATATTTGAACTATATGCATGGCTGTAGCGCTATTTAATTACTATAATTTTTGAATATCCAAAGAATTACCTAGCTATATACCTGATGTTTGTTTATTTTTTTCAACATGAATGCAGGAAATGGATCCCTCGTGTGCCACCTGTGGGGCCATCAGATGCCACCTGTGGGGCCATCAGATGCCAAAAGGATAAGAAGTTCTTCGTAGATCTTCTAGATGAATTCGTAACTACAATGGTATATTTTTGTTCAACATGTTGTGACTGAGTTTCATAGTTGCGACCAAAATTGTTTGATTGAAGTTTCTTTTTAATTTTTCTCAATTCATCCCTTGCGGGCAAGGAGTGACTTCCTAGAGAGGTTCAACGTTGAGCTTGATGCAACTATCAAATTCCAGTGCACCCTCATGAAGATGCAAACGACTCAGAACTTCACTTGCCTTCTCACCAACGAGACACACCGTACCTATTTCGGTTTCCCTGGTTGGAGATACCTTGCACGTGCCTATGGGATGGAAGTTGAAGAGAGGGCAACGTTCTACCTCGATTATGATTGTGAGAAGAACATGATGTACTACAGGCCTGATGGCACTCCTGGTTCTGATACTCCAGACTACGACTCTAATTCCAACTGTCAAATTATTTAGTTAGTAGGCATGGTATCTACTCATAATATGCTAGTATTTTGTTGAATTTTTGTTGAACACGTGTTACATGTATGTACTTGCTACTAGCCATACTACGTTAATTAGTACTTTGTTGAAGTTAAATGTTGTCATTTAGCTCTATTTAGTGATGTCAAACTTAAAAGGGTCATATTTTGAATAGAGCAAAGTAATAATGAGGGGAAAAAACTTTATGTGATTTCCCCACCAGTCAAATAGGTTCCAGTCAAGAGAGAGAAAGAGGGACCAACCTAAGAGACAAGAAAGCGGAGATACCCAAAGGCAGATTTAGAAAGGAAAGGAAGTGAAGAGGGGCTGGCCTGCGTTTGGGTTCGACCGTACGAGGTGCAGACCCATCACACATGGGAAGCGGGCGATGGATGGAGGAGTTCAACCTGCGCTGCCATTTTTTTATGTGCTTGCCGCCGCTGCTGCTACCACTATAAACACAATAGAGAGAGAGAGAGACTGAGACTGAGCGTGTGGGGCCATTTTAGGCGTCTCAGCCAATAGACGCTCGACAGCATACCGCGGCCGGAACCACACTCGATCGCACCCTCCCCCAATTACACCACAAATCCATCCATCCTCTTCCTCTCCCATCTTTAAAGCTGCATCCCATCTCCCCTCACCGCCGCGGCGAGCCAGCGACGTCTCGCCTCCTCCCACCCCGGCCGCCGTGCGCGCCATAGACACAAGAGCCGACAGCTAGATCGCGAAATCAGGATATGGGTCGCGGCAAGGTGCAGCTGAAGCGGATAGAGAACAAGATAAATCGGCAGGTGACCTTCTCCAAGCGCCGCAACGGGCTCCTGAAGAAGGCGCACGAGATCTCCGTCCTCTGTGACGCGGAGGTCGCCGTCATCGTCTTCTCCCCCAAAGGCAAGCTCTATGAGTACGCCACCGATTCCAGGTAGCTCCCCACCCACGCCTATATTAGCTTCCATCTCGATCCATTTCCATTTCTGCCTCTGCTTGCTATATGCCCATGCCGCTGCTGCATCGCACATACATATAGGGAGGGAGGTAATACCGTACCGCCGTACGCTCCGCTCTTCCTCCGCCAGCTGCATCGTAGCTCTTGCCGTTTCTGGCCTTTGATGCCATGGCGCCGGAAAAGCTCCCTGTCGGTTTTGCCATTTCTGGCATCGATCCATCTCCATGTGCTCATCGGTTTGGTGTCCGTACCGCATGTGCTTCCTCACTTGTTTCTACTGCTAGCCCCAGCCCTGCCTATTCTGAGTTTGTGTGCTACAGGCGATGATTTTATGCTGCTGCTGCAGTTGCTTGCTTATTTTGGGTAACGATTTGATTTTCTCCTCAGTCCTCACTCACTAGCTGGCTCGTCTTCTCGGATTTCCTTTCTCGTGCTCCCCACTTTTGCCTTTTCCTCTTGCCTCCGACTGATCCTTTCCTTTTTTGGGATCCACGGCCGCCTTTCTTTCTTTAATTCACATTCACCTATACCCCGCCTAGGACAATATGTATGTGACACGAGAAGGCAGATTATATTATACTGAGCCCCAGCCCCCGCGCGTAATTAGATGATTTTTGTCCCTTTCTTCATCCACATCGTTCTAGACTCGATTGTACTACAAGGAGTATTTTATTCGCTTTCTAGTTCCCGTCCAGTGATTTGGCTTTTTCTTGTGACCAAAAATCACATGCGTTTTTTTGGGTGTTTTTTAAGCTATCAAATAATAATCACAGCTTCCAAGAAGTGAGCTGGACAGTGAGCCAGTGACAGACATGCATGTAATGCACGGAGCTCGGTGAATTAATCGCCTCGCATCTTCTTCTGCCTCTCTAGACATGCAGTGAACCCGACTTATGCATGGTACATCGCTACGTACGTCTTTGTTAAACTATACCAAAAAAAAATCCCTCTTCTTACTCTTCTTCAGTTCTTGCCAAGCAGTGAGATGGATCTGGCTCTTCTTTGATCTTCTTCTTCTTCTCTTTCCTCTTACTCCTATTTATTTCTCTCCCTCTTTGCCTCTTTGATGCTACCCTCTAGGTCAATCTTTGCTAGCTCGGTTTTATTTGGTAGAAATAAGATAGACCAGCTTCACAGCTAGATACAGTATAGTAGTACTGGATCTTTGCTTTGTTCATTGATAGGGAGCAATTCGCAATCTTCTATTGAAGAGAGAAATAAAGGTGTACGATGTAAATCGCTAATGATGAAACTATTTGCTGTAACACAACATATACTTTAGCCCCTCTCAATTCCGTGTACAACAGTTTTGTGTTGTACAACGACTCGTACGTACGGTAACAGTATGCATGTATGTATGTCGGCACTTTTATGCCTGTTTTCAAGTGCTTTATTTCCAATATACATATATGTCCGTTGCGTCTCATCTCTTTCTTCCCTCTTTGAGATATATGGTCTATATAAGGCATGGGTACCTACGTGCCACATATACAAGACGACCTGGCCTCTCTCTGGGAAAATTAAAGGAATTAATGCTTCAGGCTTCTGGAACCCCTTCACTAATTCTCTCTCTATATAATCCAGATAAATAGGCTGCACATCTCTATAGTCTATATTTTCGTGTGCCAAAACCAGTGAGGTTCAAGATGGTGGGATATTGTGTTGACCGTACGTACAAACATACGGATTAAGAGCTTCTTCTTTTGTTGCATATAGTACAGTACGTAATATTCTCTATGTATGAAACTACGAAGGGGGCTGGTGCAAACTATCACCTTGGCTGTTTTACAAGAACAGAAGTAGCTAGCTCTATAAGGTTCCTCTACAATTGTTCAGTTTAGGATCGCAATCCAGTTCCCGCGGTACTGCTGCTACAGCCATCCATTCAACTCATTGTTGATAAATTTTTCTTGCCACAGCATCATGCATGCATGTCCTGTAATGCTTCAATCATTATCAACAAACCTTGATATCACATGTGTGCTATATGCATTCCTTTTATCAAGGATTCATGGTTCTTCTATACAGCGTCACTGCTTTCTTAAAGATGGGTGAGATATATGTTTTATGTGTGCACTCTTTGAAGCTGGCATCCTGTTTCCAAGGCAATCAAGACTGATATTACAACGCTTTGAACAGTAAAGGAGCACTGTCAGTCCAAACAGTAACTTCAGATCTGGAGTTTGTTGGGAATTTCTTATTTTTCATTGCTCGGGCCATGGCATAGTGGCTCTTTTTTTTGGGGTTTGTGATAAGCTATTGCATTTATTATATTTTCTTGCAAAAATAACTTGGGTATGCTTCTTAGTGCTGGTTTCCGAAGTAGAAGGATGCCAAGCATTGTACTCCAATACAATGCTAAGCCTTGTACTGATTTTCGAAGGCATAATTAGTACTCAAATAATTGTTCTTAAGCATTGTACTAATTAGTACTACTAATTATGGGTTGCAAATGACCGGGATTTGATTGTCCTCAAAAGGCATGGACTGACATGGTGTGAGTTTTCCTTGCAGCATGGACAAAATTCTTGAACGTTATGAGCGCTACTCTTATGCTGAAAAGGCTCTTATTTCAGCTGAATCTGAAAGTGAGGTATAAGCAATTTGCTGCTTTCGCTATTATGATGATTACTCTTGCTGCTTTCATATATTTTGAATCGGGGAGGTTGCCCATGTTACATTGCACAAGCATTTCAGCACATCTCCTTCACATAAACATCATATCTGAATTAACCTTCTTGTTGTTGGATTGTCCAAACAGAGAAAGTTAGTTATGAATAATTATACTTTTTGAGAAATTCAGAATCACCTTACATTTTTTGTTAATGACTTTAAATTACATTTCTTTAGGATACTCTACTATATAGCTTAACATTCCTCAAGTGAAAAGGGGTTTTGTCGACCCACATATGAGCTTTCGAAATGTGTAGCATTCACATGTCCTTAAACTGATTAATCCCCTTCATCTCGGATTTTGTCTCACCAAGAAAACTTGTAATGTGTGGATGCTCTAGTTCGGCAACCTATGTTAAATACAAGTGGGAATGAATTTCTAGTTGCAAACTTACCGGCAGATAAGATCGTTTAGTAAGGATGAAAAGAACCTAGTAAACACTAGAAGAGTTTGCTAAACTGGTATTGGATATCATCCTCCTTCACATTTTTATTAAATTCGGCCACCTAGGTAAATGAACGAAGAGATCATTGATGGGCATGTGTATTCATCATCTTTGAATGATGTCCACTATACATAGAAATAGTCATAGCATGCAGTATATAATACACAATATATGGGATGCATGAAATTATATGAAATTAGCATCTCCTCTAGATCAATCATAAATACATCACAGACAATATTTTTAACTATAAATTCTGTAAAATAAATATTGTATGTATACATTATAGGATACTAACAAATCAATCAAAATTATATGTTTTTGCCACAAACTTAACCTACCTAAGCTTCACAAAATAGCCTTTGTATTCACATTTCTTGTATTTGGCCCTTTCATAACCATTGTAAACCAACCACGGGTTACACAGTTGCATATGTTTTTGTACACATATGGAATTTACATGAACTTGGCTTGTAAGAGAAGGTTATTGAAGTAGAAGATGGCTGAGAAAGCTACGGACGCAAGCTAATTTATGCTTTTAAGCAGCAAGATACCCCTCCGTGTATTATTATTTCATTAAGCTTTTTTATCTTCACAAAAATTAAGTAATTTATAAAATGAAAATATCGACCATCGTTCTTACCATATTTTTGTCTGCTATCAACTATATGATTAAGAAAGGGCAGGATTATTTTGCTTATAAATACCTAAAATAAAACAACTACATTTGGTTATAGGTTTTTCATTTTAATTTTGTATGGTGTGTGAACTTTTGACGCTATATGTTCTGAAGGGTCCATTTTTTGTGTGTGGTTATTTTCTGATTGGGATATGGGGGGAGGGGGATTATTAAATCCGGTTTACACCCAATATATTTTACGGTAAACAAGTAGACATGGCTTGATGACTATGAATTTGGCTGAGCCTAAAATTCTCAGATAAACTTTGTTATGACCATGATATAAAAAGTTCAAAGTCGATGTCGTAATATATTTATTTTTCCACATTTTCTTTTTTTTTATTATTTTCCTCACTTGCAACGTCCATCTCTTCGCTCCATCCAAATAAATCAAATCCGTCAAGTATTTGCTGTTAGTACCTCAGATCCACATGCGAGTACTGATTTTCTTTTCTTTACTTAATTTTTTCTACACATTGAACCTAAACATAGTTTTAGGCAATGATTTAATGATTACTTTACAGAAAAAGCCTAGGACTAGTTTGGTAGATGCTGCTGCTTCATAATACTGAATATCAGAAACATTATTAAGGTGTTCCTGCACTTCAATGGCTGAAACCTGTTATAATAGTTAAGAGCATCTTATGGTAAATTTCTGCTATTCCTACATGTCTGCTGTTCTAGTATCATTGTTAGCGACAAAATGCAAGAAGTGACGTGAAAAAAATGCAAGTGTGAGTGCCCGAAGGTAAATGTGAACTTCTCCTAAAATGGAAGCCTTATTTATCCCTCCTTCCAGGTCTATAAGGAGCGCATGGATTTTGGGATTCCCATTGACCATCAACTAGATCAATCATATGAGTTATGCGGCCTAGAAATTAGACCACTGTAAAATCAGACTCAAAATGCATTTACACCTTATAAACAAAGGAGGGAGTAGTTTGTCAACAGTTTCCTGTTCGTTTTCACATTACCTTACCATCTACTCACATTAAATAAGCATATTGATAGTGGTAGTTCCCTATAGCGGTAAAAGATGTTCTTAGTTACGTCCATTCTTGTACTTGCCTACCTCTGACAGAAAATAATTTTCCTGTACAGGGAAATTGGTGCCACGAATACAGGAAACTTAAGGCGAAGATTGAGACCATACAAAAATGTCACAAGTAATAATGAGTATTGAATTGAGATTTGAATTCTGAGTAATTGTGGAACTAGCATATAATTTTGCAGTATGAGCTGCTGAATTAAGATGATTTAAAGTAACTGGATTATATTATCCTGCAGGCACCTCATGGGAGAGGATCTGGATTCTCTGAATCTCAAAGAACTCCAACAACTGGAGCAGCAGCTGGAGAGTTCATTGAAGCACATCCGATCGAGAAAGGTTGTTATTTTCTAAGATTCAGTAGCCCACCTGAATTGTCTTAACTGGACTGAGGTGGACGTCAGATGCCAGCATTACATATGTGAATGTGGTCCTTGCATTCTGTTGCAAACCCTTTCCTTTTGGACTTTTGAGAATGTTATTATCTGGCATATAATTTCCAATGATAAAGTTTCTGATCATTTGTAACTGCAAACTTGCCTCTATTTGCAGAGCCATCTTATGATGGAGTCCATTTCTGAGCTACAGAAGAAGGTAACAACCAAACTTATTATCATCGATCCGCCTTCCATTATGATATAGCTAGTTTCATCTCATACTGTTGTTGCATGCTGCAGGAGAGGTCACTGCAGGAGGAGAACAAGGCCCTACAGAAGGAAGTAATTAAGCTGCCAAACAAAGCACCTATAATTACTTAACCACTGCCCGTTGCTGATCTAATCCTTCAATTTTCTCTAGCTGGTGGAGAGGCAGAAGGCGGCGGCCAGCAGGCAGCAGCAGCAGCAACAACAACAAATGCAGTGGGAGCACCAAGCCCAGACCCAAACCCATGCCCATACCCAAAACCAACCTCAAGCCCAGACCAGCTCATCATCTTCCAGTTTCATGATGAGGGATCAGCAGGCCCATGCCCCTCAACAGAACATTTGGTATGTACATGCATACATTGACAATTCACTTAAGATACTATGCGTACATGTAATAACATGTACAGTTCATCTTCTTGTGTATGCAGCAGCTACCCGCCGGTGACGATGGGTGGGGAGGCAGCAGCGGCGGCAGCAGCACCGGGGCAGCAGGCTCAGCTTCGTATTGGAGGGCTGCCTCCATGGATGCTGAGCCACCTCAACGCTTGAGGAAGAGGTTTAATTGCCATAGCAGCTGAAACAGCATTAATCGGCACACTAGCAATTAAGCTGCTATGGTTATGTTTGCTTGCCCCTACCCTTATATATATGATTTGCAAGGAAAAAAATGAGCAGAGAGATCAGGAATGCTGGTTCGCTGTATAATTTTGTTGCATGTTCAGCAACACGTACCAATTGATGCAAACATGCATGCTTAGCAACCAACCAATTACCTTAGCATGGATGACTTGCTTGGCTTAATTATGGAAAGCTAGGTTGCATGATGACGTGTGTATATATATGATATATTTTTATATTTTATCTGAAATCTAAATGGGTGAATGAATAAGGCCAGGTTCAAGGCTGTGAGATCAGCCATCCCTTGGCCCCGCTGCATGTAATTTCTGCCAACATGGAGGCCCTAGAGGTAAAGCCATCTCTTCGTGAAGATGTATATACATATGGTTCTAGAATCTACGTAGATAGAAAGGAATGTCACGTCTAGAGGTAAAATAGGCAATAATACTGCAGAGACGTCAACACTATCTCTACCATCGTGTATAGCTATGCTTTTGTTTTGTCCCTATAAGTGATACCAGAATGTACAAACGATAACATGCATTCCCTGCCTTTCTTGTGTTTTAATCCTTCCAATGAACAGTAGGTTGTTTTTCTTCATATGCATACCCTACATATATATGCACAATCGTACTTATAAGATTTCTCTAACTAGTTTTTTGCCACCACTTTATAGATAAAGCACCAACCAAGTCCATACAATACATTTTTTTTTTGAAAAGGGGGGCTCCCCGGTTTTTGCATCGGAACGATGCATACGGTCAAGTTTATAAATAAGCAGATAGGTTCAACAAGGTCTTAAAGTCTCAAACGAGAGTAAAGGAAAGCTCACAAAGAGCCAAAGAGCCAATAACAAACTAGCCAAAAAGCCACAACCGGCTGGCATAAGAAAGATAGGAGAACTAATTGCCTATCCTATTACATGACCGCCATCCAAATCGGTTGAAAATATCCCGTGCTACCATCTCTCATCGGATAGATCCAGTAACCAAACGCTCCCTGGCCTCCGTCGGAGTGAGTAGCGACCACATAGGGATTAACGCAGTGGCTCGGAAGATAACCTACAAAAAATGAATATTTGTTGTTCTGTTAAAAACCAAATCATTTCTGCAGTTCCAGACTGCCCACAATAAACCACATACTCCTACGCAAATGTGTCTCACTGTTTCGGACTCTATCCCGTTAAGCCACGTTCCAAATAACGTGCTGACAGAATTCGGAGGAGTAATGTTAAAGGCTATATGCACCGTCCGCCATAGAACTTTGGCCAATGGGCAATCAAGAAAAAGGTGTTTGATAGTTTTATCCCGATTATAAAAACTACACCTAGTAGGTCCTGTCCAGTTACGCTTTGCCAAATTGTCCTTGGTTAAGATGACTTGTTTATGTACAAACCACATAAACACTTTAATTTTCAAAGGACTTTGACTTTCCAAACATATTTGGAACTAGGAATGGGGCTGGAATTGATAACATTGAGATACATTGATTTATCTGTAAACTCTCCAGACCTAGTAAGCTTCCAGCGTAATTGATCGGGCTGTTGAGACATCTGAACCTCCATCAGTCTACTCACTAAATGGAGCCACGCTTCCCAACGATTACCGGCTAGCGTCCTCCTGAACTGAATATTAAGGAGGATGGACTGAAGTATCGTTGCAACGAAAGCATCATGTCGTTGAACAATACTATAAACAGACGGGTATTGAAGCGCAAGGGGGCCTCTCCGAGCCAAGTATCCTCCCAGAATCGCGTGTTAGAGCCATTGCCGATTATAAACTTTGTCCTATTGAAAAAGGCTAATTTGACTCTCATAAGCCCTTTCCAAAAAGGCGAGTTCATCAGCCTCGCTGTCACCTGGGACAAAGTTTTGAAGTGAAGATACTTACTACATAGAATCTGCGCCCATGTGGCATCAGTCTCTACAGATAATTTAGACAGCCACTTGCTGAGAAGACATATGTTCTTGACTTCAAGATTTTCAATGCCAAGACCCCCTTGGTCTTTCGGTCGACAAATAATATCCCATTTGGCGAGTCTGTATTTTCATTTCAGTTCATCGCTTTGCCAGAAGAATCGGGATCGATAGAAGTCGAGCCTTTTCCTAACTCCAACTGGGACTTCGAAGAAAGACAAGAGAAACATAGGCATACTCGTGAGAACCGAATTAATCAGAATTAATCGGCCTCCGTATGACATGAGCTTGCCCTTCCAGCAACTCAGTTTCTTCTCAAAACGATCCTCGATACACTTCCATTCTCTGTTTGTTAGCTTACGATGGTGAATTGGTATACCTAAATACATAAAAGGTAAAGTACCCAATTCGCACCCAAACAATTGCCTATAAGCCTCTTGTTCCTCATTGGCTCTTCCAAAACAGAACAATTCGCTTTTGTGAAAATTAATCTTTAACCCGGTCAATTGTTCAAATAAGCATAACACCAGCTTCATATTTCTCACTTTTGCCAAGTCGTGCTCCATAAAGATGATCGTATCATCGGCGTACTGTAGGATAGACACACCTCACTAGATGAGGTACCAAGCCACCCACCTGATCAGCCTCCTTAGCCCTTCCTATTAGAATTGCCAACATATCAACTACAATGTTGAACAAAATAGGAGACATCGGATCCCCTTGTCTCATGCCCTTATGTGTCTGGAAATAATGACCTATGTCGTCATTCAGTTTAATTCCAACGCTCCCTTTTTGCGTGAAAGATTCTACCTGGCGTCGCCAGGCTTCATCAAAATCTTTCATACGTAAGGCCTATTGAAGGAAAGGCCTTTGACTTTATCGTACGCTTTCTCGAAATCCACCTTGAAAACAACTTCATCTAGTTTTTTCGTGTGAATTTCGTGGAGCTTTCCATGAAGGACCACAACCCCTTCTAGGATGTTTCTGTCCGGCATGAAAGCAGTTTGGGAATGTTGCACCACAGAATGCGCAATCTGCGTGAGC
This sequence comes from Triticum urartu, assembly GCF_003073215.2. Classification (NCBI taxonomy): domain Eukaryota; kingdom Viridiplantae; phylum Streptophyta; class Magnoliopsida; order Poales; family Poaceae; genus Triticum; species Triticum urartu. The sequence continues at coordinate 400,523,589 of NC_053023.1, read as the reverse complement.
CTATTAGTCCCAACCTTGGTGAAAATTGAAACTAACGTTGAGAAGACAGATCGGCCTGAACTACTCAATTCTCACAGCCTTTGTTTTCTTAGGAAGCAAGGTTATCGTTCCAAAGTTGAGGTGAAATAACTGAAGCTGTCCAGAGAATAAATCATGGAACATCGGTAACAAATCCCCCTTAATAATATGCCAACATTTTTTATAGAATTCCGCCGGAAATCCATCTGGCCCTGGAGCCTTATTGTTTTTCATCTGTGTAATGGCTTCAAACACCTCTTTCTCGGAAAAAGGGGCAATCAAAATATCATTCTCATCAGCAGCAAGTTGAGGCACATCCTCAATCCTAGACTCATCCAGGGATACACAATTATCCTCCGGAGGCCCAAACAACTGCTTGTAGTATTCAGTTATGTATAATTTTACGTTTTCCTGTCCTAAAATCGTTCCTTCATCTTGTTCAAGCTGAAAGATTCTCTTCTTTCTGTGCTTGCCATTAGCGATCATGTGAAAGAATTGAGTGTTCGCGTCCCCCTGGACAACTTTGCGAACCTTAGCCCGCAGCATCCACTTTAATTCCTCTTCACGGAGAAGCTCTTTCAATCTCATCTCCGCCTCAAGTTTAGCATGAAGCTCCGTGGCTTGCAAAATTGTGGACTCGGCTTTTAAATCTAGGGACTGAATAAGTGTAAGGAGCCTTTCCTTTTCGACCTTATAAATCCCACTAAGATGCTTAGCCCACCCACGCAAGAAACTTCTCAAGTGCCTTATCTTATTCTACCAGCGCTCAACCGAAGTCCTACCTCCTACATCTTTAGCCCATTCCCTGGCTATCAGATCCAAGAAGCCTTCTCGATCAAACCATGCCAGCTCGAATGAAAAGGAGTTTTTGTTCCCCATGTGAGTTGGCTCACCAGAGTCCACAAATAAAGGCGTGTGGTCAGAAATACCACGCGAAAGTGCCTGGACCACTACCAAAGGAAATTTTTGTTCCCATTCGACGCTCGCTAGGACTCGATCCAGCTTCTCAAACGTCGGATTTGGCAAAGTATTAGCCCAGGTGAAGTTTCTACCCGAAAGCTCTTTCTCTCTTAGATCCAAACTTTCAATAATGGTATTGAACATAAACGACCACCTGCCGTCGAAGTTATCATTGTTCTTTTCCTCTCTCTCCTCCTGATGATGTTGAAATCACCCCCAACCAGGAGTAGGAGCTGCTCAGAGCCGCAAATTCGAACAAGATCCTCCAAGAACTCTGGTTTGAGTTCAGGCTGCGTGGCACCATAAACCGCCACCAGAGCCTAATTAAACCCGTCGACTTTCGGCCTAACCCGAAACTTAACTGCAAAATCTCCCATCACTACACTTCGGACTTCCAGCGAATCGCATCTCACTCCAAGTAAGATCCCACCCGATCTTCCTCTCGGAGGCAGGCAGTGCCAATCGAAATGGACACCTCCCGATAAAGTACTAAGAAACTGGGGCGAAAAATTATCTCTACCAGTTTCCAAGAGAGCAATAAAATCCAACCTATGCTCGATAGATGCATCTGCAAGAAACCTTCTTTTAGCCAAGTCTTTCAGACCTCTGCTATTTCAAAAGATTCCTTTCATATTTCATCATGAATTTTTTAGTAGTACGGATCCTAGCACTCCTACGCACCGCTGAAGCAGGGTAAATCTTCCGCTTCCACTTGTGTTTAGGTTTGTTTTGATCCTCCACCCGGTCCTCACAACCAGGCTCCGTGGACCGAACTACGATAGCCTCAAACGTGTCATCCTCTTCCTCTGACTCAGGAGTGGATGGTGTAAGATCCACACAAAAATTATCGAGCACCCTGACCCCCAACACATCTATATCTGCATCATTCATGGGTTTAACCGCTGCTAAGTTTCGAATCATTTCTAAAGCGCGTTCCGCTTCCAAATCCAGAATATCATTTACGGAGTTAAAAATTTCACTATCATTACTACCTAGTGAAACTCCTAATTGATTTGCATTATTAATAATCTTATTATTAGAAAAATGCAGAATGGAATTAGAAGTGTTGACGGACATACCCATAGTGACTCAATGTCACGAAGCTTGGCCGCCCTCATGGCGCACCGCTGCTACATGTCATCAACCTCCGGATGATCCTGGAGACGACAGCTCATTCGTCGCCCCGCAGAGACCGGATCCGGAATCCCTCCAAAGGCAATGACCTCCTCCCGAGTGACCCCCTCGGAGTAAGGCCTCCGGCGTCACCCCCAGCACACCACGGCGGGGATCTCCACGGCCCCACCGACTTCGGCCTCGAACCGTGGCCCTGGGATGCCGGCGCGCCGGGGGAGGGAAGCGCGTGGGCCGCCTGCCCGTACTCCCCACCCGTCCCAGCCCTCTGGCTAGAGGGAGTCGCCGGCGCCACAGGGGGTGCGGCCTCCCTAGCCTCCAAAGGGGAAGAGGGGGCCGAGGCCACCTGCCTCGGACCCCCTCCCCTAAGCACAACCGCCATCTGCAGCTCCGGCGCTGCGAGAGGAGAAGAAGGAGCCGAGGCCACCTGCCCCAGACTCCCTCCCCTAGGGACAGCCTCCATCATCGACTCCGTCTCCCGAGGTGAGACAACAGGGAGAGCGGGAGAAAGAGGGGCCACCTGCCCAAGCTCCGTCCCTCCCCCGACCGAGGTCGTCATAGAGACAATCCCCTCCGAGCCTCCGAGCATGGGACTATCAGCAGCATCAAAATCCAGGGTAGGTAGCGTGCGCTCAAACACGTCATCGGACTCCATCCGGTCACTCCAGAGTCTGGGAGGAGCAGAAGCCGGCTCAAACGACCCAAATCTCGGAGAGCTCATTGGCACCGAAGGGGATGGTGCCGTCCCGTCCCTGGGCGTTTGAGAAACGGGCCCCGATCCGTTGGGCAACTCTCGTCCAGCATCATCGACTGGTGCCTCCTTAGCACCCGAGCTGTCATATCCCTCGTGCATATCTACATCAGTCCCATTGATAGCCTCAGCGAAAAGAGCAGCATCCTCAAACTCAATCTCGAGGTTGAAAATCTGTCCCCTATATGTCCACTTAACCACATCAGGCACGAACTCAATATCCAGAACACTCACCAATAGTTGGGCCACCCCGTGAGCTCGAGTAAAGGCCATATCTACTCTCTCAGTTTTCCCAACCATGATTCCCAAGCTAGCCACGACCCGAGAATCCTGTATCGGCTTCGAGGGAGCCCCGGAAAAATGTGACCATACCTGGGTAAGCGGCTTGCCCTGTGGCTGAACCTTGTTCCACTCATGGAACTCCAGGATGCATTCTGTGCCAGGCACTCTGCATAACCCAAAACTCAGAAGTCTCTGCAAATCCTCAACAGAAGGGAAGTCAGCCTTAAACATGTTGGCCTCGAGACTAACTAGCTCCCACTGGAAGTCACCTGGAGCTAACTCCTTAAGCCTCTGCACAATCTGAGTCTCAGAGACATCTCCTTTGGTAACTTTCACAACCCTAGTGGTCAAACTCTGGTTCTCCTCTGGGATCTCCCTCGCACTAGGAGACTCAAAGAACATCAACTCAGCATAGTATACTCCATAAATTGTAAGAGTCGGCATCTGATGACGCAAAATCGAGAATTCCCCCGTATCATGTGCTGGCTTGCCGCAAGAATCGCAAAGCTCAGTCACGCATTCAGCAATAAAGTGGCCCTTCTCGCCACAACGATAGGACAACATATTCTCCTTCTTATGCGCCCACTTGGACGCTTTATCCGAGTCTGCCCTGTCTGCCTCCTCGACCGAGCCCAACGCTGTGGTCACAGTCCCAGGTACCTCAGCATTGGCCAGCGCCGTCACCACGTTCATAGCCTGACTGGACAGTTCCTGCGTCTGACTGGGATCGACTGCCCCCGCGGAGGCCGTCTGCTCGACGACTATAGGCCGAGGAGGCTGCCGGTGACGGTATCGACCTTGACCACCACGATGACCACGGTATCCACCTCGCTGTCGATAGTCAGGGCCAGACGCCCCCTCAACAAAACCACCCGGAGGGCCAAGAAAAGGTCTCTTAGCAGTACCATCGCTCTGCCAAGCATATCCGTGGCCACCACCCGTCGATGACGAACCATGGTGTTGGGCATCACCATACGCAGTGTAACCATCGTCCCCCCACTATCCCCGGGGCTGTCCATTAGCACCTTCGGCATCCACGTTTTGATGCCGCGGTGCATGTGTCTGCACCGGCCTAGGCCGTTTTTGCGCCGGCCTCACGACATAGTGAGGCAGCGGCGCAGCGCGAGGCTGATGACCGGTCGTCACAACCTGGTTTCCGGGCAGAGTCAGTCTCATTCCTTGCGCACCACCCCGCCCCGCAGCAGCAACCATAGCCGGGCCCTGCGTCGTCGGTCGAGGACCGTGAGCCGGCCCGCCCCGACCCACAGCTGGCACCGCAGCCGGCCCTGCACCGGCGGCCGAGCCCCGAGGTGGCCACCTCCGCGACCCGCAGCGGCCTGCGCTGTCCCGACGACCACCAGAGGTCTAGGGCCTGGTATAGCCATGGCACCACACCTAACGCCAGCAGGCGGTGGCGGCGCAACCCTGGCGCGGCCAGCACCAGCCGACGCCGACGGTTTCTTCCCCGACGGCGCACCAGCCCCTCGACCAGCCATGGCGACAAGGGGAGGGATCCGTTTCGCGCGCCCAGGACCACAGGAGGGAAACCCCGGCTTCCTGCGTCGGTGAACCCTAGCTAGCGACGAAGAAGAACAAGCAGAAGAACGATCGATCGATCCGCTGCATGTGTCGGCGCCGCCAATATGGGTGCGAACCGGATTAGCCTGGGCCTCATACCCAGCTATCCTCGGCCCAGCCAATTTCGGCATAGAGACAGTCAGAACCGGACCATCGCGGCACATGATGGAATTCAAACGAGACACACGAGCCGCCCTGATCCCGATCGCCGGGTTCGCCGGTGTGAATGCCGTGGTCACCGCCGGCGCCAGTCCAGCCACTGCCCGGCGTGTGTTTTCTTCCTCCTCTTAACTGTAATCCACGAATCTGGACGAATCATATAGAAAAGCGTTAGGTTTGGAAGACTTACCTTAGGCAGGGGCCCCTTCCATGGCCTGATCGCCGTCGCCGCTGTTCTTCGATGAACTACGCGACGGATCATCTCCTTCTTCTCTCCCGCGTGAAGTCCAACTCTAGCCGGATCGTCGGGGGGCAAGACCTTGTCGACCTTCGTTGCCACTTCGTCTTCGTCGTAGCCGGAGTTAAAGAACTCGCTGATGAGATCCGATGGCGTCGGCGACGGCGGGGAAGCCGCCGGGCTCGCATCCCCGTCCCCATCTTCATCGTCCTCATCGGAGTCAGCCATGGCCCAAAACCGGCCACCGACTCGCCGTCGATCCCCAGAAGATGGGGGTGGCGCACCCGTGATCGCCGCTCTGGTCGCCCCTGCAGTCGCACTCATCCTAGCTGGAAGGTTTCTTCAATCCATCAATACATACAATAAGTTATTCAAATACAAGGAAACTAAATAATAAATCAGTTGGGGCAACATCACAGATACGCCCAAAAGCGAAACAACAAATCGATACAAGACGCCTCCTGGGTGATGTGTCAACTGCTTGTGTGTGTGTGTGTGGGGGGGGTTGTCCCGCTGCCTATAGAGCAGGTGCAATCACCGGATAAAATCTAACAATTTAACACATAGAGTCAGCAACACAACGCAGGAAGACCTCGTTAACAATCTTATTACGTGTCATCCACAAGGTCCAAGACATCACCCTGAACACCTACCAGAAGAGATGCCTCATCCAATCAGTATGGCGAGCATGCACATTTAGTAAGTCAGGTTCGAGGCCTGCCACTCAGGCCCCCGAGGCTCATGGGCATAGGATCCGAGATTTGCAAGATATATGTATATGTATATGTATATGTGTGTATATATATATATATGAAAATGCTCTACGACGGTGACGGTGTCGTGGTCCCGATCACGGATCACACTTAGCAGGAACGCGCGAAACCTTTTCCATGGTCGATGTTAGATCGGACCTTGAAGCCGCTCTCCCAGTTTTCGGTGTCAGACCAGGCGCAGGAGGAGCATGAGAAACTTCTCCAGGACAAGGTTTAGATCAGTTCTAGAAGCTTGTAACACTGGATGACCCAGTCTCGGTGTACCATCGGATCTGAAATCCCTGGGTACAATTGATTTTTTCAACCGACCCACTACCCATCTTGTTGTTAACGTCGAAGATCTGACTGACGTCCTGGAAGGCACCATGGATGAGACTGGAGACATGGATGAGTAGGATTATGTGTCTAATGATAGCCCGCCAATACCGGGACGGAACTGGGACTGATGCCTGCCTAGGCCCGGCCGGCGTCCTAGCCGCTCGAACCGGGGTTGATGCTCACATTAGTCCTGGTTCGTAACACGACCGGGACTGTTGCTCTGATCTGGCTAGAACCAAAGCCCTATTTTCTACTAGTGCAACAACCACCACAACCTAAGGTAATTGGACGGTGACCTCGACCTACAACATCCACATGGTTGACACACCACGCGCCAGTGATAATGGCGATGACAACAACGGCGACGGCAATGGTGCCAATAACGGTGGCAATGGAAACCTTGGAGGTCCCCCACATAACAACGCGGACGACCCTCAAAATGACCTTGTTCTTGAGGATGTGGACATACTAACCAAGTCACTCGATAGCCCACGCCATGATGCGTTAAGGAGAAGACTGGTCAGTACAACCGAAAGATAACCATCGAGAAGCAACGCCTTCGCGACAAGGCGGAAGTTCATTGAGGACCACTGGAATGAGCTCTTCCGAGATGAAGAGGAGCTAAACAAAAGAAAGTAGGGCACATACAAGGCAGCTGCCAAGTACGGTAGGAACCTGCTCGAGGACATGGATGCCATTATGAGCCATGACATGGTTTCCAAACATCCACGCCTGGGCAAACAACCTCCACCGAGGTGTAGGAGACCGTCCTCCCTGTCAGGAGGTCTGGTGGACCAATAAGGGCAAACATGCTCCCGAGGAAACGACACGTCGCCCTGTTGCATCGCACAACGAGAGCAGCTCGGCTACACGGAGTAAGTCCAAAATGAGCTACCACCCCAATGAGAAACACCCGGTCCCGCCCAAGGACAAACCTCCCCGGACAATCTGTCAACCTAGGTGCCGCCCGGATTATTTTTCCGAGCTCACACAATGGTTACACTAGAAGGACAAGTTAGGACTCTTTCTCTAAATACAACGAGGAGTGTGACTATGACAATGCGCAGCAAGATCGACGCAGTCCGTGGTCGAGGATACCCATCGGTGATGTATCCACCATGTGTTCTCCGGTAGGGTGATGGCTCACCAGCTCCCTCCCAGCTTCAAGATCAGTAATTGTGATAAATATGATGGGAACAGGGATCCCTCTGCCTGTATGGAGGAATATATCATTGCCATCTACATGGAGAATGACCATGATTTGCATGCCATAAAATAATTTCCACCCGTGCTTAAGGGCTCAGCCCGACACTAGTTGCACACTCTGCGATCGGGCTTGGTCAACACCTGGGCAACTCTACATTCCAATTTCCTGGCAAATTTACATGGAACTTATGGTGAACCTACCGACATCGACGATCTGGCCCTCATCAAACAAAAACCAGGTGGGTCCATATGTAAGTTCTTGACTCGGTTCCTGAAGAAGAAAAATGAAATCGATGACTGCAATGACGCGAAGGCCCTCGTTGCCTTCAGGAATAGTATAAATGCTGATTGATTCTCCAGAGACTTCGGGCATTATAGGTCGAAGACTATGGTCGCACTTACGGTCATGATGACCAAATTTTGTGTCAGGGAAGATGACTGGCTGACCAAGAAAAAGGGCCATAGCAACGACTCTGGGACATACAAGGTACTCAGCAGCAACAGAAACCCAAGGCAAAACCGATGGAACAAACGATGCAAGAATGGCAGCGACCCCGAAGATGGCAAGGTCAATGCAGGTTTTGAAAACCAGCACCAGGGTAGCAGTGCTAGGAAGGAGCTATTCTAGGGAAACAATGGGGGCAAGGAATCATAGTTGAACAGAACTTTACATCAGCCTTGCGCCATTGTCACATCCCAGATTTTTCCCAAATCTGGTACGTTAAAAATTTCACAAGGAATTATTTTTTCCCAACAAAACCCCTTGCTTGATTTATTGTTAGCTAAAAATTGCTTGGTTGCTTGCCTGATTGCTTGATGTTGGTCTTGACTCTACTTTAGTTCACCTAGAGTATCAAGGACCCTATGGCCAGTTTTGAAACCCTTGTTTGAAATTTGGGAAAACATAATGAACCTCAAAAGTGTTTGGGGGTAATTTTCAAATATTTAGGTGGCCAACTGAAATATTTATTTGGGCATAAGGCTATCCCTAATGAGTCCCAAGTAATATTCAAGCCTAAAAAAATTTCCCTAAACTTTTGAGATGGATTTATTTTGGAGCCAATTCAAATCAAGATGGAACTCTTAAAAAGGGCTTTGCAATTATTTGGCAGGAAAAGGAATTTCATAAGTCCAAATGATGTGTTGACCTTCTACCAATTTTTCAAATTGGATTTGAAGCACATTTGATTTTTAAACCAAATTCAAATTCAAAAGGAAAATAATAAGTGCAGAAAGTGCAATATGCCCAAACAAAATGTTGACGCAGTCACAACCCACAAATATTCCCTTTTGAATTTAGAGCAAGTTTGTAGTTTGAAGAAAATTCACTTTCAAAGCCTATTTGAATTTAAAGAAGAAACAGAAAAGAAAAGGAGAAAACAGAAAGAATTAAAACAAACAGCCGAACAAGCCAGCTAGGCCGAAGCCCAGCAAGCCAGCCTAGCAGACCGCCGTGCCCCTCTCTCACCTCTCTCACCCACTCACCAGTGGACCCCACTGGTCAGGTTCATCCGTCACCTCTGATCACGGCCCTGCTCACGACATGCGAACTATGCCCACGCGCTCCCCATGCACCCAACCCCCACGGCCATGTCCTATTTAACCGCCTCATTGCGCATGCCATTTTGCCCAAGGTCGCAACACCCCTGACCGTCAGGCTGCCGCTGTCGAGACCCTCGAGCTCTGCTCTGACCTAGAATTTCATCGGTGGAATTCTGGCAAGTCGCATCTCCTGGGGGACCGCCTAGTGCCACCACTCGATCCGCCACTCGTTGGCGAGTCCCTTGTGTTGGGGAACGCAATATTTCAAAAAATTTCCTATGATCATGCAAGATCTATCTAGGAGATGCATAGCAACGAAAGGGGAGAGTGTGTCTACGTACCCTCGTAGACCGAAAGCGGAAGCGTTTAGTAACGCGGTTGATGTAGTCGGACATCTTCATGATCCAACCGATCCAAGTACCGAACGTACAGCACCTCCATGTTCAGCACACGTTCAGCACGATGACATCCCTCAAGCTCTTGATCTAGTTGAGGATGAGGGAGAGTTCCGTCAGCACGATGGCGTGGCGACAGTGATGATGATGTTACCGACGCAGGGCTTCGCCTAAGCACTACGACGATATGACCGAGGTGTGTAACTATGGAGGGGGGCACCGCACACGGCTAAGAAAAATCTTGGAGTGCCTTTGGGGTGCCCCCTGCCCACGTATATAAAGGAGGGAGGGAGAGAGGCCGGCCCTAACTTCCCCCAGTGAATTCCCGTAAATCTCCGGTACTCTGAAAAATACCCGAATCACTCGAAACCATTCTGATGTCCGAATATAGCCTTTCAATATACTGATCTTTACCTCTCGACCATTTCAAGACTCCTCGTCATGTCCGTGATCTCATACGGGACTCCAAACAAACTTTCATCATCAAATCAGATAACTCATAATATAAATCGTCATCCAACATTAAGCATGCGGACCCTACGGGTTCGAGAACTATGTAGACATGACCGAGACACATCTCCGGTAAATAACCAATAGCGGAACCTGGATGCTCATATTGGCTCCTACATATTCTACGAAGATCTTTATCGGTCAAACCGCATAACAATATACATCATTCCCTTTGTCATCAGTACGTTACTTGCCCGAGATTCGATCGTCGATATCATCATACCTAGTTCAATCTCGTTACTGGCAAGTCTCTTTACTCATTCCATAATGCATCATCCTGCAACTAACTCATTAGTCACATTGCTTGCAAGGCTTATAGTGATGTGCATTACCGAGAGGGCCCAGAGATACCTCTCCGATACTCGAAGTGACAAATCCTAATATCGATCTATGCCAACTCAACAAAACACCATCGGAGACACCTGTAGAGCATCTTTATAATCACCCAGTTACGTTGTGATGTTTGATAGCACACAAAGTGTTCCTCCGGTATTCGGGAGTTGCATAATCTCATAGTTAGAGGAATATGTACAAGTCATGAAGAAAGCAATAGCAATAAAACTAAACGATCATTATGCTAAGCTAACGAATGGATCTTGTCCATCACATCATCCTCTAATGATGTGATCCCGTTCATCAAATGACAACACATGTCTATGGTTATGAAACTTAACCTTCTTTAATTAACGGGCTAATCAAGTAGAGGCATACTAGGGACACTCTGTTTGTCTATGTATTCACACATGTACTATGTTTTCGGTTAATACAATTCTAGCATGAATAATAAACATTTATCATGATATAAGGAAATATAAATAGTAACTTTATTATTGCCTCTAGGGCATATTTCCTTCACCTTGGACATTGTCCACACACCCAAGGGCCTCTGGAACCCCATGACCACCGAAGGCCGAAGCGCTCCGCCGCCACACCATTGATTCCAGCGAGGTGAGCACGCACTAGACTCCCTCGCCATGTCCTTTGTCTCTGACACACGTGTGTGCACCTCTTTACCCATTCGTTTGTCCAGAAAGGTACAATATCGAGCAGTGCGTCTGCACTCGACGACCTCCGCCATCAGTAGGACTCCTGTTACCCCGCCCTGGCCATCTCTGTTGTCCCCAGCCATATCCAGGACCACCACCGCCCTCCCTGTGAAGTACCGCATCCGTTCGTGCCGTCCGACATCTCTAGCGACCTCCCAGGGCCCCCAAAAATCACTCACAACACTGCAGCTCATTACGTCATGTATTTTCCAAGTTGCAGCCCAGTTCGCCCCATTGGTGTGTCCAAACAATTTGGGTAAGTGTCTTTCTAAAAACAGCCTCGGCAAGTCATCCAAAGGTTCACTTGTGTTTGGCTAATAATGGAACACTTTTTCCATTGGTAATGGTTGGCTGCCTCGTAAGATCTTTAGTGTGTGTTCGATTATTTTTTCATCTTGTGAGTACGTCCATAGCTTATTTTATTTTATTTTTTGCATACTAGACGTCTAGTGTTTCAATACCCAAGTAATATCTTCATCTAGAACATGAATCTGGTTATCTAAAGTGTAAGAAAAACATAAATAAATGAGGGTTTAACTCAATCTTAGAAAAAAATTGTGTTTAACTCAATATTAGAAAGGAGGTATGTATAAGTTTTTTTGCGGTTGAGCTATGTATAAGTTATTTATAAAAGAATCAAAAATGTCCTCAACCAGTGAATTGATCAAGGCCATGTACTTGATTACAATGCTGACAATCCTAGTTCCAGAGATGGCTGGATAGAAACATAAAATAATGTTGACGTTGAAGAAAATTATGATGATATCAGGGCCATTTTTCTAGTTTTGCACAGGGCCGTTGATTTTGTCGGCCCAACCTTGTGTGAAGCAACTGTAGAAGAGCTGAACATGTTGTAATACAAAGCTCAAGCATGTGGCATTCTCTTCAACGGTTTGTGCCCCCAAGGAGTTCAACAAGATTAGCCGCCTCGAGAATGCAAAGGAATTTGGGATACTTTGGTTGATATGCACGAAGGTACCAGGTCCATCAAGGAATCCAAGTTGGATGTGCTTCAAAGTAGACTTGGCAAGTTCAAGATGAAGGATGGTGAAGGAGTCGCTGAAATGTACTCTAGGTCGATCTCATCAGAAACGAGATTGTCGGCGTAGGAAGTGAAGAGATGACCGAAAAATTCATCATCAAGAAGATCCTTAGAGCCTTGGATGGAAAGTATGATATCGTGTGCACATTTATCCAAATGATGCCAAACTAGAATGATCTCAAGCCCACAGAAGTCATTGGAAGGATTGTTTCTCATGAGATATCACTCAGGGACAAAGAGGAGCTGCACAACAAGTCAAGTGGTGATTACAAAGCTTCAAGTGATGCTCCCACAACATCAAGTGACAAGCTTGTATTCAAAGAAGATATAAGCCTAATGTTCAAGAACTTCAACAATTTCTACAAGAATAGAGGTAAAGAGAGAAGCTCCAACTCAACACACTATGAGCAAATATCTTCATGTCATGACCGAAATTGCTACAATTGTGGAAAAGCTAGAAACTTCTCCAATGAGTGTATGACACCTCTCAAGAAAAGAGACGAGTCACCTAGAAGGAGTAGAATAGATGAATCACCTCACAGAGACAAGAGGAGTAGAGATGATCGTTATGAACGAAGACCTTCTCGGAGGATCAATTATTCGAAAAGGGAAGACAAGTCAACCAAGAGCTACTCTAGAAGAAGACATCAATCTCATGTTGGTGAATGGGTTTCCCGCTCCGACTCGAAAAACTAATCCGGAGAAGCTATCACTCCAACTCTGACTATAGTCAAGATGAAGGTGTTGCCGGACTAGCCCCCGTATCCTCCAACTCCTATGACCTATCTGATTCACCAAATGAAGGAATTGGAATATGCTTCATTACTAAAGGCCCCAAGGTATCACACCCTGAATACCTTGACTTTAATAGTGATGAGCATGCGATGATGACTTGCTCAATGATAAAACTAGTGATGTTAGCTATAATGAACTTGCTAGTAATCATGATAGCCAAGATGAAACAAATGACAATACTATGAGGGAGATTGAGAGCTTAACTAAAAAACTAAACACTCTTAAGTTAGCTCACGAAACAACTCAAGAAGATCATAGAGAGCTCCTAAGAACTCATGAGAAGCTACACTTTGAGAAGCTAAATTTAGAGCAAGAGCATGAGTTTCTAAAAGCCATAAATGACAATCTTCGAAATAAGAGTTCCTCTTACCTTGCCCAATGTGTTCTCTTGTCTACTTATGCCACAAGTTAAATCTAAGCAATCTAGTAATAAGAGCAAGAAAGGTTCTACCTCTAGTGGTAACAATAACAATGTTAAATACAATGCTGTTACTTCTAGTAGTTCTATTGATTCCACTAATGATTCTCTTAGCCAAGTTACACTTGATCAAGAAAAAAATTTATTGAAAGAAATTTTAGAAAAGGGTGTCTACAAGAACCTTGCTAGGAGTAAGCAGTTTGATGAAATTGTTCGCAATCAAGGATGGCATCGGAAGAACCAAGGTGTTGGTTTTGAAAAAACGGTCAATGACAATGGAGTTGAGTGGGAAGAAGATGAATACCCCAAGACAAAGTTTGTTCCTCAACAAGATAAGTATGATCCTACTTCTTTCAAGGGGACACAAGCTCAAGATGATCTTCCACCACAAGACCACAAGCTAAAAGGCAAGGACAAGCTTCAAGAAGAGATTGACTCATTTGAAAAACCACCTCAAGCCTTGGTGAAGTGGGTTCCCAAGAATACTTCGAGTTCTACTTCATCAAGTACAACTACAACTCCGAGGATTTCCATCAAGTTGATGTGGATCCCAATAAGAAGAACTAGAGAGTTCTTGAGGGTGACTCCACCAACAACCTTCACTAATATTCATTTATGGCAATAACTTGTGCAAACAACTTCAGCGTCATGCACTAGTTCATGGAGTCACAAACTCTCTTATTGGTAAGTCAAGGGACAAGGTTATCAATACATTCATGGACATCATCATTTGTGTACTACACTCTATGTCTATGGATATCCTTCACTACTGCAGGATGCTACTAACGTGACACTACGATCAGAGACCCTTCGAGAAACTGTGTGCGATGCAATAATCGCAAACGGTGGTGTATGAAAACCGTCAAAAATGTGTAAAACATTTGCGATGACGGATGCATCAAACAGGGTTCAGATTTTAGTTGCGTGTGCGATGAAGGGCATATGGTTTAGTTCAATTAACTATTTGCGATGAGGAGGAACAAAAGAAACGGGCAACCAGATGAAGGCGTGTGCGATACACAGCATACGGTTCACTCGGATGAACTGTTTGTGATTAGGCAACACAAAAGAAACAGGCAGCCAGATGAAGGTGTGTGCGATATACAACATACGGTTCACTCGGATGAACTGTTTGTGATTAGGCAACACAAAAGAAACGATCAGTCGGATCAAGGTGTGTGCGATATATGGCATGCGGTTCACTCGGATGAACTGTTTGCGTTGACACAAGAGAACAGAAATGGTTCAACTTAACAAGACGTGTCTATTGTGTGATGGGATTGCATGCGGTTCACTCAGCCATTGTCGTCAGTGTGTGACCTCTGTGGCAACCATTCGCTCCCCAGGTGCCTCTTCATGTATCGTGGCAACCGTCCACCGACTCTTTGCCTTTCCCTCTCGATTTGGAACTGCTGTCGCAGGCTAGCTCTTCCTCCCTCCTCCATTTGCCTCCACCCTTCCTTCTGCCATTGTTTGATCGTCTTCTCCATGGAGGGAACAAGCCGGAAATGACCCTGTTATTCTTGCCTCGATCTGAATGATGACGCGGTGGAGGAACTCATTGATCGGTGCGAGGTCATCACCTCGGCTAATATGGCAGGTTCGTTCAAGACCATTCTCGACTCAACTAATAAAACCATTACAAGGAACCCAAGGGTCCAGGAGCGGTTTGACCTCCTCTATCTTCTTTGCCGTGACCCTGCCGACTGGCGCGGGGACGAGGGAAGCCTCGCCTTATGTAAGTTGATGCCGCTTGATAATGATACGTATGATGTTAAGATGCCATCGCTTGAGGGAAAGGCTTGGGCAGTCGCAAATGGAGATTGGGTTGTTTATATTTGGTACAACTGCGAGTGGGAACTTGTGAATGTGTACACTCATCACCGGGTTCCACTTCGAAAAATCCCAGACGACTGCCCAGAGGTTGAGTACACCGGTATTCTACGTGAGTTCAAATACGATCATGCTGACTGTCGTCGAAGATAGCAATTTGTCGAGTTCCCTACCGCTCTTGGGGTTATAGGAATGCTTGTGTTGTCGCTATCTTGGACAAGCTTGTTGCGTCCTGCATGGTTCGACTCGATGGATATTGCTCAAAAATCAGTTTCTATACACGGATGAGTACTGTGATGCAATTCAATACGAGGGTCTTATGTTTGCTGCCACCACTCGTGGCACTGTTTTTTCATGGAATCCTTATGATTTCGGTACGTTTGTCTTCCACCGTAATTATAATTGTTTCATCCACATGCATGCGAGTTAGCTAGTTTCCCTTTACTAATTAACCTTCTTGTGTTTCCAAGGTCCTTGAACATTCCACCACATGCATGAGGATGAGCAGGACCCATATACTTAGTGGCGTGTGGCAACTTATTCCGATGGATCACCTCTTCTTGTCTATATACAGGGCATTGCTGATGTTACTAAGGAAGCAGGTGTTGTCTCGTATGGTCGCACTCTCCGGACCTATTCCAACATCCGCTGCATGGTATTCGGGGTGGATACTAGTGTACTAGCGCCAACACCTTCTCCCTGGTTCAGTATTGAAAGTCTTCGAGGAAACTCACTCTTCCTTGGACAAAACTATCCAATGATGGTGGAAGGCGATCTAGCTGTTGTTGACACAACATTACTACCTTTTATGAGAAGCAACTGTATCTATACCTTGGACATTAATATGCTTCCCTACCATCCCAATATGGGTCCTAACATAGGCCGCTTCAGCCTCGATGATCAGTCCTGCGTTGGTCTCAAGATTGACAGTAGCTGGCACTTCCCAGAGAATCACTTCTGGTTCAAAGCAAGCATTTCCAACGCCAACGAGTGGTTGAGCTGAAGTTCATTTCATCGCTTTGTTTTTGTTGTGTGAGAAAAACTTTACTAGAATGTTTTGTTGGAAATTATCTATAATCCAACGTGTATCCTCGTTGCCGTTGTGGGTTGATGACTTGTTGTATGTAATCAATGGTACATTTTCATATGCGTCCATGAACTCACGCCTGCTAGTGGTGTCCATACGAACAGTGCTAGTGATTTTAGATGCAAAAATTAGGTAGTGCTAGTGATTTGTAGCTGCATATTTTGACAAATCGCAGTGTTACAAGGTTGACAAATGGCAATGTTACTGGATAAAAAATGTCGATCTTTCCAGTTTGAGAAATGGCAACATACCCAAAATGACATATATGCAAATCTTACCCAATTGTTTGTATGTGGTGGCACACGGGTCATGCAAAACAACCGTTTGCGTTGAAGGGATGCAGAAATCCTGCTCGGCACATTTTCCCTTGGCTTCCTGTGGAAGCTGTCGGTTTGCATACGGGTGTTCTAACTAAAACATTTGTGATGAGTGTTTCATATTTAAAAACCATTGATGTTTTTTCAAAAGAAAATCGTTTGATAAGTCGGTACATTAAGAGAGAGAAACGCAAGTTCGTTCAAACCATATCTTTCATTCAGCCACACTGCGAATTTATATTCATATGATCGAGAATTCGAGATACAGTATTAAACCCCGAAAAAACTATTTCCGGCGGTGGTGGAGACGGCGTGCCGTGCCATTGTTGTCATTGCCGTCCTCTGGGACGCCGTTGTTGAAGTCTTCAAGGAAGAACAAAATGTTCTTCACTTGTAAATCAAACATCATGTCGTCGCGCGATCGACGAGTGGGGCGCGGGAGGATGGAAACTGGTTCCGCTGAGAGGTAGCGGTCGACGGCAGTGTCCCATGCCGCTGAGGGGGGCGCACGCACGGGCACGGCCATGGGCGTGGCGGGTGCAGCCAAACGCACAGGAACCGGCGCCGCGGTGGGTGGAGGGGCGTGCATGGGCGCGGCGGGTGCATCCAAATGCACGGGGGCCGGCGCCATGGTGGGTAGAGGGGCACGCACGGGCACGGGCGCTGGCGCTGGCATGTACACGAACTCGCATGGGTTCGTGGAGACCTTGCTGACGCCCACGGCTTCCAGCTCTCCGATAGTGCTCGGTGACCAGCCCGTCAATGCTACGGGGATGGTCGCTGGCGCGGGCATGGGGATGGGAGCTAGGATGGCAGCGGGGGCAGCAACCGCCGTGGCCAGCTCGTTATGGGCCATGTCCATGAGGCCCCATTCCTCCTTATTTTCTATATCCTCTGGCTCGGTGTCGACTTCACCAAACTTGAAGACTAGTGGCAGATGACCATTCTGCGCCATGGCAGCGGAGGTCTGCGGGGGGGGGGAATGGGGGGGGGGGGGGGGGGGGGGGGGGGGGGGGGGGGGGGGGGAGGGGAATGGGAGGTGATTAGTAAGGCCGCCCGTATTAAATAGCGGCTCAGGCGCCATTAATGGAGAGGAAGGCGGGCGGCCATGGAAGTCAAAGGGCTCGCTTCCCAGTGAGCCTGCGCAGCGTATAGCTCACACGCTTCCCGGTGAGCCTACACATTGGAGGACAACTTGCATGCCTCTCGGTCAGCCTGCGCATTGGACTGCACTCGCACGCCTCCTGTTCAGTCAAGGTCAAGCAGCTGTCCGCACGGCACCTCCTACAGCCATTAAAAGTTAACAGAACGCACACGGTTTGAATTATACAAACGTTTGAGATATTAAAGTGGCAGCTATTTTTTTCAAAATGCCTGTGTTGGCTATCATTGTTTGAGTGCGCCTTCTCTCAAAATGGACACGAAAAATACCACATCATGTCGGGTGCCATTCCATGATAGCATGCCAAGTTTCATGAATTTTAGACGAGTTTTGGATTTACTAGAATCTAAAAACCAGGCATCTCAATGTTTTGCCGGCAATCAACGGTGCCCTGGAGTTTGAAATTCATTCCCATTTCTTGCATGGGACCTAAGCATCCACCCAAGTACACATATTTGATTTTTCAACCAATTTATATGCACTGGAGCATGTGCATGTAGTTCAAATTTGAATTATGCACATAAATGCATTAAAAACTCAGTTAATGCATAAAAATGTCCAAAAGAACCCCGAAAAATCACAAAAATTGACACAACACTCCTGTTGTTCTATGTTGACACGAGAAATTTTTTGGAAGCAATAAGAGGCAGTGGATATCGTTTCGTCCCCAGAGGTGGGACGTTCCCTACCAAAACCATGATGCTTGTTGTGAGAAGATCTAGTTTGTGAGAAACATATACCCGAACCTGCCCCCAAAGGGACAAAATTTTTACCACGGCATGTTGATGCTTCTCCATAAAAGCATGCCAAGTTTCATGAATTTCAGACGAGTTTTGGATTTACTAGAATTTAAAAACGAGGCATCTCGATGTTTTGCCGGCAGTCAACAGTGCCCTGGTGTTTGAAATTCATTCCCATTTCTTGCATGGGACATAAGCATGCACCCAAGGACACATATTTGATTTTTCAACCAATTTATATGCACTGGAGCATGTGCATGTAGTTCAAATTTGAATTATGCACATAAATGCATTGAAAACTCAGTTAATGCATAAAAAATGTCCAAACGAACCCCGAAAATCCCAAAAATTGACACAACACTCAGGTTGTTCTATGTTGACACGAGAAATTTTTTGAAAGCAATAAGAGGCAATGGATATTGTTTCGTCCCCAAAGGTGGGACGTTCCCTACCGAAACCATCATGCTTGTTGTGAGAAGCTCTCGTTTGTGAGAAGCATATACCCGAACCTGCCCCAAATGGGACAATTTTTTTAACACGGCATGTTGATGCCGCCCAATCATAGCATGCCAAGTTTCATGAATTTCAGACGAGTTTTGGATTTACTAGAATTTAAAAACCATGCATCTCAACATTTTGCCGTCAATCAACAATGCCCTAGTGTTTGAATTTCATTCCCATCTCTTGCATGGGACCTAGAAGTTCACCTAAGGATACAAATTAGATTTTTCAACCAACCTTAGTGCATTGGAGCATGTTCTTGTTGTTCAAATTTGAATTATGCACATAAAATGCCTAGAAAACCAAGTTAATGCATAAAAATGTCCAAACGAACCCCGAAAAATCACAAAAATTGACATAACACTCCTGTTGTTCTATGTTGGCACTAGAATTTTTTTGAAAGTAATAAGATGCAATGATATCATTTCGTCCCCAAAGGTGGGACGTTCCCTATCGAAACCATCGTGCTTGTTGTGAGAAGCTCTGGTTTGTGAGAAGCTTATACTTGAACCAGCCCCAAATGGGACAAATTTTTTACCATGACATGTTGATGCCGCTCCATGATAGCATGCCAAGTTTCATGAATTTCAGACGAGTTTTGGATTTACTAGAATTTAAAAACCAGGTATCTCAACATTTTGCTGGCAATCATCAGTGCCGTGGTGTTTGAAATTCATTCCCATCTCTTCCATGGGACCTAGAAATTCACCCAAGCACACACATGTGATTTTTCAACCAACTTTAGTGCATTGGAGCATGTGCTTGTAGTTCAAATTTGGATTATGCACATAAAATGCCTAGAAAACCCAGTTAATGTATAAAAAAGGCCAAACGAACCCCGAAAAATTCATTCCCATTTCTTCCATGGGACCTAAGCATGCACTAAAGGACATAGATTTGATTTTTCAACCAATTTGTATGCACCGGAGCATGTGCATGTAGTTTAATTTTGAATTGTGCACTGAAATGGCTAGAAAACCAGTTTAATGTATGAAATATCCAAACGAACCCTGAATAATCAATTCTTTTACGACACACATATAGTTGCATGTTCACTGCAGATAAAAGATCTAGCAATTCAAACATCATCCATTGCCTCTATGACCCCATTTTGTAATTCAAATCAAGTAGATCCCACACAGTTTATTCTCACCAACCGTGTGAGATGTAGTACAAAATATCTTGGAGCACCTCAGTGTATAGTACGCCTATGGCTTACGCGAGAAGGTGCGTCGGCTATAGTCCACATCTGGCGTGTCAAGCACACTAGCTCGCTCCCCCAAAACTCCCACCTCTGTATCCCTCGGAATCTCGAAAATATCTACCGCTTGGAAGGTTTTAATGTTTGATAGCACACGATTAGTATGTGCGGACCGTGTGCTATGTCTGTTACTCCCGCTCCGCTTCAGTCCCTTGATTCAAATTTCAGTTGCCCCGGCATTTTACTCCCGCCTTTGCATCCCTCACAATCTCAAAAATATCTTCTCGCCCTTGATCCAAAATTTCAGTAGCCCCGCCTTGTTACTCCCGCCTAGTACAATTTTTAGTTGCCGCGGTATTTCCTCAAACACAACCTTCGCTCACACAGACACACACAACCCTCGAAACCATTGGTAGGTCGCCGCCATCGCCGACGCCTCCATCCTCAACCTCTGCCTGTGTGCCGGGGAGCTCGAGTAGCCAATGGCCAAAAAGAGGTTTATCGCGGCCTTTTCGATCGACGCTGGCGAGGTGGCCACCGAGGTGTCCCCGCCGTCCTCCGCGGGCCCGATCCGCCGTCGCCGGTCCCCCGATTCGCCCACCGTCGCGCCCCTACGCCGGTTCGAGGACTTCCCCGTCCTCCCCCGGCAGCCGAAAAAGTCCTACCTCGGGCCCGGCAGCGGCGGTGGGGGACGTGGGTCGACGAGATTATAGATCGAGAGACCCACACCAGCCAGTGGCTCGGTAGCTTCCACATGGCCGAGCTCGCGGCCATGGAGTACGACTGCTGGCAGGTCCGCTACCACTGCGTGGCGGCTAGGCTCAATTTCCCCTTCAGCACACGTTCGGTCCACCTCGTTCCGCCGGAGCCAGGGGCGGTGAGCTCAGCTATGGCGCGGGAGGACCGCGAGGCATGGGAGTGTCTCGAGGCCGAGGCCGCCGACGAGGCCTACATGCAAGAGCTCCGCCGGCAGCACCCGAAGCTTGTGGAGGCAGAGCGGGCGATCTTTGCCGGCGCTGAGGGTGGCGAGGTTATCGCACTCTCCTCCGATGACAAGGTCGAAGGCGGCGAGGACGACGGTGCGGAGGGCGGCGAAGTTATCGTGCTCTCCTCTGATGACGAGGTCGAAGGCGGCGGCGACAGCAGCACGGAGGGTGTTGAGGTGGGCCCCGAGGATGAGGAGATCGATGTTGATGAGTGGAGGAGTGACTTCCCCAATAACCCCGACGACGGTACTGGCCCGGACCCGGCTCGTGGCACACCGTACATGACTAGGAAGGATTGGCTCGACCTCTACTTCGATTGAAAGTAGTTTAGCTTAGTTTATATTTATGTTTTATGTTCGGTTATGCAAAACTATCTATGTTTATGTTTGAATGCATGCTACTTTCGATTGAACCTGATTTGAACTTGATCAAATTGAAGTTTACAACCTTAAGTTTAGGGGATCGACTAGAAAAGGCCAAAAATTGCTGGAGTATATATATATATATCCACTAAGGGTTTTAGTCCTTTAACTTTTTAAGGATCGCCTAGAGATGTCCTTATGACTTGTTTACTTCAGTTCTTCACAATGTGATGCTCTATATGGGCAACTATTTGCCGTGCAATTCAATTTCATCAATAACAGTTTCAACAATACCACTATGAATTACGATATTTGATTGTTGTTAAGGATATTGCAGTTAACATGCCTTTTCATTTTTCAATTGTTGTTTAGCAACATGCATTGTACTGAATGACTAAATATGCAATCCCAGGCTACATAGCAACCAGGAAGAGTGTTACCTTAATGTTCTGATGATGTCTAGAGATACATGTAATGAAAGCTTATATAATGGGATGGATGGAGTGTTGTACTACATCATTTTTTAATTGTTGTTTAGCTTCTAATATTAACTTGGTGCTTTTAGGTACATATATCATTGCCAAAGATCCACACTTCGACCCTTTCTCTGTATGGGGCAATGAGATATTCATGAACCAGCATCAAGTGAGGAAACTGATAAAGTTTGTTACTAAAATGGGTCAAAAGATGTCAATCGAACTATTTGTTTACACTTTATGCAAGACAACCATGAACTGCAGGATGGTAAGTAAGAACCCTGTAACCTTCTTTTTACTGCCCGTAATGAGTTGTGTTAGATGACAATATCTGAATCTTTATTCTTTTGTAGTGGATCCTGAAGCAGTTTACTCAAGATTACCTCTCAAACTACATGATTGGCGGTCGGCCATCACAAGGGGTTGGACTAGAGTCCTGCATGCCTTCTTCATCCAGGAGAGCACAATAGGGCCATTCCGCTTCACCTTGTTCAACAACTGGAATGTTTGTCGCCTCTTTCATAACCATTTGTAATAGTACATGTATAGAACCCTAGTACATAATTCTTTATTTGGTGCTTCTGTAATTCTTAAACATATGTACCTGTGAATCGAATAATGCATTGGTTGTTTGAACCTGATGGATATGAATAAAGCTATAGCCTACCTTCAAGTTTAAATTAGGTACAATTTTAAATAGTAGCAATTAAATTAGGGTGAAATTACGTTTTGAAGGTCATTACGGCACACACGGTTGGTAAAACACAAACGTTTGCGATATACACCATAATCCGAGACAGTTCACAGAGAGGAAACATGTGCAATCATGCACACAATTGCCGTTTGCAAAGCGTGTGTGATGTCAGACACTATCACATACAGTGTGGGAAAACTAAATGTGTGTGATTGTCTACCTATCGTATATGGTTTATAATCATGAACTGTTTGTGATGTGCTAGGCTTAGTAAAACTCTCATGCCTGGAATCTGCCTGGTTTTAGGCAGAACCACAGAACTCCGACTGTGATGGCAATGCGAGCACAAACGAGTAGCAAGGATGAAGCGTTTGGGATATTCGAGATATCGGAAACAGTTATATAGGGACAACTGTATGCATGAAGGCTCCCTATCCCCGACGGTTTCTGGGTCGTGTGGGAAGGACCCCCCTATCACCCACACTCACTTGGCGACGGTTCCAAATGCCGTCGCGGAAAGGGGTTCAAAACCGTTTGTTTAGGACCGACGCACACCAGTCCTTGTTGTTCCTTGTGGAACCAACCCATGTAGGTACTGAAAGTGCCCAAATCCAAAGTATTGCTCCCAACTCTTGATGATCTTCATCAACATTGGGCATCCACATCTACAACATCTACAAGAAGTCTTCAACGACAAAACCCAAGGTTAGTTCATTCCTCATTGGGGGCTTCTCACATTTAGGGCAAGTTTTGTTCTAAGATTTGAGCTAAAGAAACTCTAATGGTGTGAACACATTAATGCTTTATGTAAAAGTGGTAACCCCACTTGTTCTTAAATGATGAGTATGACCTATGATCAAATATTCTCATTTGGTTCCTAAGTCAATATACTCATATATAGATGACTATGTCATCGACCATTGCTTGATAGTTGCTAGAATTGGTTGTGCATGTTTGACATATTTCATTTGCTATCTTATTGTGTGAGCATGTTGCAATGCATATTTTCTCATTCGATGACATCCAATTGTTGTTTGGTAGATTTTGATCTTTTGGACAATTGGATGGACAATAATGCCTAAGAACCTTCTCTAGCTATCTATCTCAACTTGTCTCAAATTCATTTGTGCTAAATCACAAAAAAGGAACAAGCTGCTTTTTGGACCCTCCGGGAGAGGAGCACTTAGAGTCACTAATCTGATTAGAGCTGAACATTAAAACTTTCTATATGCAATTTGGATACAACAGCCTATTCCTTTTCGGGTCGGCCGATTGCATTTAGATTAATCAGTTTTGTTGGTGCAATAATTTGCCTCCTTATGTCTTAGAGTTTGTCGACATCAATAGTAAGGGACTTATGTTTTTTTGCTAGTTCACATAGAGTAACAGGTCCCTGGAGTCAAGAGGAGTTTGATTCCAATGCCGAAGATAACCCCTTGCGTGGAAGTGAAGGTTATCACCGAAGATTATGATAACAAGAGTGACCACTCAAAAATTGTTGACACAAAGCAATTGGTTCGGTGCTCGTCCAAAGGAAGTGATTGCGACCGAGAAGATTGAAGACATGAAGACGTAGCATTTATTTCGTTGTTTCTCTTCTCTTTATTGAGTAATAGGACCACCGTACTACTAAGAGGGGTTAACCCTTAGATTCTCTAAGGCTAAACCCAAGTCCTATGTAAGTTGTGAGAGAAATCTCTTTATGTTCCGAGCAAATACTTGCCAGCAAGAGATTGTGATGTTCTTCGCTGCGAGAGATTTATTGCTGATCGAGGAGTTAGCATTACTTGGTCCTCAAGTAATGTTACCATTGCTCTTGAAATCCGACCGTTTGAACGTGTCGGTTGGCCATTGGCTGGACCGTGTGTCCAAAATGGTCATTTCCCACAAGGGAAGGTTGTGGCCATTGGTGCATCGAGGTGCTATACAAATAGTTTTAACCCCTTTCCGCGACGGAGTTTTGAACCGTCACCAAGTGAGTGACTACGGTAGGGGGGTACTTCCCACACGACCCAGAAACCGTCGGGGATAGGCCCTCCGGTCACACACGCTCGGCGTCGTGTGCGATGTGTGAGTGATCAAATACGGTTATACAGGCCCAATCGATTCCGGTCATAAGTACACCCGACACAGTCAGTCCCAAACAAACGTTTCCATTTCTTATGTACATTCCACATAGTCAATCCAAGGAATACATTTCCACTCTTATGTACATCCCACACAGTCAATTCAGGGAAAACGTTTCCGTTCGTATATACATCTCACACACTTTTATGTATAGCCTCGTGTGTGATAGGTGTAACTGTCACACACGCTCTGCCTCGTTTAACCGTTTCTTTTAATCAACTACATCACACACAATTTGATGAAGAAAACTATATGGCATTGGGCTATCCATCACAAGCGCTTTTACTGCTAGAAATGTTTGCAAAGTTCCATGACCCATTTAGCAGGTTTATTAGTTTACAATTAATAATTCAAGTATCACGCAAATTCACATTTCATATCGAACAACTATTTGCTAATTTCATCTCAGGCACATAAACATATTTTAACATCACTGTACAATAGCTAGCTGAAAACAGCACAATACAACATATAGCTAGTTCACCTTCATAAGAACAATATTAGAACAATATATTCATTTCCCTAATCAAGATCATCCAGGCTCGTCTTATTCACCTCTGTTTTCAGTTCAGTAAGAACCTGTTTTGCACTGGCCAACTAGGAAAGTGCCTCCTCCTTCGCCAACACCATCTTAGCAAAGTCTAGTTTAAAAAAAATCTGAGCTCATTCTCCATCTTCCTCTTTTATCCCGCATCTTCAAATATTCTTCATCATTGACAACACTTTCTCTAAGCCCACCTCTATTCTCTTCCTCATACATGCTCCAGAGCTTTGCTAGGCACATCTTCAAAGACTATGGCCACTCTTGATCAACCCACTCCAGGTAAGAACACTTCCGTTCATCCTATAATATTTAAAACTATATCAGTAACAATTGTAGGGGAAATGAGTTTCAAGCAACATAGAAAATCACCAAATACATATTTTTAAAAACTGTGGAAACTTGTTAATTATGACATATCTTCTCAAAAAGATCAATGCGGAAATGAATTAATTGCTATGAGACAACATCCAAATTCTGAAACATCAGAAGCTATAATTAACTACAACTACGCTACAAGTTCTTAGTCATGTACTATAAATTACAAATTGAACATTTTATGAGGAAGCTAAATATAACTTAAACAACATAGCGACATTGTTTGGATGATAGTAAATTGATACTAACAGGTGTGCACATGCACAGATTTAGTAACATAGAACTAATAGCACTAAGGCCGTCCACTATGTATGCCAAAACCGGTGTAAAGACAACTATTGCTACATTTGGCACCGGTGCCCGGCACTGGCGAGCCGATGCAGCGGGAAAAAATTAGGGACCCGGACTTCGGAGCACCTAGTAGCTCCGATGCCCAGTTCCTTCGTGCCATAAAGATTTAGTATTTTACTGCTTGGCTGCTAGGATGTGTGGACCAAAGATGGCTGCACAAACCGCTGAAGCGGTGCCAACTATTTTTCTAATGGCACCGCTGATGAGATGGCAACATTTTTAGATACTAGGTACAAACTGTGACACTGTGTTAACATCCAGAATAACATAGCATAGTGACAGTGTCTGAATCACATCTAACAAATGGTTTGTAACAATGAAAGTGGGGTTAACTTTCTCTACACATGCCAGAAACTTCCTCCCACTGTCCACAGATTCAAACACAACTAGCATCACACATGGAGATTGATGGTGACAACGAGCAGGCGGATCTTCAGCCACCCCGCTCCATTCGTTGCAACTGATGGTCCTAGGGTTAAAATCGACCACTGAGTTAAAATCCTTCATTCCAAGCCATAACCCGAGAGAGAGAAGAGAGGCATACTCAGGTGCTGAAAAATTCGTCGTCGGAGGAGGAACTGCTGGAGAGGTCATTGAATAAGACCATGGTGACCCCGGCGGTAGGATGCGAGATGGCGAGAGCAAGGAAGCATGCGAGGAAGCGGCTATAGCTTCGGAAGGAAGGAAGGAGGAAACAGGGGAAATGTGACTTGTGGTCGGGGAGAAAAGGGGGGTGGGGAAGGGTGGGGGGGGGGTAGATATTTCGGCGGTAGGCCAAAATTTTCGAAATGTGGAGGGAAGCTTTGCGCGTAGTACCACCGGACACCATTCACTTTGAACGATTGTGTGCATCACAAACGATTCTTCTACTTTAGCGCATGTGATGAGTTTGATAATTAAAATTTTGATGGAAATTTCACTATGTACTGTCCTCATCCACGTCATTGCATAATTTGACATCACTTGCTAATTTGGGCACACAAAAGAGCATACAGCACACATGCCACACTTATTGAATTGAGAAATTTTTGTAATTAAATAGAGCCAATTGACCTAAACATTGCTCTACCAAAAGACCAACATTAAAAACAAAGCCTAAGTACGCATAATTTTAATAAAGTCGCCGCCGCGTCGGCCTATGCATCGCCGGTGTGAGATGAGACATCGATGACTTGTCTTGGCGACATGCCGCCGTTGGTGGACTCCGCGTCCCCCCTGCTGAAGTCAACCGCATCCTCATCCTTGTCCTCGTCCTTGGCGCCGCACTCAAGGTTGTAGTACTCATAGTAGTGGCTGTGCCAGAGCTTGCGTTGGTACTCCACCGCCGATTCCTCGATGGACAGACTCTTCTCTACCTTGACCTCGGCCACACGCAACTCCTCCTCCCGGCACTCCTCGATCTCCGCCGCCTCCTACATCTCCAGCTCCCACTCAGCGATCTCATGAGGAAGTAGGTGCTCCATGGCCATCGCCGCCTTTTCAGACATGGGTTGCATGTTGGATTCCAAGGTGGCCTGGAATATCTTGGCGTGTGCGTCCTCGATATTGGCTTGGATGGCCTCGACCCGGGCCAGGGCGACATCAGCGGCACGGAGGGCAGCTCGAGTGCTCTCGGCGTTTGCAGCCACCGTTGCAGTAGCTGCTGCAGCCATCTCGGCTGCTGCAGCTGCCCTATCGGCTGCCGCAGATGCCCTCTCGGCAGATGCGGCCGCGCTCAATGCGGATGCGGCGACACTCTTGGCGCAGGCGGCCGCGCTCGGGGAGGATGCGACCACCGTATGGGCCCTCACGAAGCATTTCCACGACGTCAGCTTTGCAAGTAGGGGTTGCAGGAATGGGGATCAGGATTTGCGGATTCGGGGGTTGCCGACACTGGAGCAGATAAGCCGGTGAAGCTTCAGGAGGAAGACTTAAGTAGACCCACGATTTTTCAACTCAAACGGTTCCTACAAAAAAACTGTGTGTGATGTTGTTGATATTTTTTATTAGCTATGAAAGACAAATTTGGAGTAAAGTTGCAACAGATGGTGTTTTAAATGACGAGAAACTTTTTAGTACTAGTACAACTATCATGTCAAAATTTGGAAAATTCTAGGGGTCATTTGACCTTTTAAGACATTGAAGTGATTTTGTAGCCATTTAATGACCATAATTCAAATTTGAACTACATGTACATGCAACAGCTAACCATAACGGTTTGAAAATTCATATTGGTGTACTTTTGTGCGAGTTAATTCCATGTGGAGTAAATTGGAAGGAATATTCAGACATATTGGTCCGACGACTATGACACAAAGCATGGAGTGACATGGCATTTAAATTCCAAAAAATAAAAAAGATCAGAAACACATGAAACCTTGCTTGATGTAATTTCATGCCACCAAGATGATGTGGTAAACAATTTGGCATGTTTGACGAAAATTTGGACACACACCCCTCACAAAACCGGAGCAACTCAGTAGAAGGCTCATGGTTCCGAGAGGGAACAATGCATGTTTGATGACAAAAGGGCGATGGCGTCCTCTTACGACCTTCAAATTTTTTCCATAGTTAACGTGCACAAATACAACTGTCATTTCAAAATTTCAAAAATTCTAGGGTCATTTCACCTTTAAAAGATATTTAAGTGATTTTCTAGCCATTTAATGACCGTAATTCAAATTTGAACTACATCTACATGCAACGGCTAAACATAACGGTTTAAAAAAAATCATATTTGTGTACTTTTGTGCGAGTTAATTCCATATGCAGTAAACTGGAAAGAATTTTCAAACATATTGATGTCGCGGCCTCGACACATGCATGGAGTGCCATGCCATTTAAATTCCAGAAAATTAAAAAAGATCAGAAACACATGAAACCTTGCTTGATGTAAAGTCATGCCACTAAGATGATGTGATAAAAAATTTGGCATGTTTGACGAAAGTTTGAACACACATCCCTCACAAACCAGAGCAACATCACTGATACGTCTCCAACATATCTATAATTTTTTATTGCTCCATGCTATATTATCTACTGTTTTGGACTATATTGGGCTTTATTTTCCACTTCTATATTATTTTTGGTACTAACCTATTAACCGGAGGCCCAGCCCAGAATTGCTGTTTTTTTGCCTATTTCAGTGTTTCGGATAAACAAAATATCAAACGGAGTCCAAACGGAATAAAATCTTTGGAAACGTGATTTTCTCACCGAACATGATCCAGGAGACTTGGACCCTACTGCAAGGGATCAAAGAGGTGGTCACGAGGGTGGGAGGCGCCCCCCCTAGGGCGCACCCCCTGCCTCATGGGCCCCTCGGTGCTCCACCGACGTACTCCTTCCTCCTATATATACACACGTACCCCCAAACGATCAGAACAGGAGCCAAAACCCTAATTCCACCGCCGCAACTTTTTGTATCCACGAGATCCCATCTTGGGGCCTGTTCCGGAGCTCCGCTGGAAGAGGGCCGTCATCATGGAGGGCTTCTACATCATCCTAGCCCCTCCGATGAAGTGTGAGTAGTTTACCTCAGACCTTCGGGTCCATAGTTAGTAGCTAGATGGCCTTTTCTCTCTCTTTGCGTCTCAATACAAAGTTATCCCCCTCTCTTGTGGAGATCTATTCGATGTAATCTTCTTTTTGCGGTGTGTTTGTTGAGACCGATGAATTGTGGATTTATGATCAAGTCTATCTATGAATAATATTTGAATCTTCTCTGAATTCTTTTATGCATGATTGGTTATCTTTGCAAGTCTCTTCGAATTATCCGTTTGGTTTGGCCAACTAGATTGGTAGTTCTTGCCATGGGAGAAGTGCTTAGATTTGGGTTCGATCTTGTGGTGTCCTTTCCCAGTGACAGAAGGGGCAGCAAGGCACGTATTGTATCATTGCCATCGAGGATAACAAGATGGGGTTTATTTCATATTGCATGAATTTATCTCTCTACATCATGTCATCTTGCTTAAGGCGTTACTCTGTTTTTAACTTAATACTCTAGATGCATGCTGGATAGCGGTCGATGAGTTTAGTAATAGTAGTAGATGCAGAATCGTTTCAATCTACTTGTCACGGACATGATGCATATATACATGATCATGCCTAGATATTCTCATAATTATGCTCAATTCTATCAATTGCTCAACAGTAATTTGTTCACCCACCGTAGAATACTTATGCTCTTGAGAGAAGCCACTAGTGAAACCTATGGGCCCCGGGTCTATTCTCATCATATCAATCTCCATCACTTTTATATTGTTTTGCTATTTACTTTGCTTTTAATTTTTACTTTTCCTTATATAAAAAATACCAAAAATATTCTATCTATCAGATCTCACTCTCGTAAGTGACTGTGAAGGGCTCGACAACCCGTAATCGCGTTGGTTGTGAGTAGCTATCGCTTTGTGCAGGTACGAGG
Source organism: Triticum urartu (assembly GCF_003073215.2). Classification (NCBI taxonomy): domain Eukaryota; kingdom Viridiplantae; phylum Streptophyta; class Magnoliopsida; order Poales; family Poaceae; genus Triticum; species Triticum urartu. Next base: position 400,493,269 of record NC_053023.1, on the reverse strand, counting down.
GACTTGAGCGTGGGCTCCTACTGGATTGATACCTTGGTTCTCAAAAACTGAGGGAAATACTTATGCTACTCTGCTGCATCATCCCTTCCTCTTCGGGGATAACCAATGCAAGCTCAAGGCGTAGCAAGAAGGATTTCTGGTGCTGTTGCCGGGGAGTCTACGCAAAAAGTCAATATACCAAGTACCCATCACAATCCCTATCTCTCTCATTACATTATTTGCCATTTGCCTCTCGTTTTCCTCTCCCCCCAATTCACCCTTGCTGTTTTATTCGCCCTCTCTCTCTCTATCCTCCCTCTCTTTTTGCCTCTTTTGTCCGCTTGCTTTTTGTTTGCTCGTATGGTTAGAATAGTTGTTTATTTATTACTAAACAAAGAACTTAAGATCTATGGATCCTCATCCGCTTGCCAATCTTTTTAAGGGATTCAATTATGATGAACCAATTCCTAGTGATTTGGATGCACTAGATTATCTTTATAAGCTTTTGCCTGAAATTCATAAATCTGAAAATCGTGATGAAGTGACTCATGATAGATCTTTGAATAAAAAGCATGATTGCAATGATTTTATTTTAAATTCTCTTGATGTCAATTGTGCTAATAAGATGCAAAACCCTAAGCTTGGGGATTCTAGTTTTGCTATGTCTACTACTTGTTGCAATGATTATGATTGGGGTGATTCTTCTTATGATCTTGAAAATTTATTTAAACCCCATGATGAATATGAGATTGATAATAGTGTTTGCAATATTATTGAAAGTGGGTTTGGAGAAGTCATGAGTTTAGTTAATGTTAATCCCACTATTTTGGAAGAGTGTCAACTTTGCATGCATGTGGATCATGTTGAAAATATTTTATGTGATAGCTATTTTGTTGAATTTGCTTATGATCCTACATGTAATTACTACGAGAGAGGAAAATATGGTTGTAGAAATCTTCATGTTACTAAATTACCTCTTGTTATGTTGAGATTGCTATTGTTTCTTTCCGCTTCCTTGCATATGCTAGTTTTTGCTTTCCTTGACAATTTGTTTGCCTATAAGATGCCTATGCATAGGAAGTATGTTAGACTTAGATGTGTTTGTCACATGTTTTATGATGCCCTCTTTGTGCTTGAATTCTTGTCTTTCATGTGAGCATCATTAAAATTATCAATGCCTAGCTAAGAAGGCTTTAAAGAAAAGCTCTTGTTCGGAGGCAACCCAATATTTTTCCTTGCTGTTATTTAATAAATAAATTATTTAGCCTATGTTTTGGTTGTGTTTTTTTGTGGGAAGACTTGGGGGAACTCTTGTTGAACTTGCTGTAAAAAACAGAAACTTTAGCGCTCACGAGAACTGCTGTCATTTCTATTTGAAGAGTGATATTTAGTTAATTCTTTTTTCACATGATTAATAGATAAATTCCTCACGTCCAGAAATTTATTTTAGAATTTTTGGGGTTCCAGATTTTTCTCTAGCTACAGATTACTACAGACTGTTCTGTTTTTGACAGATTCTGTTTTTCGTGTGTTGTTTGCTTATTTTGATGAATCTATGGCTAGTAAAATAGTTTATAATCCATAGAGAAGTTGGAATACAGTAGGTTTAACACCAATATAAATAAATAATGAGTTCTTTACAGTACCTTGAAGTGGTCTTTTGTTTTCTTTCGCTAACGGAGCTCACGAGTTTTCTATCTTGAGTTTTGTGTTGTGAAGTTTTCAAATTTTGGGTGAATTCTTTTGATGGATTATGGAACAAGGAGTGGCAAGAGCCTAAGCTTGGGGATGCCCATGGCACCCCCAAGATAATCCAAGGACACAAAAAAGTCAAAGCTTGGGGATGCCCCGGAAGGCATCCCCTCTTTCGTCCACTTCCATCGGTAATTTACTTGGAGCTATATTTTAATTCACCAACATGATATGTGTTTTGCTTGGAGCGTCTTTTATTATTTGTGTATTTGTTTGTTAGTATGCCACAATCATCCTTGCTGTACACACATTTTGAGAGAGCCATACATGAATTAAAATTTGATAGAATGCTCTATGTGCTTCACTTATATCTTTTGAGCTAGATAATTTTGCTCTATGTGCTTCACTTATATCCTTTGAGCTAGATAATTTTGCTCTATGTGCTTCACTTATATCCTTTGAGTTAGATAATTTTGCTCTATGTTCTTCATTTATATCTTTTGAGCGTTATAATTTTGCTCTATGTGCTTCACTTAGATCTTTTAGAGCACGGTGGTGGATTCGTTTTAAAGAAACTATTGATCTCTCATGCTTCACTTAAATTAATTTGAGAGTCTCTTAATAGCATGGTAATTTGCCTAATAATAATATGCTTGGTATTCAAGATTTGTGAAACTTTATTTTGAGTGTGTTGAATACTAAGAAAAGATTGAAGCATGATAATTGTTTTGAGATATGGAGGTGATAATATTAAAGTCATGCTAGTTGAGTAGTTGTGAATTTAAAGAATACTTGTGTTGAAGTTTGTGATTCCCGTAGCATGCACGTATGGTGAACCGTTATGTGATGAAGTCGGAGCATGATTTATTTATTGATTGTCTTCCTTATGAGTGGCGGTCGGGGACGAGCGATGGTCTTTTCCTACCAATCTATCCCCCTAGGAGCATGTGCGTAATACTTTGCTTTGATAACTTCTAAATTTTTGCAATAATTATATGAGTTCTTTATGACTAATGTTGAGTCCATGGATTATACGCACTCCCACCCTTCCACCCTTGCTAGCCTCTCTAATACCACACAACTTTCGCCGGTATCATACACCTACCATATACCTTCCTCAAAACAGCCACCATACCTACCTATTATGGCATTTCCATAGCCATTCTGAGATATATTGCCATGGAACTTTCCACCATCTAGTTCATCATGACACATCCATCATTGTCATATTGCTTAGCATGATCATGTAGTTGACATAGTATTTGTGGCAAAGCCACCGTTCATAATTCTTTCATACTTGTCACTCTTGATTCATTGCATATCCCGGTACACCGCCGGAGGATTTCATATAGATTCATACTTTGTTTTAGTATCGAGTTGTAATCATTGAGTTGTAAATAAATAGAAGTGTGATGATCATCATTCAATAGAGCATTGTCCCAAAAAAGGCCAAAGAAAAAAAGAAGGCCCAAAAAAAAGGGGCAATGCTACTATCCTTTTTTCCACACTTGTGCTTCAAAGTAGCACCATGATATAGCAAGTCTCATATATTGTGCTTCGAAGTAGCACCATGTTCTTCATATAGAGAGTCTCATATGTTGTCACTTTCATATACTAGTGGGAATTTTACGTTATAGAACTTGGCTTGTATATCCCAATGATGGGCTTCCTCAAATTGCCCTAGGTCTTCATGAGCAAGCAAGTTGGATGCACACCCACTAGTTTCTTTTGTTGAGATTTCATACATTTATAGCTCTAGTGCATCCGTTGCATGGCAATCCCTACTCACTCACATTGATATTTATTGATGGGCATCTCCATAGCCCGTTGATACACCTAGTTGATGTGAGACTATCTTCTCCTTTTTGTCTTCTCCACAACCACCATTCTATTCCACCTATAGTGCTATATCCATGGCTCATGCTCATGTATTGCGTGAAGATTGAATTTTTTTTTGAAAAAGTTAGAGTATGAAACAATTGCTTGGCATGTCATCGGGGTTGTGCATGATTTAAATACTTTGTGTGGGGAAGATGGAGCATAGCCAGACTATATGATTTTGTAGGGATAACTTTCTTTGGCCATGTTATTTTGAGAAGACATAATTGCTTTGTTAGTATGCTTGAAGTATTATTATTTTCTATGTCAATATAAACTTTTGTCTTGAATCTTTCTAATCTGAATATTCATACCACAATTAAGAAGATTTGCATTGAAATTATGCCAAGTAGCACTCCGCATCAAAAATTCTCTTTTTATCATTTACCTACTCGAGGACGAGCAGGAATTAAGCTTGGGGATGCCTGATACATCTCCAACGTATCTATAATTTTTGATTGCTCCATGCTATATTATCTACTGTTTTGCACTATATTGGGCTTTATTTTCCACTTTTATATTATTTTTGGGACTAACCTATTAACCGGAGGCCCAACCCAGAATTGTTGTTCTTTTACCTATTTCAGTGTTTCGGATAAACAGAATATCAAACGGAGTCCAAACGGAATAAAATCTTCGGAAACATGATTTTCTCACCGAACGTGATCCAGGAGACTTGGACCCTACTGCAAGGGATCAAAGAGGTGGTCACGAGGGTGGGCCCCCCCTAGGGCGCGCCCCCTGCCTCATGGGCCCCTCAGTGCTCCACCAACGTACTCCTTCCTCCTATATATACACACGTACCCCCAAACGATCAGAACAGGAGCCAAAACCCTAATTCCACCGCCGCAACTTTCTGTATCCATGAGATCCCATCTTGGGGCCTGTTCCGGAGCTCCGCTGGAAGAGGGCCGTCATCACGGAGGGCTTCTACATCATCCTAGCCCCTCCGATGAAGTGTGAGTAGTTTACCTCAGACCTTCGGGTCCATAGTTAGTAGCTAGATGGCCTTTTCTCTCTCTTTGAATCTCAATACAAAGTTCTCCCCCTCTCCTGTGGAGATCTATTCAATGTAATCTTATTTTTGCGGTGTGTTTGTTGAGACCGATGAATTGTGGGTTTATGATCAAGTCTATCTATGAATAATATTTGAATCTTCTCTGAATTCTTTTATGCATGATTGGTTATCTTTGCAAGTCTCTTCGAATTAGCCGTTTTGTTTGTCCAACTAGATTGGTAGTTCTTGCCATGGGAGAAGTGCTTAGCTTTGGGTTCGATCTTGCGGTGTCCTTACCCAGTGACAGAAGGGGCAGCAAGTCACGTATTGTATCGTTGCCATTGAGGATAACAAGATGGGGTTTATTTCATATTGCATGAATTTATCTCTCTACATCATGTCATCTTGCTTAAGGCGTTACTCTGTTTTTAACTTAATACTCTAGATGCATGCTGGATAGTGGTCGATGAGTGGAGTAATAATAGTAGATGCAGAATCGTTTCGATCTATTTGTCACGGACGTGATGCCTATATACATGATCATGCCTAGATATTCTCATAATTATGCTCAATTCTATCAATTTCTCAACAGTAATTTGTTCACCCACCGTAGAATACTTATGCTCTTGAGAGAAGCCACTAGTGAAACCTATGGCCCCCGGGTCTATTCTCATCATATCAATCTCCATCACTTTTATATTGTTTTTCTATTTACTTTGTTTTTACTTTTTACTTTGCATCCTTATATCAAAAATACCAAAAATATTCTATCTATAAGATCTCACTCTCATAAGTGACCATGAAGGGCTTGACAACCCCTAACCGCGTTGGTTTCGAGTAGCTATCGCTTTGTGCAGGTACGAGGGACTTGAGCGTGGGCTCCTACTGGATTGATACCTTGGTTCTCAAAAACTGAGGGAAATACTTATGCTACTCTGCTGCATCATCCCTTCCTCTTCGGGGAATACCAACGCAAGCTCAAGACGTAGGACTCACTAGAAGGCTCGTGGTTCCGAGAGGGAACAATGCATGTTTGATGACGAACGGGAGATAGCATCCTCTTACGACCTTTATTTTTTTTCTACATTTAACGTGCACTAATAGAACTATCATTAGGAAATTTGGAAAATTCTAGGGGTCATTTGACCTATGAAAGACATTTAAGTGATTTTCTAGCCATTTAATGACTACAATTCAAATTTGAACTACATGTGCATGCAACGGCTAACCATAACGGTTTGGAAAATCATATTTGTGTATTTTTGTGCGAGTTAATTCTATGTGCAATAAATTGGAAGGAATTTTCAATCATATTGGTGTCACAGCCTGGACACATGCATGGAGTGCCATGTCATTTATATTCCAAAAAAGAAAGATCAAAAACACATGAAACCTTGCTTGATGTGATGTCATGCCACCAAGATTATGTGCTAAATTTTTTGGCATGTTTGACGAAAGTTTGGATACACACCCCTCACAAACCAGAGAAACTCACTAGAAGGCTCTTGGTTCTGAGAGGGAACAATGCAAATTTGATGACGAACGGGAGATAGCTTCCTCTTACGGCCTTCAATTTTTTTTCTACATTTAACATGCACGAATACAACTGTCAATTGAAAATTTGGACAATTCTAGGGGTCATTTGACCTTTTAAAGACATTTAAGTGATTTTCTAGGCATTTAATGACCGTAATTCAAATTTGAACTACATCTACATGCAATGGCTAACCATAACGGTTTGAAAAACCATATTTGTGTACTTTTGTGTGAGATAATTCCATGTGAAGTAAATTAGAAGGAATTTTCAAACATCTTGGTGTCACGGCCTGGACACCTGCATGGAGTGCCATGTCATTTAAATTCCAAAAAATTAAAAAGATGAGAAACACATGAAACCTGGCTTGATGTGATATCATGCCACCAAGATGATGTGCTAAAAAATTTGGCATGTTTGATGAAAGTTTGGACACACACCCCTCAAAAACCGGAGCAACTCACTAGAAGGCTCGTGGTTTCGAGAGGGAACAATGCATGTTTGATGACAAACGAGAGATAGCTTCCTCTTACGACCTTCAATTTTTTTATACATTTAACATGCACTAATACAACTGTCATACGAAAAATTGGAAAATTCTAGGGGTCATTTGATCTATGAAAGACATTTAAGTGATTTTCTAGCCATTTAATGACTGTAATTCAAATTTGAACTACATCTGCATGCAATGGCTAACCATAACGGTTTGGAAAATCATATTTGTTTATTTTTGTGCGAGTTAATTGCATGTGAAATAAATTGGAAGGAATTTTCAAACATATTGGTCTCACGACCTGGACACATGCATGGAGTGCCATGTCATTTAAATTCCAAAAAATTTAAAAAAAGATCAAAAACACATGAAACCTTGCTTGATGTGATGTCATGCAACCAAGATGATGTGATAAATTTTTTGGCATGTTTGACGAAAGTTTGGATACACACCCCTCATAAACCAGAGAAACTCACTAGAAGGCTCGTGGTTCTGAGAGGGAAAATGCAAGTTTGATGACGAACGGGAGATAGCTTCCTCTTACGGCCTTCAATTTTTTTTCTACATTTAACATGCACTAATACAACTGTCATTTGAAAATTTGGACAATTCTAGGGGTCATTTGACCTTTTAAAGACATTTAAGTGATTTTCAAGGCATTTAATGACCGTAATTCAAATTTGAACTACATCTACATGCAACGGCTAACCATAACGGTTTGAAAAAACATATCTGTGTACTTTTGTGTGAGATAATTCCATGTGAACTAAATTAGAAGGAATTTTCAAACATGTTGGTGTCACGGCCTGGACACCTGCATGGAGTGCCATGTCATTTAAATTCCAAAAAATTAAAAAAATGAGAAACACATGAAACCTTGCTTGATGTGATGTCATGCCACCTAGATGATGTGCTAAAAAAATTTGGCATGTTTGATGAAAGTTTGGACACACACCCCTCACAAAACGGAGCAACTCACTAGAAGGCTCGTGGTTCCGAGAGGGAACAATGCATGTTTGATGACAAACGGGAAATAGCTTCCTCTTACGGCCTTCAAATTTTTTATACATTTAACATGCACTAATACAACTATCATTTGAAAAATTGGAAAATTATAGGGGTCATTTGACCTATGAAAGACATTTAAGTGATTTTCTAGCCATTTAATGACCGTAATTCAAATTTGAACTACATCTGCATGCAAGGCTAACCATAACGGTTTGGAAAATCATATTTGTGTACTTTTGTGCGAGTTAATTCCATGTGCAATAAATTGGAAGGAATTTTCAAACATATTGGTGTCACGGCCTGGACACATGCATGGAGTGTCATGTCATTTGAATTCCAAAAAATTAAAAAGATCAAAAACACATGAAACCTTGCTTGATGTGATGTCATGCCACCAAGATGATGTGGTAAAAAATTTGGCATGTTTAACGAAAGTTTGGTCACACACCCCTCACAAACCGGAGCAACTCACTAGAAGGCTCATGGTTCCGAGAGGGAACAATGCAAGTTTGATGACGAATGGGAGATAGCTTCCTCTTACGGCCTTAATTATTTTTCTACATTTAACATGCACTAATACAACTGTCATTTGAAAATTTGGACAATTCTAGGGGTAATTTGAGCTTTTAAAGACATTTAAGTGATTTTCTAGGCATTTCATGACCGTAATTGAAATTTGAACTAGATGTACATGCAACGGCTAACCATAACTGTTTGAAAAATCATATTTGTGTACTTTTGTGCGAGTCAATTCCATGTGCGGTATATTAGAAGGAATTTTCAAACATATTGGTGTCATGGCCTGGACACATGCATGGAGTGCCATGTCATTTAAATTCAAAAAATTTCATGCCACCAAGATGATGTGGTAAAAGTTTTGGCATGTTTGACGAAAGTTTGGACACACACTCCTCACGAACCAGAGCAACTCGGTAGAAGGCTCGTGGGTTTTTTAACTACTCGTGGTTTGGAGAGGGAACAATGCATCTTTGATGATGAATCGACGATTGCTTCCTCTTATGGGCTTCAAAAAATTTCTACAGTTAACATGCACTAATACATCTATCATGTCAATATTTGGAAAATTTAAGGGGTGATTTGACGTTTTTAAGACATTGAAGTGATTTTCTAGCCATTTAATGACCATAATCCAAATTTGAACTACATCTACATGCAGCGGCTAACCATAACAGTTTGAAAAAAATTTGTACTTGTGCGTGAGTTAATTCCATCTGCAGTAAATTGGAACGAATTTTCAAACATATCGGTGTGACAGCTTGGACACATGCATTGAGTGCCATGGCATTTAAATTCCAAAAATAAAAAACAATTAGACGTTGTAAATATCTGGTGTTCAAAGAAGAAAATGTAAAGATCTGGCAAGACAACCGGGCCCCACACGATTGGCACTCTATTTCGTGCCTCGAGGTTTGGAAGGTGAGTGGCGCGGGTTATTAATCATACACGGTTCTGTATTGGAAAATGTTAGCTATTAAGTTCAGACACGGCTTTTGCTGCGGGAATCGTGTGTAATTCGAACTACAGTACTCGTAGATTCCGGCCGCCAATAAATACTACCTTCCTCACATCGTCCCACCTACATTCTCATCTACATCCTCCACTCGCTCGCCCTCTCTCTCTCTCTCTCAAATCTCTGCCATGGCGTTGGCAATCTGCCCACGCGCCGACGAGGAGGCGCTGCCCCCCGAGGATGCTCAGTCGAAGAGCAGCGGCGAGGAGGACCCCTACGCGCCGCCGGACAAGGTTGCCTTGGACCCCCAACTTTCGAGTGGTTTTGAGGAGAGTACAATCTTTGTCTGTGGAAGTCACTGCCAACGGCTGAGAAAGCTAGGCAAGTGGCGTTGAAGAAGGAGATGGCGTAGGAGGAAGCCAGGTACCAGGCGGCCTGTGAAGCCTGTGATGCCGCCTGAAAAAGGAGGCGGTGGACCTTTGGGGGCGGACTCGTCGTCGTACGGAGGAGGTGAACGAAGATGGGTACTTCGCAAGGAAGGTCAAAGGCGGTAGGGACCTCATCGCTGCGTGGAGGTGGGCCGATAAGCTCGAGCATGCCACCGACGAGGAGGTCCGATGGGCGCCCATCAATATGGCAAGATCGTTCGCGCTTGTCTGCCAGCAAGAGGCAGATCGGTACGCCAAGCGCTGCGCGGCGGCGGAGGAGGAGTACTGTCTCCGCGCTGGGAAGACGCCGCGCACCAGGGAGCTGCTGGCAAGGGGATGCCGGAATACTTCACCTAGGAGGGATTATTAGTTTTAGTATTGTTCGTTTTCAATTTTATGCATTGTACCTAGTAGTTAAGTATCATCACGTATATGTGATGATATTAAATATATTCTATGATGAACTAATGAACAATATATATATATATTATGAATTCCATTTTCTATCTGTTTTCGTATACTAATTTGTATCTAGCTATTATCATCTACATATAGAGAATGGAAAGCATATAAACACACATTGAAACATAACATATAAGAACGGAAAACATAGTACACACATTGAAACAGAGCCATAAACAGAGCAATGTTATGGTTGTTGTGAATAGATAACGATCCATGTCGAAACGACTCAACAAAATAAAACACGTACATGAGACCATGACTAGCAGCCCTTGCCTACGATAGCTCTTGGCTCTGCCTGAACTCGTGCAGGCATTCGTCCAAGCGCTTGACATGCTCGCGGTAGATCTGGAGCATGATCTTGAGCTCCAAGTTGGCTATTTCATCGACCAGCTCGAGGATGCGACAGCCATGTTCCTCTACTATGCCCAAGTGGACACCTGGGCCAAGGAGGCGGTCGAGCCTAGCGACCACCGCGTTCGCATCGAGCGGGCTACGGACAAGGCGGACAGTGCGACCCATGCGAACGGCGTGGCAGGCGTTCGGTGCAAGTACGGCGCGGCCGGCCTCTGGTGCAAGTATGAAACAGACGGCCTCTGACCATTCCTGGCGAGGAATGGGGCTACTGACGGGACGTGTACCCCAGCTGTGATACCCTATCGACAGCAGACAAGCGCCGATGGATCCGCTCTTATTGTGCAGCGTGCCGCGCCTCTCGCTCTGTGGTGCTCCAACAGTCACGCTGTGCGGCGATTCACAACCTATCATTGCAGACACGCCTAGCTTGATCTACGATGCGCCATCGATCATGTTGTGTGACGAGCTACAGCCTCTTGGCACTGACATGCCTATCTTGATCCGCGGCGCTGAAGCACCATGCACAAAGGGTCTGCTCAACCCTGGCGGTGACGCGCATCATGTCGTCGTCCATCACGTTGCTGGGGAGCGCCTCAGCCTGGACGGGCCATGTCGCCTTCTCGTTTTCCTCGTCGAGGAGGTTGATGGCAGAGGCGGCACTTTGGCGGGTTGGCATGCTTGGAAAAGGTGGATGTGCTACAGGTTGCGCTCGTTGCCTCCGTGCGTCATGCGCCGCGCGCAATACCGCTGGGTGGTGGCGGGAAACTGGTGAGGAAATGGCAGGAAACGGTTGCGTGTTCATGAAATGCCATCAATTAATGGAAACTTAGCATAGAAGGAACATCGAGCTAGCACGACGCGTGCGGGCACATTGCTCGCCCAAGGCTATGATTCATATACTTGTGTGCCCAACAGAGCACACTATTCACAGTAAAGAATAATGTTCCATTTATCCTAGTAGACCAATGGTGGCAAGTGTCACAAGAAGTAGATGATGATCAGATGATCGTTTATCCTAGTTAATTATGCATGTAATATATAGTTTACTTTGATGTGTGGAAATTTCATGTGTGAACTAGCCACCTATGTAATTGGATGTTTCCGCCTATCACACGCATCTTGTTTATGTGAAACATTTTTGTTCTCTTGGCTCAACACAAGCAGTTTATCGGAATGAAGTGTATGCCCTCCATTGCACACACCTTGATTTGGCTGAACTATTTATGTTGCGTTGCATAGTCGAAAACATTTCATCCGAGTGAACCGTATGTCATATATCACACACACCTTGATCGGGCTGACCGCTTCTTTTGTGTTGCCTAATCACAAACAGTTCATATAATTGAACTGTATGCCGTATATCACACACACCTTCATGTGGCTGCCCATTTCTGTTGTTCCGCATCATCACAAACAGTTTATCCGAGTGAACTATATGTCGTATATCGCATACGCCTCCATCTGGCTGCATGTTTCTTTTGTTCTGCCTCATCACAAACAATTCATTGAACTGAATCGTATGCCCCGCATTGCACATGCAACAAAAATTAAAACCATGTTTGATGTATCCTTCATCGCACACATTTTGCATCTTTTTTGACATTTTTTACATCACTATTTTCCACTAATGCATCGCACATAGTTTCGTCAAAGGGTCTCTGATCGTAGTGTCGCATTAGCAGCATCCTGCACTAGTGGGCTATAAATAGCCACCTCGCACCGACATTGTCTGGTGGCTGCTCCGTTTGATCGTGAGAATATTGTTGAGCAACCCCCTCTCCTAAGTGATTTGAGTTTAAAATCCATCGACAGAAAACCCCCAGAGCTGAAAAATTAGATAGTGTTTCAGGATCTCTTGAATCTAGGTCTAGTACACTTCGCCTATTACTCTTGAGAGCTGCAAACTCTCTAGACGGTTTGTAGCGACCAGACCTCAAACGGTCCAATCTCTGTGCTCAGGTGTCATCCCTGGATCAGTAATGCTGACACCACACAGTACTTGAAGGATTTATAACAGAGTAGCAATCACACACTTATTACATCGAGTGTCTCAAAAGAGAACTTATTACAATAAAATATGGCTTAAGGCCATCTAATAACGATAACAGCGGAAGGTTTGGAAGATAAGTGAGTCCATCAACTCCAACGGCATCACTGAGTATAGAATCACGACCTAAAGGCACCTTAATCGTCATCTGAAAAGTCTGCAACATGAATGTTGCAGCCCGGAACGGGTCGGCATATGGAATATGCTGGCAAGGTAACACATAGAGAGCAATGAAAATAATAGGCTACACTATATGCATATTTGGCTGGTGGAAAGCTCTATGGTTACAGTTTTGCGTAAAGCCAATTTTTCCCTACTGCAAAGGAATAAATTTTTATTTAACTATCATGGTAGTTGTTAAACATTGAGAATGGTTGACAGCATTCTCAATCCCAATTAAGCATCATCATTAAACAAAACCCAACAGAATTAATTAGAGTAACATGATGAGATTCACATGATAATCCAAGTACTAGATACTTAAGTTGTCCATAACCAGGGACACGGCTAGTCATGATTAGTTTATACACTCTGCAGAGGTTTGTGCACCTTTCCCCACAAGACTCGATCTCCTCCGTTGGGATTCTCGCACTACATGGTGTTTGAGAAACGGATGACCGAGACATAGTCTTTCAGAAGCGCTAGCACCTTACGATCAGGTAGACCATTACACCTACTTTCCCCTACATCTGCTAGTCTACCACTGTAAGAGTTCGCACGACTTAATCAACTATGCTAGAGCCCATAGTAGCTTGTGGCTGCACACGGAAGTTTCTAGTATGAATAATCTCATGATCCTTTTGAGCCTACGTGGCGGTCCAAAAGAAAAATAGGCAATCGCTGGAATACCCAGGTGCCCCAATCCACCCAGATGTGTATTTAAGTTGCCACCTTAGACAAACCATTAATTTAACAATCTCACATCTATCATGAATACACTCACCCAATCCACGTCTACTAGCATAGCATGGCATAATAAGCAAACGTAGAAGTAACTCCTAGAGGTTTGATAATAAACAGGTAATAGGTACTATCTCAACTACTTCCCAGAACCCACAATTTAATTAGATCCTAATCATGCAATGTGTGAGGATTGATCTAATGCAATAAAAACTGGGTAGTAGGAGGTATGATCAAAGTGTTACTTGCCTTGCTGATGATTCGCAAAACCTAGCGATTCGAAGTAGCAAGCGGTGCACTCTGGGTACTCTATCGCAAACAAACAAGCATACAATTATTACTCAACTAATGCACAGGTAAAACTCACATAAGATACCTAACCAGAAATTTCAACTTAAGAACTCCGGTTGGCAAAAAGAATCAAATCGAACAAAACAACGAAAGACAAACGGCAAAAGAAACAAGCTTCTTTTACTATTCTGGATCTAGGGCAATTTTTACAGTGGAAAAAACTTGTTTGAGTTGGTTAAATGGAAAGAGGGTTTCGAGACGACACTCCAGGCGCTTGAATCGCCTGATTCCGATAAACGAGCGAAAAGTTATACTAGAACGAAAATCGGATCAGGAATCGCGATCAGAAAAATCGCAGATTTAATCCGAGAAAAAGAAAAACGACGAACAGATTAATGAACGAACGTTCGTTATCTGGATTTAACCGATGAACACGTTCGTTTAAAACGAACGAATGAGCCACCGCTCGCTAAATAAATAAACCGGAAAAACCGATCTATTAAAAAAACGAAACTAAAAAAACCAAACAAAAATCGACGGAAAACTGAACGGTTTTTCGAGTAAAACCGGCGGCAGCGAGGTAAACCTCCGGCGAGCGGCGGGGTTGGCGGGCGGCGGCGCGGGGCGGCGGGGTCGGTGGGCGGTGGCGCGGTGTGGCGCGCGAGGCGGCGGCGCTATGCGGCGGCGGCGGCAGCGGCAGAGGCGGTGGGGCGGGGCGCTAGGGTTTGGGGCTTGGCTGGGCTCCTCCCCCGGCTTATAAGGCCGGCCGGCCCAGGTGTCTGGGTCGGACATGGCCCGCGAGGTCGGTTCGAGTTTTTTTAAAATAGTTACGCTCAGAAAAAAAACAAAAGGAATACTAAACGGACTCCAAAAATCCCAAAATAAATTTTCCCCGGCTTCTAAAATCAAGCCGCACAGGATGAAAATTTATTTGGGGCCTAAAAGAAATTTTGAAAAACACGCATTTTTCCTAAATTCAAATAAAATAGCAAATAAAACCAAAAATAAATCTTATTGATTTTATTATTAAATCCTCAATATTTCTTTATTTTGGGAAAGTCATTTTATTCCCTCTCTCATATTTTTGTAATAGAAATAATTGAAGATAAAATAAATAAAATCAAATGATCCTATTTTCAAAATTTGATAAAACTCAAATATGAAAATAACGAAATCCCCAGCTCTCTCCGAGGGTCCTTGAGTTGCGTAGAATTTTCTAGGATCAACCAAAATGCAATAAAATATGATATGCAATGATGATCTATTGTATAACATTCCAAGTTGAAAAATTGGGATGTTACAAACCTACCCCCCTTAAGATGAATCTCGCCCTCGAGATTAGGGTTGGTTAGAAAATAGGTGAGGGTGGTCCTTCAGCAAATCTTCCTCTCGCTCCCAGGTGGCTTCATCCTCCGTGTGGTGGCTCCACTGAACCTTGCAAAACATGATAACCTTGCTGCGGGTGACTCGGCTGGCATACTCAAGAATCTTGACTGGTTTCTCCTCATAGGTCAAATGACTGTCCAACTGAATCGCTTCCAGCGGCACTGTGTCTCTCAGCGGTATATCAGCCATCTCTGCGTGGCACTTCTTCAACTGGGAAACGTGGAACACGTCGTGAACTCCTGACAATCCTTCGGGCAATTCCAACTTGTAGGATACTTCTCCCATGCGCTCCAAAACTTTGTATGATCCTACAAAACGTGGCACTAACTTTCCCTTAACTCCAAAGCGCTTAACTCCTCGAAGTGGAGATACTCGAAGATAAACTCAGTCTCTGACTTCGTAAACTGTCTCCTTGCGTTTAGAATATGCGTAGCTCTTCTGCCTGGATTGGGCTACCTTGAGCCTATCGCGAATCAATTTCACTTTCTGTTCAGACTCCTTAATCAGATCGGGTCCAAACAACTGGCGGTCTCCAACTTCATCCCACGACAATGGGGTCCTGCACCTCCTTCCGTACAAGGCTTCGAAAGGGGCCATCTTCAAACTGTATTGATAACTGTTGTTGTAAGAGAACTCTGCATATGGCAAATTCTCGTCCCAACTAGATCCGTAATCTAGCGCACAAGATCTCAGCATATCCTCCAAAATCTGATTGACTCTCTTGGTCTGTCCATCTGTCTGCGGATGGAAAGCTATACTGACTCTAGCCTGGTACCCAAAGTTTCGTGCAACTGATTCCAGAACTTTGAGGTAAATTGGGTTCCTCTATCTGATACAATGTTCCTTGGAACTCCATGCAGACATACGATTCTGGTCATGTATATCTTGGCCAACTTTGCACTGGTATATGTAGTCTTCACTGGAATGAAATGAGCTACCTTTGTCAAATGATCGACTACAACCCAAATCGAGTCATAGCCTAAATGAGTTCTGGGTAATCCGGTGATAAAATCCATGCCTAACTTATCCCACTTCCATTCGGGTATCGGCAATGGCTGTAGCAATCCTGCTGGCTTCTGGTGCTCTGCCTTCACTCTCTGACATACATCACAAACTGCTACATACTCCGCAATATCCTTCTTCATTCCGGTCCACCAGAAAATATCCTTCAAATCCAAATACATCTTGGTATTTCTTGGGTGAATCGAATATGATGAATCATGGGCCTCTTGCAGAATTAACTTCCTGATCTCCGAATCATTAGGCACATAAACGCGGTCTTCAAACCATAAGGTATCGTGCTCATCCTCACGAAATCCTTTAGCTTTTCCCTTGCTTATTTTCTCCTTGATAGAAGCAATCTCCTTGTCAGTCTTCTGGGCTTCTCTGATCTTATCCATCAAAGTAGACTGAATCTCCAATGCTGCTACATAGCCTCTCGGCACTATCTCCAAACATAGCTCACGGAGATTTTCGGCTAACTACCTTGGTAAATCTCCCGTCATTAGGGTGTTGACATGGCTTTTACGACTCAACGCGTCAGCTACTACGTTAGCCTTTCCGGGGTGATAATACAATCTCATATCATAATCCTTGATGAGTTCCAACCATCTCCTTTGTCTGAGGTTCAACTCCTTCTGTGTGAAAATATATTCAAACTCTTGTGATCCGTGTATACCTCACAATGATTTCCAATGAGAAAGTGTCTCCAGGTCTTCAATGCATGCACTACGGCTGCTAACTCCAAATCATGTCTAGCATAATTCAACTCATGAGGCTTAAGCTGTCATGAGGCATATGAAACAACTCTTCCTTCTTGCATAACCACTGCTCCAAGTCCTCGACGTGAAGCGTCGCAATACACCTCATAATCCTTGGTCTGACCTGGCAAAATCAACACAGGTGATGTAACCAAACGTTTCTTCAACTCCTGGAAACTGGCCTCACATTCCTCAGTCCATATGAACTTGGTATCCTTCTTCAACAACTCCGTCATAGGCTTCGCAATCTTCGAGAAATTTTCAATAAATCTCCGGTAGTATCCTGCGAGTCCAAGAAAACTCCGGATCTCTCCGACTATTGTTGGCGCTTCCCAATTTTTCACAGTGTCAACCTTGGTGGGATCTACCGCTATACCTTCTCCGGATATAACATGGCCGAGAAATCCAACTTCCTTCAACCAAAACTCACATTTGCTAAACTTGGCATATAACTGATGTTCTCTGAACTTACCAAGTACCAAATGCAAATGCTCATTATGCTCCTCTTCATTCTTCGAGTAAACCAGGATATCATCAATGAACACTACGACGAACTTATCCAGAAACTCCATAAACACCTTGTTCATCATGTTCATAAAATATGCAGGTGCATTAGTCAGACCAAATGACATAACGGTATACTCGTACAGCCCATACCCGGTGGTAAAAGTCGTCTTAGGTATATCCTATTCTCGAATCTTCAATTGATGGTATCCTGATCGCAGGTCGATCTTGGAAAATACCTTAGCTCCTTGCAATCGATCAAACATATCATTGATCATCGGTAGTGGGTACTTGTTCTTGATGGTTACTTCATTCAATCCTCGATAATCAACAACCATCCTTAACGATCCATCCTTCTTTTCCACTAGAAGTACTGGCGATCCCCAAGGCAAAGAACTTGGGCGAATATATCCTTTATCCAGTAACTCCTTAATCTGCTTCTTAATCTCCACCAAATCCTTTGCGGGTATCCTATATGGTCTCTTAGATATTGGCCCTGTGCCTGGCAAAAGATCAATCAAGAACTCAATGTATCTATCTGGTGGCATGCCTGGCAACTCCTCTGGAAATACATCAGGGAAATCCTTCACCACTAGTACTTCTTCCTGCACAACTCCTGTTAAACAATTTACTTGAGCCCTCTTCGGCACATGCCGGGATACATACTTGATCCTTCTCCCTTCTGGGGTGGTAAGCAAAATTGACTTACTGGCACAATCAATGTTTCCTCCATATATCGACAGCCAATTCATACCCAGAATTACATCCAATCCTTGTGATTCCAAAATGATCAAATCCGAGGGAAACACATGCCTACCTATACTCAATGGCACATGAAAACATCCCTTACTAGCCATATACTCCGCTCCTGGTGAGCTTACTAGCATAGGTGTTCTAAGAACTTTGGTGGGCAGGTTATACTTATCCATGAATTCCCTTGATATGTATGAATGCGATGCACCAGTATCAAAAAGTACGAGTGCAGTAAATGACTTAACCAAAAACTTACCAATTACTGCATCCGGTTGCTCTTCAACCTCCTCCACGTTAACGTGGTTCACCTGTCCCCTGTTGAAAGGGTTCAGCTTCTTCCGAGAGCTTTCATTGCCATTTCCATTCTGGGATTTAGGACATTCATTGGCATAATGTCCGGTCTTCTGGCACTTAAAACAAGTGACTTGGCTCAGGTCTCTCTTGGCTGGGGTTGATGGGTTGGTGCGGTTCTGGCCGTTGCGTCCTCCATTCTCATTACCATTCTTGGTGCCGTTATGATTGTGCGAGCTACCTCCTCCATGGGTATGCTGAAAATGTCCTCCCGGTCTAGGGGTAAAACGTGGCTTCTGCTGAGCTCCTGAATTGTACTTCCCTTGTCCATACTTCCTCTTGCGGTTCTCAATCTGCTGCTGCTTCCCTTCAATCATGAGAGCACGATCTACCAACTCCTGGTAGTTGTTGAAGGTTGCTACCATCAACTGCATGCTCAACTCATCATTCAGTCCTTCCAGAAACTTCTCCTACTTAGCTTCATCCGTAGCTACATCATCCGGGGCATAACATGCTAGCTTACTAAAGTCCTCCACATACTGGCCAACTGCCCGTCCTCCTTGGCGCAAGTTGCGAAACTCACGCTTCTTCATGGCCATAGCTCCTGCTGAAACATGGGCAGTATGGAAAGCCTGCTGAAACTGGTCCCATGTGACAGTGTCAATAGGGAAAGTGGCTGTGAAATTCTCCCACCATGATGCTGCGGGTCCTTCAAGCTGATGTGCGGCAAACTTCACCTTTTCCGCATCTGTGCATCCTGCCGTGGTCAACTCCCTTGCTGTCTTGCGGAGCCAATCATCTGCTACTATAGGCTCGGTGCTACTGGAAAACACCAGCGGATTCAGCCTAAGAAAACGAGCTAAGTGATCAACAGGTGGTGGTGGTGGTGGGTTGTTGTTGTTGGTGTTCCCCTGATTCTAATTCTGGACTAGCAACTGCATCAATGTGTTCTGCTGCTGGATGAACTGGGTGAGCTCCGGTGGGAAGGTAAATCTGGGGTCACGTCTCGGAGGCATCTGAGGGTTTAGAAAAGATGAGATTTAAGAATAGAAAGGGGTCTAGAGAGAAAACACTACCCATATGCACATGAGGCAAAAGCAAACAATTCACTTCATTCAATCAATCAAACAAGGGCATACAATCGATCTAACTATCGCAAAAGTGCTCGGACTACTATATTTACATGGTGGACTACTACTACTGATGGGGTGGTCTACTAGAAATACTATTCGGTTGCAGACTCCATGATATCTGCTCTAGCTTCATCAACATAGTCATCATCGCTATCATCTGGATCCGAGTCGGTGTCGTCGATGATGATATAGTCTTCCGGGCGACTCTCCTTGGGTTCTTCATCTTCTTCTACTGGTGTAGGGCCTCCCATAAATATTCCGATCTTCATTGTTAAGTCGGCATTCTTGTCCACTAGTACTTCGATTTCCTCTTCATAATCTTCACGTGTGGCCTTGAGTTCTTCCTCCAGCTCCTTGATTCTTGTCCTCGCCTTCTTCAGATCTATCATGTCGGCGCACATCTGGTTCTCCTAACGTCGAATGTGCTGGTTTAACTCCTGGATAAAATCTACAATTGACCTACCCTTCCTGGTGGTGATCATCTCCCAGTGTTCATCTCGGCGCCCACAAATCTGGTAGATAGTATCCTTGAGATCATTGCGGTAAACTTCTCCAATGCGTCCCATGGCGATGTGAGCTGCCATGCTCTTTCCTAGATTCCAAGTTGGTGCATCAAAAGAAAACTCTATGGGTTCAGTGACGGGCATGAACGTCCTTCCTGGAACTTGAGCTTGAATCATCCAGCGCTCCTCTTCAGGTAAAGTGGCGTTGTAGGTCCCTGTGAAGCTTGGCACCCCTATGTTTAGGTATCTAGTGACTTCCTTCAAGTGACGTCCAAAGGGTGTATCTTCATCCGGCTGCGTGAACTTGTTCCTTGCATCCGCCATCCTAAAAGAGTAGAAAAGATGAGAAGTCAGAATGAGAAGAGAGTGAGTAGTGATCTAGGTCTTTTAGCTTAGTGGTCGTGTCCTACAGTCAGCGTGTGCTCTGATACCATCTTGTAGCAACCAGACCTCAAACGGTCCAATCTCTGTGCTCAGGTGTCATCCCTGGATCAGTAATGCTGACACCACACAATACTTGAATGATTTATAACAGAGTAGCAATCACACACTTATTACATCGAGTGTCTCAAAAGAGAACTTATTACAATAAATATGGCTTAAGGCCATCTAATAACGATAACAACGGAAGGCTTGGAAGATAAGTGAGTCCATCAACTCCAACGGCATCACTGAGTATAGAACCACGACCTAAAGGCACCTTAATCGTCGTCTGAAAAGTCTGCAACATGAACGTTGCAGCCCGAAACGGGCCATAACATGGAATATGCTGGCAAGGTAACACATAGAGAGCAATGAAAATAATAGGCTATACTATATGCATATTTGGCTGGTGGAAAGCTCTATGGTTACAGTTTTGCGTAAAGCCAATTTTTCCCTACTGCAAAGGAATAAATTTTTATTTAACTATCATGGTAGTTGTTAAACATTGAG
This sequence comes from Triticum urartu, assembly GCF_003073215.2. Taxonomy (NCBI): domain Eukaryota; kingdom Viridiplantae; phylum Streptophyta; class Magnoliopsida; order Poales; family Poaceae; genus Triticum; species Triticum urartu. The sequence goes on along the minus strand of NC_053023.1, from coordinate 400,472,469 downwards.
AATGGTTGACAGCATTCTCAATCCCAATTAAGCATCATCATTAAACAAAACCCAACAAAATTAATTAGAGTAACATGATGAGATTCACATGATAATCCATGTACTAGATACTTAAGTTGTCCATAACCGGGGACACGGCTAATCATGATTAGTTTATACACTCTGCAGAGGTTTGCGCACTTTTCCCCACAAGACTCGATCTCCTCCGTTGGGTTTCTCGCACTACATGGTGTTTGAGAAACGGATGACCGAGACATAGTATTTCAGAAGCGCTAGCACCCTACGATCGGGTAGACCGTTACACCTACTTTCCCCTACATCTGGTAGTCTACCACTATAAGAGTTCGCACGACTTAATCAACTATGCTAGAGCCCATAGTAGCTTGTGGCTTCACACGGAAGTTTCTAGTATGAATAATCTCATGATCCCTTTGAGTCTAGGTGGCGGTCCAAAAGAAAAACATGCAATTGCTGGAATACCCAGGTGCCTCAATCCACCTAGATGTGTATTTAAGTTGCCACCTTAGATAAACCATTAATTTAACTATCTCACATCTGTCATGAATACACTCACCCAATCCACGTCTACTAGCATAGCATGGCATAATAATCAAACGTAGAAGTAACTCCCAAAGGTTTGATAATAAACATGTAATAGGTACTACCTCAACTACTTCCCAGAACCCACAATTTAATTAGATCCTAATCATGCAATGTGTGAGGATTGATCTAATGCAATAAAAACTGGGTAGTAGGAGGTATGATCAAAGTGTTACTTGCCTTGCTGATGATCCACAAAACCTAGCCATTCGAAGTAGCAAGCGGCGCACTCCGGGTACTCTATCGCAAACAAACAAGCATACAATAAGTACTCAACTAATGCACAAGTAAAACTCAAATAAGAGACCTAACCAGAAAGTTCAACTTAAAAACTCCGGTTGGCAAAAAGAATCAAATCGAACGAAACAACGAAAGACAAACGGCAAAAGAAACAGGCTTCGTTTACTATTCTGGATCTAGGGCAATTTTTACAGTGGCAAAAACTTGTTTGAGTTGGTTAAACAGAAAGAGGGTTTCTAGACGAAACTCCAGGCGCTTGAATCGCCTGATTTCGATAAACGAGCGAAAAGTTATACTAGAACGAAAATCGGATCAGGAATCGCGATCAGAAAAATCACGGATTTAATCCGAGAAAAAGAAAAAAGACGAACGGATTAACGAACGAACGTTCGTTATCTAGATCTAACCGATGACTGCGTTCGTTTAAAACGAATGAACGAGCGAACGCTCGCTAAATAAATAAACCGGAAAAACCATCTATTAAAAAAATGAAACTAAAAAAACCAAATGAAAAACCGACGGAAAACCGAACGGTTTTTCAAGAAAAACCGGCGGCAGCAAGGTCAACCTCCGGCGAGCGGCGGCTCCGGTGGGCGGCGGGGTCGGCGGGCGGTGCGGCTCCGGCAGGCGGCGGGGTCGGCGGGCGGCAGCGCGGGGCGGCGGCGCGGTGCGGCGCGCGAGGTGTCAGCTGCGGCAGAGGCGGCGGGGCGGGGCGCTAGGGTTTGGGGCTTGGCTGGGCTCCTCCCCCGGCTTATTAGGCCGACCGGGCCAGGTGTCCAGGTCGGACACGGCCCGTTAGGTAGTTACGCTCAGAAAAAAAAGGAATACTAAACGGACTCCAAAAATCCCGAAATAAATTTTCCACTGCTTCTAAAATCAAGCCACACAGGATGAACATTTATTTGGGGCCTAAATGCAATTTTGAAAAACGCGCATTTTTCCTAAATTCAAATAAAATAGCAAATAAAACCAAAAATAAATCTTATTTGATTTTATTATTAAATCCTCAATATTTCTTTATTTTGGGAAAGTCATTTTATTCCCTCTCTCATATTTTTGTAATAGAAATAATTGAAGATAAAATAAATAAAATCAAATGATCCTATTTTCAAAATTTGAGAAAACTCAAATATGAAAATAACGAAATCCCCAGCTCTCTCCGAGGGTCCTTGAGTTGCGTAGAATTTTCTAGGATCAACCAAAATGCAATAAAATATGATATACAATTATGTTCTATTGTATAACATTCCAAATTGAAAATTTGGGATGTTACACGGTTAGGTGTCAATTTCTTCAGAGACCAAGAGTGATTGTGGTGCTTGAAGAAGAAGTCTGTAAAGTTTTGGAGATCGCCTCAAGTATCTACCCCGAGTGATCGACATTGGTTGATGAACCAAATGTTGAGGAGAATAGGGCGAAGAGAGTTTATCTTCTATGTTAAATCACAACCCCTCCAACCAGACGTAGTCCTTTTGCAGAAGGGCGACCTGGTCTACCAAATTCCTTGTCTCCATCGAGCATCATTGGTTACCTCTGCTTCTCCTCTTTACATTCGAACTATTTCAATGATGTGATCTGTCTCGATGCATGCTTTTAGTTTCCATTCATTCGTTTGTATTCACTCGCTGCACACTGTTTTCATCCGCTCCGCTGCTGGGTTTCGAGAGTTTTGATATTTCCAAAGAAAATTTAAAACTCCCATTCACCCCCCTTTGGTAGACATACTTCGTTCCTACAAGTATTTTAATCTCAGAAAGATCGAATGATTCCAGTCGGTGTCACCGAGATGCACTATTTTCTAACAATTACACGCATCGGTGTCACCGAATCGTTTCACTCGGACGAACCGACAGAGTACTGGTATATATATTCGAGGGATGGTTCGTTGAAAATTTCTTCAATCGTTTTGTTTCTGTAAACCATCTCTATCGTCGCCCTTGACTCCAACGCGCCCTCGCCTTAGGATTCCAGCACTGTCAATGACAGTCCTCTCCGCCATTGCAGACGTAGAGGATCTTCACCAATTTAGGGTATGATGTGACCTTTTTGTGCTGCCCAATATGATTCAATGCATAAAAGTATTGCACATGTTTTCTTTCCACCTAGTTGCACGTTCCTATCCACCGAACGAATTTGTAGATTTAGTGTTAAGGAAATCTTGAGGTTTAGGTTTCTGCCGTACTCATCTCGGATGGACTGATTGGTTTGGATCGGTGTCACCAACTAGCCTTGACCATTGCACACAATACTACTTAGCGATACCGAAATGTACTAGATCAGTGAGACCGATGTAGTTTTTCTGCAGTACCATGAGCACCTCGGAGAAACTGAGTCACACATCGGTACTATTGAAAACATGTGACCTACTCTCTGTTGTTGCCTTCGTATTTCCAAAACTTTCCACTCAATAATTCTGAAATGCTTACCGTGAAAACCTAAAATTAAACTATGATCTCAATTTTTTGAGATATAGCTGCATTTTATGATCCTCATCCACTCCACTCTACCAATTCTATTTCATAGGGTCAGTTGTGCAAGATGTCAGGTTCAGATGACAACCAGAATATATTTTAATAGAATCAGGAGTTGAGGGTAGGCACTAGTATCGAGGCTAGCTTTGAGGACCCTGGAACTCCCAGTTCTCATGGTCTTCCCTAAGCTATTACAAGGGCTAGGAAGAAGAAAAATCCCTATGAGGAAGATTCTGATTTTCAGCCAGATGAAGTTACCTCTAAGAAGAGGAATGTGGTCCAAAAGGAGTATGCAAATGGTATTGATTTTTTGAAAAGCCAAAAATAAGAAAAAAACAACAACTAGCACTGGGCACTAGGTCAACAGGTTAGTCCCAACAAAAAGATATAAAACAACACAAATATGCATATAAAGCATCCAAGATTGATAATATAGTAGAATGACACAACCAAAAATTATAGATACACTCGAGACGTATCAACTATATCTCCATATAGTCCAATTGCTGCATCTTTATATAGTCAATATTCATTTTGGAACTACATCATCATCAATAAACCTTTTATTGATCCAGATTACATCCTATTAAATAGCTTCTCAAGTTTCAATCTATATCATTTATAGATCCACAATTTATGTTTGTTTCTGAAAATTATTTCGAAAGTTATAGACCGATAGTTAATTCATATCAGTCATGAAGTTGTGTTTGTGTAACCTTTACAACAAATATTTTGTGTAACCATTTACAACAATCTCTTCATCTCCTCCAAGGACAAGAAATAGAACCTTTGTCCAATTGAGGTACTTAACCTTTAAGCAATTACCCTAGTAAATCTCTCGAGGATTACTATGGTACTTACTACTAACAATTAGTTCATACAAAACATAAGGCTTTGTACATTTGATAGCACACATGATGAATTCAATCAAATTGAACTCTATTCATCTACACATGATTATCAACTATTGATAGTGTTATGATTTGTGACATTTTGAGAAACATATTCTCCTTTTAAACTCTTTTAAAACTTTGTCACAGTACATGTATTAGTATAATTAGATATTATAATCGGTTATAATCTATCTATATAGATTTTCATCCAATTATTCTAAGTCCCTTGTAGAAACATGATTTTATTCTTTTGTGCTAAATTATATTATTTCTGACCAGATGATATGTCATACATATGTAAGATCAGAAATGTTATACAACTCCCACTAAACTTCTTGTATCCACAGGCTTCTTGATAAACTCTTAATTATCCAATTATTTTATCAAAATCCGGCAATTTGATTTTATTTCAAATCATGCTCATGACTTGAAATATTTATGTCATTCCAGTATTCCTTACAAGACCTTTTGATCATATCTTATATTCATCCTTTTGAAAACCTTTTTCAGAAACAATCTTGTTTATTTATCAATAATATTCACCATTGTCATCCATTATATATTTTTAGTATTGGTACTAAAATGGAGATTTGATAAGATCAATTCTTCCCTCTCTACAAAAATCTTTTGTAAAAACTTTTCAGGATCATTATCCATGAACATTTAAAGATCCATTTATACACCTTCTGAAGATTTCACCAAGTTCAAAACGTTTTCCTCGTATATGGACTTCAAATTGGATCTCAAATATTTAAGTAATACTTCTCTACCTGAGTGCTATCACTTCTTCCTTGTAAGGTAGAGGTTTCATGTTCTTCTAAGATGAAATTATGTGACCTTTGCATTTTGTTACAATCTCAACTGAAAAACTACTACATCTAATGTGGCAATTTCGTTTCTTAGTTTTACAAACAAAATATTCCATAACATTTCTGGTATTAGTCTTCTTAAGTAAGAGATTAATAATCTCAATAAACGGTATCATCCTCCAACTTGCTCCTTTAACAAGAAAACCTTATCTCAAAAAATAAATTCTATGAAAAACCTTTGGTCCTTTGAATTTAGTGAGAGGAACACAAAACAATATAATGAAGCCTTGGTTTAAAATATTCTTTTATAGTTTATATTAGACCCTTTTAGATGGTGCATCTGTTTAGTGAATATTATGCTATTTCATTTATAAATCCCAAAATTTTAATAAGAGCATATCAGTAATAATAATTCCACAATTATTCAGTTACTTGCTAAACTTATGACTTAGATATAATTCTTCATGAAAGAATAATCCTTTTATCTTTTGTCATAATGATATTATATCTTCATCCTGAATTTCTTGAACCATTTCAAATATTTTAGTTTGATGTTTTATCAAGTAAATCATATTTACTAATAACATTAATGAAGTATAAATATTCACCGTGCCTCGTTATATCCATTGGACTTTATACATCTCAATGTATTCGGTCAATTCAAAACCTTTTATACTTAATCTCTATGAAGATCAATTATCCCATATAACCAAGCAGTGTCACACACAAGTGGTTTTATCAGTCTTCTCAAGACATTTAGCTTTTAATGTTATAGATCACACACTTCAGGATTTATCAGGAATAAAACATCACTTAATAGAGGTTTAATCAAAAACATATTCTCATAATAATCTGAACAACTATTGTTGAAAACTTATAAGAATATCCATCGCATAACCCATAGGATAATGCATTACTTAACACCCGAAGAAAAATAACTATCATTTTAGTTCTAAGATAAATCTTGAAGATAAACTATAGACATGACTTTGGCAGTCTCCGAGGAGCGATCCCATCACCATTCCCAACTTGTGTCATGACTTCACTTCTTCTCTCCTTGTGAGCTCTATGTAGTCCCTGCATCGGTTTGCAAAATGAGAGCAACCAGTCAGTATCAAATACTAGTGACATACAGAAATTGACAAGTAGAATAACACTAACTTTGTATAACTGTAAGAGCAAAGTATGTCTACCAGAGGGGGGGTGAATGAGATATTTAAAATTTCTTCAGAAATATCAAATCTCTCGTAACCCAGCAGCGGAGCAAATGTAAACAGTGTACAATGAGCGAATGTAAACTAACGAATGTAAACTTAAAGCATGCATCGAGACAAATCCCATGATTGAAAAAGTTCGAATGTAAAGAGGACTAGCAGAGGTAACAAGTGATGCTCGATGGCGACAAGGAATTTGGTAGACCAGTTTGGCCTTCTGCGCAAGGACTACATCTAGTTGGAGGGGTTGTGTCAGATTTCGGGTTCCGGTGGACCCTTGAGGTTCGAACACTGGGGTGCGCGCGGAGATTCCGCCTCCTACCTGCCTGCACCCCTCCGCCACGCTAAGATCTAAACTACCGAAAGAACAACACAAGAGACACAGGGTTTATACTGGTTCAGGCCACCGTTGTGGTGTAATACCCTACTCCAGTGTGTGGTGTGGTGGATTGCCTCTTGGGCTGATGATGATGAACAATACAAGGAAGAACAGCCTCGCGAGGGTCTGCTCTTGGCTGGGGCGATGAACTGCTGGGAGGAGTTCAGCCACCTTTCTCTCTCTCTCTCTCTATGCTTCCAACCTCTCTATCGAGCCTCTTCCTTCCTACTTTTCCACCCCCTTGCTCTGTGGGTGGCCGGTCCTATTTATAGAGGCCCTGGTCCTCTTCCCAAATATCGAGCGAGAAGGGAGCCAACAATGGCGGGCTAATTTGAAGGGGGACAGCAAGTATCAACTATCCTGACAAAAGTAGTCTTCGCATGCGCAAAGCTCTGATGATGATGCCGTCTTGGGCTCCACGGTGACCTCCGTCTCATAGTCCTCCTGGTCTTGGTCTCGTTGCACCGAAATGGCAACCTTTGCCTGATGCCTCGGTACTCCGCGGCTGTGCTTTCCCCCTTTGCACCAAAGAGGAAAGGGGGACGCTGCGCGGGCTGGCACCCGCCTGGCGCCCTGGGTCGTCATGTCTTGCGTCATGGGCACCTCGCGAGGTACCCCGCCTTGATCTCTCTGCCTCCTCGTGAGCCAGCCTGACGAGGCCGTGCCTGAGGAGGCTCCGTGTCATCCACCCCGCGAGGCTTGGCCCCGTCAGGCTGCTGTCCCCAATTCGGGCTGGGGCCAGGTGGCGCTTGAGAGCCCCCAGCTCGTCTTCGTCTGGCGCCGCTTCGCTCTCTTGAGGTCGCTTGGCGTGACGGTGCCCAAGGTGGTGAAGGAGTTCCTGCTATGCCGCGTTGCTCCTCTTCAACGCCACTCTCACCGGATGTGGGCCTTCCGTGGGTGCGAGGATAGTATGAGGCTCCAGGAAGAGGACCTGGCTCCTGAGGTGCTGAAGACGGCGCTCTTGACCCTGGCTGGAGACCCCAACCCTGGCAGCGCTCGGCAGGGAGGGGCCTTGCTGTACCTCTGCCAGAGTAGGGTCGACTTTGTGAAGCAGATGCCTGCCTTTGATGAGTGGGGGCTGTGCCCCGCCGGCCTTCAGGGGTCTCGCGAGAATCCAGTGGTGGTGACTACCCTTCCAGCCGGCCAAGGCGACTCATCCTCGAGTGGCGGAGCAGGGAGGTACGAGGTGCCAGAGGCCGAGGGGGCTCCCGGCGGGGTGACAACGCTGAGCGAGGCTCATGAGCAAGCAGTTATCGGGGCCCGTGCCGCTGAGGCCGAGGGTGACAAATAGCTGCCCTCTGCGCCTGCGACTGGGGCCCCTGAGGTTCCAGCTGCTTCTCTTGGGGAGGCGATTGGCGGCGCACATCAGGCAGGCGCCCCTGACGCTGATCGTCTTGACGCTCCATCTTCGCCACAGGTCGATCCCTACGCCCGACTCTTAGGCCGCTTCCGCGTGGACTTTGGGGCCCTCCAGAAGAGAAGGGAGGCCCTAGGCGACGGTTACCCTTGTCGCCTGCTGAAGCGCAGAAAGTACTTCGCCACTGATGAGTAAGCCTTCTCCTTTCCCAGTTCCTGATCCTCCTATTGCTCTTACTGACCCTTGCTCCGCAGGCCCCTTCCAGTCGAGCTTGCTGAGAAGGCCGAGGAGCCGTCCCCTTTGGCTTCGCCCCCTCTACCGTCTTCGAGCGCTCCGAGCAGTGGAGCCCTTGTGGTGAGGGCGATCGAAGAGGCGAACCATCCCGAGGCATATCGTAACCCCGCGCACCTTGCGATCCTCCTTCGCGAGCCTTCTCGTGGCATAGCCAACCTACCATGGGCTTCTCGCCTGGTCATGGACTGCGATCGGCTGAGGCACTTCCTGCGCTCTTCTCTTGAGGTCGGGCTGGCCCCAGGCCAGGCTTCTGACGCGGCGTGCCCGGCCGTCACGAAGGTGCCAGCCCCCAGCCCCTAGCCCGGAGGGGGAGCGCTGACTTGCAGCCCACGGTGCTTTCTTGGAGCAAATGATGGTGTGGAAGGCGTGCTTGAGCGAGCTCGGGAGCGTCGCGCTCTCCGCCAAGGATTCCTTTGAAGGGCGACTGACGCAGTGAGCCTGCTTGGTGAGGAGCTTGCTGATGAAGACGCGCGCCTTGAGGCCGAGGGCCTGCGCCTGGCTGCAGAGAGGCGCGAGCTGAAGGGCACCATCGCCCTTGTGCACCATCAGCACGACCTTGATGAAGCAGAGGCCAAGGCGTCATTGGTGGCCTCTCAGGAGGCCCGGTCTCGGGCTGCCGAGGAAGCTCGGGAGGCCGACCGGCGGCGAACGGCTGTGGAGGAGTGGGCTCGGGAGCTCCTGGCCTGGTGCCACTCGCTGGAGGAGCAGGTGGAGCTACGCGAGGCAGCCCTCGCGTCGATGAAGGTGGCCTCAGGTGACTCGGCGGAGCTCCAGAAGCGTGAGGAGGCACTGACGCTGGAAGCCGCCGAACGTACCCGCGAGTACGAGCGTCTGGAGACGAGGGAGCGCTTGGTGACGCGGGCGAAGGACGATGTCGCTGCACAAGAAGCCCGTGTCCTGGAGGAGGTCGGACGTTGGGTGGCGATGGCGCATTTGAACCTCGAGCACGAGCTCGAGGAGAAGCTAGGGTTGATCCGGGCCCAAGCCGAAGGCAGGACTGCTGCCCTGAGGGCCAAGCTGGAGGAGGTGACGCGGCGAGCCGATGCTTCCCGGGCCACCCTTGAGGTGGCGCAAGGTGAGCTAACCACCTCCCAGGCCTAGGTGCTCCTTCTTCGCCAACGGGTGGAGGAGGCTGAGGCCATCGCGTGCTAGAATGCAGACGAGATACGTCAGCGGCGGCTCCTGGAGCATCAGCACGACCCTATGCTCACCACGCTCCGGGAGAGGGCCAACGCGGCCTTGGGCAACATCTGCGAGGAGACCGTCGGCGAGCCGCACGCGGTCAACTACGCGGGAAATCTTCAATTCTTCATTGACGTGGTGACGCAGCTGGAGGCGCGGTCGATCAGGGCTGACAGGTTGGTGGAGGAGAGGAGCCGCACCCTGCTCAGGTGCGCATTTTCTCGCGTCTTCAGCCATCTCCGGAGCATGGATCCCCACTTCGATTTCGACGCTACTATCGCCCCAGTCCCCCAGGCCGTCCGAGGCGAGCTGGCGCACTGGGTGGAAGACAATGTGGAGGCTCTTATCAGGGCCTTCGCCTCGGACAACGACGACGCAATCGTGGCGGCCAACGAGGGTGGCATGATGGGCAGCCCTGACGTCGCTGGTGGCAACGCGGACAGCGACGGCGAGTTCAGCGATGCCAGCAATGGCCCCGGTGGTGCTCCTGAGGACGCATTGGGAGATTCATCTGACTGATTGTGCATCGTTCCTGCTTACCCTGCATGAATAGGACTCAGGTTTTGGCCTGATAGCTGTGAGAGCATTTTGGAGGGGGAGCCCCTCATGTAAAACTGAGTTTATCGTATCAGTACGAGCTACATTGCCCATGCGCCTACACCAACTGGTCGGCTTAAGCGACGCTCTGGCTGACTAGTTTATCTTTGTCCCGTGCTGGCCCTGGGGCAGCCCGCAGGAGGTTGTGGAGCCCTGAGTGTTTCCTGATTGAATCCGTTGGACCTGCAGTAAGACGCCCTCCTGAGAGGACGCGGCGGCGGCAGTCTGGGCTGCGCGCAAGCTAGGCCTGACCCGGCTCGCGAGGGGCTCACGAGGGGAGGCAGCTGAGGCGAAGTGACAACCGAAACGTGAGAAATTGCTCGAACGAGACTAAGCACCCCTTCCCCGAACACATGCAAATCTCAAATTCGAATCCAACTTAAATCCAGTGGGGGAAAGCGACAACCAAAGGGAAGAGCAACGAAAGCAAACAAAAGGCCGCGTCCAGCACCTAGTCTAGTCTTGGACGTCTTCTCACTAGCGCGGAGCTAAGTGCTACCACTGGGCGTGGGAGGGAGCCCCAGGGCCTGAGGCCGGCACCCCTGAGACTCCGGGGCAGCCCCACTCATTATTACGTGAGAGTGTCATGGGGCGGCGAGCTTCACAGGCACTGGGCCTTCTTCACAAGTACTGGCCTTGCTTCATATCGCCAGATGAGGGCCCCTCCTTGCGCCACACTCTAGTGCCATCAGCAACGACCGGAAACCAGGACGCCGCCCGATGGGGTAGAGCGGTCGCCAGTGGTTCCCCCGACGACCATGGGTCCTCCGCCGGGGGCAGGCCCTGGGGCACCTCCCCAGCGGAGGGCCTACCTCCTGAGACCGCCTTGCTCCGAACGCCGCGGTGGTGATGTCGGATCCCTTCCCCTCTCCTGCAGCCCCCTACGCCCTCCTTCCGAGGGGTAGGAGACTATAGGAGCGGGGCAGCTGCTCGCTATGGCAACATGCACCTCCTGCGATCCATGGTTAGCATATACCTGCTCCTGAAGAATTAGCGGTACCCGATACTCGTTGCCTCCAGCATGGCCAGTGGGACCGTCCCGGGGCTCCTGGAAAGGCTCAGCTTCTAGTGCCTCGTCCCCCCAGCTTGGGTTGAGGAGCGAGCCTTGTCCGTTCTTGCGAGGGTGTCCTTGGTCCATCATGAGGGGCATGTATTCCTCCGGCGCCGTCATCCCAAATGCCATGCCGTAATGGCCCGCATGCCACGTGGTCCTGCCTGACACGCCCACCGTGGGGTGGCAGCGCGGCCGCCCACTGGGGCCACGGGTCGCGTTGAGTCCTTCTTCGCGGACCGGGGGCGGGGGCAGCGCCACCGCCGGTCCGGCGCTGACAGCTTCGCTGGCGTCGGAGTAGCCTTGGAGCCCGCGGGCGCGCGCGGAGCCCCCGCGCGGGTCGCCCTGGGCTTGAGATGGGAACTGGGTGGAGAAGGAGTGAGCCCCCGAGGCGGCGAAGCCCAGGAGCTCTGCCACTCACTCCAGCAGCACGTCGTGGCCGCCCTCTAGCAGTCTGCACTGCAGTAGCTCTCGGGCCACCGTGAGCGTGGCCCTCGAGTTCGCCTGCTCCCGGCGGGTGTATGATGTCATGGTCGCGGCGTGATTGGAGGCCCTTGCTGCTGACCGCGCCTGCCGCGGTATGAGAGCTGTCGAAGCCTGTCCGCGTCGCCCGCGGCCCGCAGCGCCCTACGGACCGCGAGCTGCCTGGGGCACGGGGTCGCCCAAGGCGAGCGGCTCTGCACGGGCGGGCCACGCCGCCCATGGGTCTGGGTTGCCCTCCTGGTCGCTGGGCATGGTGATGACGACGTGACGGGGCACGGAGCGGTGGAAGACGAATTCCGGTGCACCCCTACCTGGCGCGCCAAATGTCGGATTTCGGGTTCCAGCGGACCCTTGAGGTTCGAACACTGGGGTGCGCGCGGAGATTCCTCCTCCTACCTGCCTGCACCCCTCCGCCACGCTAAGATCTAAACTACCGAAAGAACAACACAAGAGACACAGGGTTTATACTGGTTCAGACCACCGTTGTGGTGTAATACCCTACTCCAGTGTATGGTGTGGTGGATTGCCTCTTGGGCTGATGATGATGAACAATACAAGGAAGAACAGCCTCGCGAGGGTCTGCTCTTGGCTGGGGCGATGAACTGCTGGGAGGAGTTCAGCCACCTTTCTCTCTCTCTCTCTCTATGCTTCCAACCTCTCTATCGAGCCTCTTCCTTCCTACTTTTCCACCCCCTTGCTCTATGGGTGGCCGGTCCTATTTATAGAGGCCCTGGTCCTCTTCCCAAATATCGAGCGAGAAGGGAGCCAACAATGGCGGGCTAATTTGAAGGGGGACAGCAAGTATCAACTATCCTGACAAAAGTAGTCTTCACCTACGCAAAGCTCTGGTGATGACGCCGTCTTGGGCTCCACGGTGACCTCCGTCTCGTAGTCCTCCTGGTCTTGGTCTCGTTGCACCGAAATGGCAACCTTTGCCTGATGCCTCGGTACTCCGCGGCTGCGCTTGCCCCCTTTGCACCAAAGAGGAAAGGGGGACGCTGCGCGGGCTGGCACCCGCCTGGCGCCCTGGGTCGTCATGTCTTGCGTCATGGGCACCTCGCGTGGTACCCCGCCTTGATCTCTCTGCCTCCTCGTGAGCCAGCCTGACGAGGCCGTTCCCGAGGAGGCTCCGTGTCATCCACCCCGCGAGGCTTGGCCCCTCGCGAGGGTCTTGGGTTTGTGTTGATGAAGATGGGCCGTGCTGGGCCCCCCTTTGAGCCATGCCGCATGCCGCAGGCAGGCAAGTCTGGGGACCCCCGTTCCCAGAACACCGACAGGTTGTGATTTAACACAGAAGATAAACTCTCTTCACCCTATTCTCCTCGACAATTGGTTCGTCAACCAATGCCGATCATTCGTGGTAGACACTTGAGGCGATCTCCGAACCTTTACAGACTTCTTCTTCGAGAACCACAATTACTCTTAGTCTCTGAAGAAATTGACAGCTAAGCGTCTAGAGAGTTTGTAGTTCTCGAGTGTAATAGGCAGAGCGTACTGGACTTAGTTCGAGTGATGCTGAACCACTATCTAATTTTTTAGCTCTAGGGTTTTCTCTCAGTGTATTTTAAACTCAAATCAATCAGGAGACGGGGTTGATCAACAATCTTCTCACAATCAAACGGAGCAGCCACCTGACAACGCCGTTGCGGGGTGGCTATTTATAGCTACAGCCTTCCCTAGTGGGAAGTGACCATTTTGGACACGCGGCCCACCAATGGTCAACCAACACGTTCACAATGGTCGGATTTCAAGAGAAACAGTAACATTACTTGAGGACTAGGTAATTCTAACTCCTCGGTCAGAGACAAATCTCTCAGAGCGAAGAAGATCATAGTCTCTTGCTGGCAAGTATTTTCTCGGAACACAATGAGATTTCTCTCACAACTTTCATCGTATTTAGGTTTAGCATCAGAGAATCAAAGCTTCGAACGCTACACCCCTTTTAGTAGTACGGTTGTCCTATGAATCAATAAACAGAAGAGAAACAATTAAATAAATGCTACATCTTCACTTCGTCGTCAATCTTCTCGGTTGCAGTCACTTCCTTCGGACGAGCACCGAACCAATTGCTTTGTGTCGGCAATTTTTGAGGGGTTACTCTTGTTATCATAATCTTTGGTGATAACCTTTACTTTCACATGGAGGATTATCCTTGGCATTTGAATCAAACTCCTCTTGATTCCAGGGACCTGTTACTCTGTGTGCACTAGAAAACTCATAAGTCCCTTACTATTTATGTCAACAAACTCCAAAACATAAGGAGGCAAATTATTGCATCAACAATCTCCTCCTTTTTGGACGATTGTTGACAAAACAGATAATCATCAAAGTGAAGATAGATAAGTGAAAAGTAATTCCTACAAGAGTGAATAAGTGTTACTTTTATCCATGATGAAATAGACCCCCCCTAGATGTATGCAGGGAAAAAGATATGAGATTAATTATCCTGCAAGTATTGAAGTACACAGAGGAAATTTCAATCATTCGAGACAATGATTCGCACTTATGACATATAATTCATCGAGATTGTAGTGCAATCGTTCATAACTTCCAATAATAATTCCACCTGCAAAACAAATGCTTCAAGAGAAATAGTGCAGCGGGAGGGGTTATTAACATTACAACACAGAAGTTTTTACAGCTTAGAGAAAATAAGCTTAAACCAGAAGTTTTAAACTTGCACGAAACCAAACCAAAGAAACACAGAAGAAAATCTATCGGGACTCGTTGTAATTCTCCCCCTTTTTGTCAACTAGTGTCAACACGGTGACGAATAACATGAGTGCAAAAAACACAGAACTTGATTCAGTCGGTGGCATATCCAGAAGAACTGTCTGAGGTCACTTTAGCTTCGGAAGTGAATGGATTAGCTTTGAGCAACAGCGGATTTTACTTCGGGGATAACAACTTGGGGCTGAGAGGATGAGGGCATATCTAGGGAAGCCACATGAGGAACACGGGATAGCACATTGCCTTCGCTAGGTTTCTTAGTCGGTGAGGTGGCTTCAGATTCTTCAAGCAGTTTGCGAAGCTTCAGATGCAGAAGATTAGTGGTGGTCTCATGACCAGGAAGAGGAGGGTACTTCGATCTTGGAAATTGTCAATGGTGATGCCTTTGTCAATATAATCATAGAGCTCTTGGAAATTGACATTCATGAGTTGTTTCTCGGTAAAAACTTGTGAAGTAGTTATTGTGTACGCAAACTGACTTCAAGTTGCGATGGAGGTTGAATCGTAATCTTTAGGTCATGCTGAGGGAGACGTGGCCCGTCGAATTTCTTGTGATAATCATGAGGCCTTGACACAGCCGATTTTTCCTAAAGAAATATCTTCCATGATTTGCAAGGTATCGCGAATAGGAGGTATGAAGCTTTTTTGACTTTCCTTCGCCAGATACAATGTGCGCATAGCCTGATCAATAATTTTTTGAATCCATGGCATAAAGACTTTGATGCACAAAGGATATTGAGCCGAGTCCTTCAGAATACGCAAAAAAATGTCTTCAACATCGAAGATATATCGCTCAGCGATTGCATAGATAGCATTCCGAAGAACATCTGAGATGGATTTATCTGAATTCATCCCGGCCAAAGGGCAAATTGTGTAAGAGAGCATACAAAATAGCATCTGATTCTTAAATATTAAATGCTTAGGACGGGGAGCACCAGTGTAGTCATGAATCTTTTCTGGATGTGCTCCGAAAGGTTTCATCTGATATGACATCAATGTTGTGCACCCGAATTTTAGTGTCACCATGCTCAAAGCGAGGGAACTGGAAGTGCGAAACAAAATTTGTTGAAGTGAATTTGATGCGTTTTCCTTCGGTCATCCACTCCATAATCCATTTTGAGCTGCCGAATTCATCACCAGAGATATACAAAGTAGCATAGAACTGAAGAATAATCTCTCTATTCCAAGGATGCTCGAATTCGAATACCTTGGTGAGGTAGAAATCATCCAGATCTTGCAACAACTGATTGAAGTAGCTAATGTTTCGCATAGCAGGGATGTTCGGATATTCACGCTGAAATATCTTTCTGGTCTCATAGAGGACCCGAGAGTAATATATGGCATGTTCATTGGTCGAGAAGTGAGGCGATTTCGAAGTGCGCGGCCCATCATATGGACTATCTTGAAAGAATCGAGGATGTGCATTCTGATTGAAAAGAGGACCTTTGGCGCCTACTCCTGACAAGAACAGAGGTAGTTCTTCACAAGGATATGGGTATTTGAGTTCGTCTTCAAGAGAGAGAATTTCATCGTCATATACAATGGAGTCAGTACGACGAGCAAAAACTGATTTTTGTACGGAGGGACCAACATCTCGCATTCTTGTCGCAGTGTCGATAGATAACTGAAGTGGAGATGAGGTTGGTGGCACACTAGCAGGAGCTGCAGAGGCAGAAGGCAATAGAACAGATTCATTTCACTACAAAAAAAGACACATCCGTGACATTTTGGGCCGAACGGAATTTTTTTCTGTCATACATATGACACTTCTATGACGATAATTGTGAAAAAACCCGGTATCATCATAGATGTGGTGGGCTCCTACTTCTATAACAAAGAATCATGATAGAAAATGGGATTTTCGTCCTGGGCGGGCCGGAGACGCAGCTGTATGACATTCTTTGGGCCGTCCATGACGAAAAAACCATGGTAGAAGCAAGGGCGAGGAAAATTTCGGGGAGTTCCCAGTTACGGTGGGAGGTCGGGGGCCGAGCGATGCGCGTTTCTCTTGTACACGTACGCGCGTGTGTGCGAGGCATTGGCTC
The DNA here is from genome assembly GCF_003073215.2 of Triticum urartu. Classification (NCBI taxonomy): domain Eukaryota; kingdom Viridiplantae; phylum Streptophyta; class Magnoliopsida; order Poales; family Poaceae; genus Triticum; species Triticum urartu. Next base: position 400,456,124 of record NC_053023.1, on the reverse strand, counting down.
TAACTGAACCGAGCAAGGCGTTGTGCTCTAACTGAACCCGAGCGATTGCACTGCAGGCTACGCGTTACTGATCCCGAGCGATCGATCGATGGCTGTTAACTGAACCTGATCGAGCGATTCCTTCACTACTGCTGCTAACTGAAGCCGATCGATTGGATGAACAGTGAGCGTTGCTGGGGGGGGGGGGGTTGGATGAACAGTGAGCGGTGGCTTACCTCTGGATGAACATGACCCCGTGGTGTGGAGGGCTGGATGAACAATAGACGGTGGAGGGGTGCCCGTGGAGGGGTGGTTGAACAGGACCCCGTGGTGTGGAGGGCTGGATGAACAATAGACGGTGGAGGGGTGCCCGTGGAGGGGTGGTTGAACAGGACCCCGTGGTGTGGAGGGCTGGATGAATAGTAGACGATGGAGGGGTGGTTGAGCAGTAGCCGGTGGAGTAGCGCGTGGTGGAGGCTGGATGAACAGGAGCCCGTGGGGGCTGGAGGAGGTCGACGGTAGCCCGTGGAGGCTGGAGGAGGCCGACGGTGGAGATGAACAGTATCCTGTGGAGTCCCATTTTGCGGTACGCCACACCCCTCCCGATGAATAGGACCCCCGTTTCGACCGTAGGAGGTCCGTTTCCTCCATTTTGCGGTACGCCACACCCCTCCCGATCAACAGGACCCCGTTCCGAACGTAGGAGGTCCGTTTCCTCCGTTTTGCGGTACGCCAGGCCTCATTTCCATCGCCTGTTCCGTCCAAGCCCTCCCGATGAACACGACCACGCATTCCGTTCCGACCCAGCCGGTTGGCTCCCACGCGTTCCGTTGCCTCCCGATGAACACGACGCATTCCATTGCCTCCCCATGAACACGACGCATTCCGTTGCCTCCCCATGAACACGACGCATTCCGTTGCCCCCCCCATGAACACGACGACGATGCTGTTTCTCCGTTCCGACCCAGCCATGTACATGAGCCCTGGTCGTACGTATGCGCAAGTAGGCGTTCGGGACCCTGCCCGTATGTACACATATGTGGTCGTATTTTCTTTCTTGCACCTTGGCCGCTGTACGTACGTGTACATGCTACGTGCGCGCCTCTACTACGACACATGCGCGCCTCTACATCGACCAGTATGTACGTACACGTTCGCGACCAGAATGACAACGCTACGTACGCTTCGACCAGGTGGGTCCCGACTGTCAGGCACTTCCTTGCCTGCGAAGATGTAGCTGGTGGGTCCCAGCAGTCAGGGGGGCGAATCGCTTTTTTTTTGCCCGGACACACTTCCTTGCGTGCGAAGGTGTAGCTGCTGGGTCCCAGCAGTCAGGGGGCGAATCGTTTTTTTCCCGGATGCACTTCCTTGCGTGCGAAGGTGTAGCTGGTGGGTCCCAGCAGTCGGGGGGCGAATCGTTTCTTTTTCGGATGCACTTCCTTGCGTGCGAAGATGTAGCTAGTGGGTCCCAGCAGTCAGGGGGCGAATCGTTTTTTCCCGGACGCACTTCCTTGCGTGCGAAGATGTAGCTCGTGGGTCCCAGCAGTAAGGGGGCGAATCATTTTTTTCGTGAAATACGGTGGCCCTTCTGGTGGGTCCTCGCTGTCAGGTGGATGAATAATTATTTTGCGCGTAATAAGGAGGCACTTCCTTGCGGCTGCCGTGGACCCAGCTGTCAGCCTCTCCACGTATAGTCCATGTCCGATGGAAGTCGTTCCTTGACCATGTTGACCACGCCGCGCCGAGAGCACCAGGGCAGTGGACGACGGCGAGGCCTAGGAAGGGGACGACGCGGAGCCGGGGAAGACGCGGCAGTGGATGCACACGCGGAGAGGAGTACGAGGGTTCACTGGTTCGGCTGCGCTGCCGTCGCCGTAGAATAACAGGGGGTGTGGGTGAGTGGAGGGATGGCCTGGCCAGCGGTGGGAGTAGTAGGGGGCAGTGAGGCCTCCGCGGCAGCACAGCCGGCCATGGGAGGCAGGAGCAGGTGGCACGACCGGCGCTGCTTTGGGCGGCTAGAGAAAGAAGACCAGAGGGTGAAGAAGCACGACGGCCGTTGGATGGACATCGTACGGTCACTGCAGCTAGAATTGTTTATATTGACTAAGTTGACAAAGCCCTTGGTACGTCAACTTAGTAGGCCCACAGGCCAGCTTCCGAAACGGTGTGCCCTAGATGTCAGGGCGAGGAATCATTTTTTGGGCGGGTGAAGCTAGAATATCCGAGATTGAAGAAGAAGCACGGCATCCGTTGGATGGACATCCAACGGCCACTGCTGCTAGAACCGTGTGTTGACTATAAGTTGACAAAGCCTTGCATACGCGTCAACTCTGTTTTTTAGGGGACGCGTCAACTTAGTAAGGCCAGAAGTGTGTGGCAGAGAACTTATAGCCCATTTGAGATTTGTGAGAATGTGTAGCCCATTTTTGAATTCTAATGGAATTTACTACAGCCCATTTACAGTTTGTTAAAAGTACATCCCATTTCAACCAATCGTTCAAAACAAAATTCAATAAAATTTCCCACATTTTGATGGGATCCGAAATATTTTTATCCCGAAATTTCTAGTCAGATTAAATACAATTTCAATATAAATTTATATTACGTAAAAATCCAACGAAACATTGCGCTCGCAACAATTAATGAAATTAAAATTATCAATATCCAAAAATAATATTTTATAAAGTAATCACGTGTTTGGTGCATTTTTTATAGTTACTGCCCAGTTTTTATAATTACATCCCATTTATTATTTATTAAAGCCCATTTTCTTGTTAAGCCTAATGCATCTCTCCTAGGAAAGATTTGCAGCCCAGCGGGGCAGAGAATAACAACTTGACCTTGCCTGGGTATTCCTAAAAAATAGTATAGTTGGGCTAGCCATTTTCAGCTTGAAAAAAAAATTAATATCTGGGCTGGATATCTAGCCTGGGCTAGACGGGCCACAGCCCGCACAGTTAATACCTGTAGCGATGTTTTCGTTGTTGTTCAGAGGAGAAAAGTTAATATCTGGGCTAACCATCAAAAAACTCTGCAGTGCTCACACCTCAAAAACACAAATACTGCTCGAGCTGCTTGGTCCCAGCTGTCGGCCGCTTCTTGTGCCATTCTCTCGTTTATTGACTACTCCCTCCTTTCCAGTTTATAAGGCTCAATTCAAAAATCTCACCAACCAAGGTAGATGATGAGTGGTGGAATATTTTTTTGTAGTTTGCAAAAGCACCCAATTAATGCTCTTGTTTTCCTCAAAAAATTATGTTTACGAATGCATTAATTGCAATGCATGCATGCATAAAGTGCATGCATTGGTCACTTTTCTCTTAATACTTGCATGCAATGATTTAATGCACCTTGAAGTCTGAACATGTGATGGGGAACAACCAAATTTAGCCTTATAAAATGGAAAAACTAAAATTTTGAGATAAGCCCTATAAACCGGAAAGGAGGGAGTACTACATAGGTTGACAATGGTGTGGGACCGTGATGTCAGGAAACCAGGAGGAAGCAAAATAAATTATAGTTATATATGTATATATATATATATATAATAAGGAGGCACTTGCGTACGTGAGGCTATGGACCTGGTGGGTCCCCATTGTCATCCTCTCCAAGTAAAGTCATCTTCTCGCCCGCGCGCGCTTTCCGCCCGAAACAGTCAGCGCCGCCCGCCCCGCTTCCCGCTGCAGGCGATTGCTCCTCCTTCAAACGACACAAGTGCTGTCCATCCGTCCATCTGCCGCCCACATTAATGATACGCGGTTGCCGAGGCGGCTACTCCGGCGCCACACGTCCGTCCCTCCGCCCGCCCACCATTGCTATATAAACTGCTGCGCCGGCCATAGCCACAGTCATCCGCATCCGTTCCCTTTCTCCTGTCCACACCACTACTGCCCACCATGGCTTCCTCGTGCTCCAGCACTCTTCAGGACGGGCGGACGACGGACCACAAGGAGATGGCAGCCATTACTACCGACCGGCTGGCCGGCAGGCAGCCGGAGGACGACGACGTCCCAATGGAGAACATGGTAGTTGACGATCCGGCGCCAACCCCCTCCTCCGTGCCATCCTCGCCAGTGCATTGCACCATGACCATCGGCGAGGCCCGTGCCCAATATATGGACAGGGTGAGGCAGATGCGTGAGGAGCAGTTCCGGGAGGCGCAACTGTAGCACTAAAAAGAAAACCCAAAAAGATTTCCTTGTTCTTCTTTTGCTTGTTGGGAGATTCCCTGTGTAAATAGTTTTTCTCGTTTTTGCTTTGCCTTTTTGTTTGCTTGTTCAAGAAAACCAAAAACTCCAAAAATATTTCAGTGTGTTTCTTTGAATTTCTTTTCTTATTATTCAAGTCTTACCGAGGAGAAGACCACGATGAAAATGTTGAGTGGCTCTCATTTGAATAATTGTTGATCTAATAAAGAGCCCATTTTACCTTGTCTTCTCCTATTGAATAAAATGTTTCCAGATTCCAGCTTAGCCCACGACATTCTTGCACTATTATTATGTTCACATCGTTCGGTCATGCAAGTGAAAGGCAATAATGATGATATTCGATGAACTGGCTGTGGCAGAGAGAAACGGGTATGAACTCGACTTGTTATGTTTGTGTAAATATGTTTAACCTAGAATCCATGGTTCAACCAATTATGATTAAATATGTTTGCAATGACAATTAGAGATTATAGTTTCTCATGCCATGCATAAGTAGCTGGGAGTGGATAATGATTTATCTTGGATATCAACATTGCGTTAAAATGATTGTGATGTAGTATGATGATATGGTATCCTCCTCTGAATGTTCGAGTGGCTTGACTTGGCAAATGTTCATGCATGTAGTTGAATCAAAACCAACATAGCCTCTATGATATTTATGTTCATGGTGTTCATATCCTACCCATGCTAGTGTCCAATGTTACTTATGCATAATGCATGTTCATGATCGTTGTTGCTCTCTAGCTGGCCGCTTCTCAATCTAATTGCTAGCCTTCACCTATACTAAGTGGGAATTCTGATTGTACATCAAAAACCTTGAACCCAAGTTATTCCAGATGAGCCCACCATACCTACCTATATGTAGTATTACCCTGACGTCCTAAGTAAATTTGCATGTGCCACCTCTAAAAATTTCTAATAAATATCCTTTTTGTGTGCCTGGATCGTTCATGGAACGATAGGAGGTGGTCGGTATCTTACATGCCAAGCGGGTTATTCTCAGGTCGAGTGTTCATTCACTCGCCATTGCACGAGAAAAGGGCGTTAATAGGGATGCCCAGTCCCAAACTGCAAACAGAAAAATCTTACAAATAATCAAACAAAAGGGCGTTAATAGGGAGTCAAAACCTTTACTTTTATCGCGTGGGAACCACCACTAGTGTGCTTAGAATGGAAGATATTGACAACTGATGGTAATGAAGAAAATGAGAAGGGTGCATGTCTCAAAACATCATTTACCTCTGTTTTAAAACTTGAGCTCTGGCATCTCTACAAATCATTGCTTCCCTCTGCAAAGGGACTATCTATTTACTTTTATGTTGTGTCATCACCATCTAAAATAAGCACCAGAAACTAAGAGCACTGTTGTCATGCTTTTGCATTGTGTGTAGCTAATCTTGGGTGCATCATGACTGGATCTTTTCTACCATGAATTACAATGTTTAGTCATTGCTTGAACTTTGGAGGTGCTCTGCTTTTATGTCCAACATATCTACTTTTACTAACGCTTTCCTCCTATTTTGGACTCTAATTTGCATGATTTGAATGCAACTAACCCCGAACTGATGCTGTTTTCAGCAGAACTACCATGGTGTTGTTTTGGGCAGAAATAAAAGTTCTTGAAATGGAACGAAACTTTGCGAGGATTTTTTTATATAAATAAAGAGAATTTCTGGAGCCAAGATCCACCTGAGCAGGGCACCTGGTGGGCACAACCAGGGCGCCCCCTCCTGGCGCGCCCAGGTGGGTTGTCCCCATCTGGTGGCCCCGCAGACGTCAAACCTGATACTATAAAATCACATATTTGGAGAAAAAACCAGGGAGAAAGAATTATCACAATCCACGAGATGGAGCCACCGTCACCTCCTATTCTTTATCGGGAATCCAGATCTGGAGTACGTTTGGGCTTCGGAGAGGGGGATCTTCATTCTTCGTCATCACCAACCCTTCACCATCGCTAATTCCATGATGCTCCCCACCGAGAGTGAGTAATTCCTTCATAGGCTCGCTGTTCGGTGAGGAGTTGGGTGATATTCATCATGTAATCTATTTAGTTTTGTTTGGGCTTGATCCCTAGTATCCACTATGGTCTGAGATTGATGTTGCTATGACTTTGCCATGCTTAATGCTTGTCACTTTGGGCCCGGGTGCCATGATTTCTGATCTGAACCGTTTATGTTATCACCATTATATCCATGTTCTAGATCCGATCTTGCAAGTTATAGTCACCTACTACGTGTTATGATCCGGCAACTCCGGAGTGACAATAGTCAGGAGCACTCCCGGTGATGATCGTAGTTTGAGGAGTTCATGTATTCACCGTGTGTTAATGCTTTGTTCTGGCCTTGAAAGGAGGCCTTAATATCCCTTAGTTTCCAATTGGACCCCGCTGCCACGGGAGGGTAGGAAAAAAGATGTCATGCAAGTTCTTTCCATAAGCACGTATGACTATTTACGGAATACATGCCTACATTATATTTATGAACTGGAGCTAGTGTCGTATTGCCCTAGGTTATAACTATCTCATGATGAATATCATCCAACAAGTCACCGATCAAATGCCTACAAACTTATCCTATATTTCTCTTACTAAGTTACTACTTCTATGATTACTGTTGCACTTGTTACAAAACCACTACCATGACTGTTACCGTTACTGTTACAGCTGTCACTATTATCAAAACTATCATATTACTTTGCTACTGGTCATGTTGCTGCAGATAATTAATCTCTAGGTGTGGTTGAATTGACAACTCAGCTGCTAACACCTTCAAATATTCTTTGGCTCCCCTTGTGTCAAATCTATAAATTTGGGTTGAATACTCTACCCTCGAAAACTGTTGTGATCCCCTATACTTGTGGGTTATAACGCACTTCACCATCGAATGGATTGTCCACAAACTTATCAAGCAGTTACATGATGAACGTACGATCATAGTAGTGAGGAGCATCAGACTTGGCAATCAGAGCAGTTTGCACTAGAAATTGCTCGGAAGGAGGTTTAGAAGCCAGCGGCTGAATTAATGTAGGTGCAAACTTAGCAGCCTTCTCCATTGGAGCAGTAGCTTGAGGAGCATTATGCTCAGTAGTATGCACATTGGTTTTCTTCAAGTCGGGCTTGGGAATTTGTTCGCCTGGCTTTGTAGTACTCACTGGACTGTCAATTACCAAATCCTTCAAATTGATAGCATCTGGATGAGGAGTTGTATTGACATGTTTTTTCATAGTGAAAGTGGTAGCAGGAGTTTTCCTAGCAGTGATCTTCTTCGATGGTGCTTCTGGAACCATAGGGACCCAAAGATCAGGCAATACCGTTGAAGTAGTGATATTCACTTGCTCGCTGAGAGCAACAACAACTTCTTCCTTGGTGAGCGGAGGATCATCATCATCCGAAGAATTACTTATGGGAAGTTCATCGGGTGGTTCAACCGTCCTCTTCTTGGGTGCACTCTTTCGCTTTGATGCAGCAGAACTGGGATCCTTCTTGCGTTTAGAGCGACCTTCAGATTTTCCTTCAGCCCTTTTCTTCTCTACATCATCATTGAGAAGGCGACAATTTTCTTCTTCACGAGCCTTTTTTTCAACCTTCTTAGCTCGCTTGATGGTATTTCGCTGACGCTTAGCAAGCCAATCGGGATAAGATTCGGTTGTGCAAAGGGAAGACTCATGAGAATTTGGTGGAGGCGGCGGTCTCTCCTGGGGATCCTTTGGTTTTATCGGAGAAATTTCTAGCAGTCACCCCCATGGTGGATGAAATGCGAGGTTTTGAGAAAACGGAGGATGAACAAATTCATAACTAAACCATCTGCGCACTCAATGATGTCGAATCCATTGCAGACACTTATCTCTCTACTGCTTTGCTTCTCCTAGAATAGTATCATATTGATCATGGGAGATATGTTCAGCTGTGTTGATATACACTTGTCTGCAACCCCACTTATTCTTCGGAGCATTCTCTTCTTGCTCATCGGCATTTTTCTTGGTTCTTTTGCGCTTGCTGGCTGATGGGCCTACCATTGGGCCCTTGGCATTCAGAACTTTGGATTCATTTGCTATGTCTAGAACAACCTCTTCTCTATCAGCCTGGCTCACTGGTCGAGCTGAATCCTCAACTAACTGCATTTACTTGTGAATAAGGATAGATGCGAGGGAAAACGGGGACATGGTTACGAATGCTCATAGCAAAGTTTTTTTTTGAGAAACAAAACGTTTTGAAGAAGAATTAGATGCAGACTTTGAGAAATGTTTCGAATGAAAGAAATGCATAGAACGAACTAGTAGGTTCAAACAATATACTAGTTAACGTGCTAAGCATTCCGTTCGTACGAGACACAACATAGACCCTAGATCTAAAAATGTTCGGATGCAAGGGACATCTACAAACCACATCCGCACAAGTTACTTATCAGTAAAGATCTGAGAAATGCTGTAAAAACATGTTATTTCTACCATAGATGAACTCGAACTAGATGAAAGGAAGAACGAGTTCCCACTACACATACCCTAACTCACTTGACATGCATCAACAACTACGGCAGCACGGGGAGGAAGATGATCTGCAGCGACATGGAATGACTCCAGCGACCTCTTTCCGGCAGCAAAGTGGTGAAGATGATCAACATCGTCGAGCTCAAGGTGGAGCAGTACGGTAGGGCTTCGAAAAGTGATGGCGGCGAAGAGGTGAAAAGGATTTTGAGAAGGATGGCGATGCATTATATATATATATATATATGCCAGGAGGAATAACCGCATCCGGTGAATCTGATCGGACAGCCACTGTCAAAGGACTATTGTGATTCAATGGACCAGGTAAACTTGCAGCTAATGAAGAGCAGTTGGCAACCGCCATCAAAGATCATGGTCCTGACTTGGGCGGGAAACCCCAAATTTTGGACGGCTTTCGCCAAAACGAATTAAGTTCAGAACGGACCTTTAATGTGGTCAAGGACACCAGATAAAGTATCATTACCAGATCGAATTTGAGCATTCATAATAGAACAACATAGAGTGGAAGAGATAGAATAGAGGGAAAACAGGGTGCTAGGTATTTCACTCGGACAAAGAAACACAAACACTTGGGAGAAAAGCTAAGAGTGAAATGCATTCGGACTAACATAAAAACCTTCAAGCCGAAGGGCAACTCAAAGAAGGGAAATTGTGGAGGCGTGACCCACCATGTAAGAAATGTATGACCCCGAGCGTTGCACAATTATCGTGCCACCCAGTTAGTCTAGTTCTTCATTAATGTATTCACTCTCTGAAAGAAAAATTCACTTTGTTGAAATTTTCAAACTCTTCGAGTGTTGTGCACCCATTCCTTTGAAGATGTGGAAGTGATGGTACGGGTGCTGAGTCCAGCTTACCGCATGTTTGCAGAATCTAGGATATTTAGCTCACATCGTAAGACACATAATCTTTTCTCATCAAGAGGCTTGGTGAAGATATTAGCTAGATTTTCTTCAGCATTGACATGACTGATAACAATATCCCTTCAAGCAACATGATCGCGAAGAAAATGATGTCTAATCTCAATGTGCTTGGTTCGAGAATGATGCACTAGATTGTGTGCAATTTTGATGGCACTCTCGTTGCCGCACAATAGAGGAATCTTGTTGACCTTGATGCCATAATCCTTCAGAGTCTGCTTCATCCATAATGACTCGGTGCAGCACGAGCCAGCATCAATATACCCGGCCTCTACCGTAGAGAGAGAGAGAGAGAGAGAATCCTGGTTCCTTGACGACCAACATACCAAAGATCTACCGAGGAAATGGCATGTCCCCGAAGTAGATTTCCTGTCAACCAGGTCACCTGCATAATCTTAGTCTGAACATCCAATGAGATTAAACTATGCTCCCTTAGGATACCATAAACCTAAGGGCGGGGTGTGAGCGAAATATCTCACAATACGCTTGACCGCTTGGTGATGCGATTCTTTCGGTGTAGCTTGAAAGAGAGCACACATACAAACACTCAACATAATATCAAGCCCGGATACACATAGGTAGAGTAAAGAACGAGTCATCAAACGATAAGCTTTTTGATCATAATCTTTATCATACACATCTGCGTCTAGCTTACCGTTCGTGGCCATTGGAGTTTTGTAGCCCTTCAGTTTGTAATCTTTCATTTTAAACTTATTCAGACAGTCTCTCGGATATTTCTCTTCATATATGTAAATTCCGTTATCCTGTTGACATATTGCAGTCCGAGAAAGAACTTAAGTCACCCATCATAGACATTTCATATTTCTCAGACATCATTGACCTGAATTCCATGTTGCAAGCATTGTTAGTACAACCGAAAATAATATCGTCCACATAAATTTGACACACAAATAGATCACCACCAATACCACGAGTGAAAAGAGTGGAATTAGTGGATCCTGGCTTGAACCCTTTGTTGAGCAGAAACCTCTCCAAGATGTCATACAAAGCTCGAGAGGCTTGCTTCAGCCCTTAGGGAGCCTTTTTCAACCTAAAAACTTTGTTAAGAAACTGAGGGTTTTCAAAGCCAGGTGGCTGCCTAACATATAATTCCTCTTCAATTTCACCATTAAGTAAAGCACTTTTCACATCCATTTGATAAAGTAGGATTTCAGTATAGTTTTCATAAGCGAGAAGAATACGAATTGCCTCAAGGCAATCAACATGAGCATATGTTTCACCCAAATCTATACCTTCTACCTGTGTATACCCTTGAGCGACAAGACGTGCTTTGTTTCTCACAACAATGCCATTTTCATCTTGCTTATTCTGGAATATCCATTTTGTGCCATTAATATTGTGCTTCTTAGGATGCGCTTTGTCAACCAATTCCCATACATCATTCAATTCTAATTGCACCAACTCTGCTTTCACGACATTCATCCAATCGGGATCATTCATGGCTTCCTCATACTTGGTAGGTTCTATCAATGAGACAAAGGAGAAACTGCCACAGTAGTTAGCCAAATGAGTGCGATAACGAGTTATGGGTCGGTAACCTGGATCCTCGAGACCTTCGAGGTTTAATGCAGGGTCAACTCGATTAGCCACTCGTGGGTGAGTATTTTCATCTTGATGATAATTTTCATTTTCCTCAGCATCCGCATCAGGATGAGCATTTGTGACACCAATTTCATCGGGATTGCCATTTTGATTGGCATTTGCATTCTGGTTGCCATTCAGAGTGGCATTTTCTTTGGCAGTGGCTTGTCATGTTCTACTTCAAGTCATGGGGGCATCATCATCATCGGAAGAGCCATGTTCATTTCCTTCAACTGGCTTAACGCTCCCAATGGCCATTTGCCGAATAGCATCCGAAATCAGTGGTTCATCTATCACATTACGTAGGTGCTCCTTTTGGGAGCCATTAGATTCATCAAACCGCACATTTACCATTTCCATAACTTTCCCATGGTGAGAGTTATAGACACGATAAGTATGCGAGTTTGAGCCATAACCAAGAATAAAACCTTCATGTGCCTTAGGTGCAAACTTGGAATTATTATTCATGTCACGAATATAGCAAAGTGCACCAAAAACACATAAACAAGAAACATTTGGTTTCTTGCCAGTGATGAGCTCATATGAAGTTTTCTTAAGGATTTTGTGAAGATAAACACGATTCACAACATGACAAGCAGTGGTAATAGCATCATCCCAGAAGCGAATAGGAGTTTTATACTCACTCACTGGTACGCGCTGGTCCTATACAAATGGGTTTTAATCCCTTTCCGTGACGGCATTTGGAACCGTTGCCTAGTGAGTGTGGGCGATAGGGGGTCCTTCCCACACGGCCAAGAAACCGTCGGGGATATGCCCTCCTAGCACACACACTCGGCAAAATGAGGCATGCGACCGGCGAGCACTCAAATATGGAAATACGTACAGTAGAGCTAAAAATACAATTATATGGCAAAATTGTTTTCGGTCGCAAGTACATCCCACACAGTCAGTCCCCGCTAAATGTTTCCGTTCGTATGTACATTCCACATAGTCGCTCCAAGGAAAAAGTTTACGTTCACAGGTACATCACACACAATTTTCCCGCTAACTCGTTTGCGTTCTTGAATTTATCACACACGGTCCATAGAAGAAACTGTGTGGCAAAGGCTGTCCATCACACATAGCTTTTATGTGGTAAATGTATGCGCAAGGTGGCCTAACGCAAACATTTTTTAAGAGAAACTCATGTGTGATTGTTCATTGATCCAACATAGTTTATTCCTAGAAACTGTGTGTGTTGCCTGAGGTCATCGCCCATAGTATTTTTTCAACAATCATTTGCAATAGCAAAACCCAATTAGCAGGCTAATTCACCATTAGCAGGCTAATTTCCCTATTATTAATAATCCATTTATTAATCTAATTGACATTCATATTAAGCACATAATATATTTCATTTCCATATTAAGGAAGCAGAATTTCATAATTGAAATACATCAAAGTACAACATGATATAGCTTCAGCACTTAGCTACCCCATTACACAACTGCACCAGCACCAACTTTCACATGCAACATCTATAACCTTTCGAAATTAGCATCATAGACGGCACATAGACAGATGCATCTCATCTGTAAAACTGCTGAAGCGGAAGGTGAATATTGAGCCAGCGCCTGTGGATGACCGTCCATCCTTCGTCCTCTTCAGGAACACTTCAATATTGAATCGTGGGTGTTGTATGAATACCTTCCTCGCCTCCTGACCATAGAGGTGGGTTGAGAGGTAATCATCAGTGAACTGCTTTGGAAAGGCCTGAAAACAAGGATGTGCATAAATATCTTCTCTATATTGGAAATGGGGCAAAGGAATAAAAAAAGGCGAGGTATAATAGTTAGTACGATCTTGTAGTGAACATTGTGCAGACAAAGATCTTGTTGTTTTTTGTCACTAATTTCTATATCCTAACAATCTTTCTGAGTTTCTTGACTTGACTGATATTCATGGACAACTCATTTCCCCATATGCAAAAAGGGTCGAACAGTGGGTCAAAACCTCAGATAGCAGGACCTACATGTGCAAGACCAAAATTTAAAAAACCAAAATATTAGAATGGTTCCCACAATTGCACAATAATGTGCTATTAGAGAACGGACCATGCCCGTGCTAGCCTTGATCGTAAACCTCAGTGCTTCCCATTGTTTCCCTGCAACACATATATGGTAGTTAGTCATCAGGTTAAGTAAGGGTTCGCATGCTATCAGTAAATATGTTGATGAAAAATAAGCACATTGCAGATTCGTCAGATTAATTCAAGCCACATGGAAAACCCATTTGTCCAAACCCAGCATGATTAAGAACTAGGAAATATAGCAGTTGTATATGTTTCTCATGTATTAAGTGCAACCAAATTCGATTTATTCCTCACATGCACAACAATGAAAAATTCTACCCATGACAATTGGACATAGCAGTGTAGAATTGAACCAAGCAGTTAGCTAAACACCACAACAAATGAACCAAACATTAACTGAGCACCACATTGCATAATATAACATACTCCTAATAGAAGACCAGACAGTTAACCAAACCAAGCATGCTTAACAACTTGGAAATATAGCAATTGTATTTTTTTCTCATGTATTTAGTACAACCAAATTCGATTTATTCCTCACATGGTATACAATAATAGAATGCAGCCACAACAATTGAACATCGCATTGCAAAATTGAACCAAACAGTTAACTAAACACCACAACAAATTAACCTAATGTTAACTGAGCACCACATTGCACAATATAACATACGCGTAATAGAAGATCGGATAGTTAACCAAACCAAGCATGCTTAACAACTTGGAAATATTGCACCTGAAGAATTGAACATCACATTTGCAGAATTGAACCAAGCAGTTAACTAAACACCACATTGCGCGACATCTAGAACATATACACTATAGCAGAAGATTGCATGGTAAAATTAGATAGCACAATTCACTAGAATTTGTTAAGGAAAGGATGTAGCTAGCAAACTGAACATGGGTCCTTATAGTGAGCTAATAAGACAAGCTACTCCTGATTATCGGGGATATCGATGACGATTGGCTCCTTGGACATGGAAGAGGGTGATGCCTCCGCATCGTGGGTGCCCTCATTGTAGTGGTGAGTTGCCTGACCTGCTCTGGGCACCAACCTACTGGCTCTCGAGATGAGCTAAGCACGTGCACGCTGTGAAAACACCTCGTAGTCTTCGTCGAAGGAACCGATGGTGGCCTCGAGAAAACGCCACGAACTGTCGTTTAAAGCAGCCAACCGCGTTGTGGCATCGGCGGGCGAGGCATCAAAGATGGCATCGATGGCGAGGTGCTCCTCCAAGATCTGGGGGTCGGCACGAATGGCAGCCATCGCGACCTCATCCGCGCGTGCGGCCGTGATTTGCTTCTCTGCTGCCAAATGCTCCTTGAGGTCCTGGCTATACTGCGTGCACCATGGCTTAGGGCAGCTGTCGGATTTCAGGTTCCGGGAAAACCCTTAAGGTTCAAACTCTGGGGTGCGGACGAAGATCTCTCCCTCTCCCTAGCTCACTCACTCACCATGATCTCAAAACTCAGCTTGTCAAACTCGAAGAACAAGGGACAAGAGTTTATACTGGTTTGGGCCACCGATGTGGTGTAATACTCTACTCCAGCGTGGTGTGGTGGATTGCCTTGTAGGCTGAGGATGAACAAGTACAAGGGAAGAATTGCCTCCTGAGGAGAGGTGTTCTTAAGCTTGGTGAGCTGGTGCGTATGCGGGTCGAATGGATCCGATCCCAGCTCCCTTTTCCATGGTGGAGGCTAGTCCTATTTATAGAGGCCCTGGTCCTCTTCCCAAATATTAGGTGGGAAGGGATCCCACAATGGCCAATTTGAAGTCGGACATCTAGTACAAGTTATCCTGACAAAAGGTGGCCTTCACCTGCCAAAGGCTCTGGTGGTGACGCCATCATGGGCTCTGCGATGACCTCCGTCCTGCCGTCCTGTTGGTCTTGGTCTTATTGCACCGATATGGAAACCTTAGCCTGATGCCTCGGGACTCCTCGTCCATGCCTGCTCCTTTAGCACCAAAGAGGCAACTAGTGCTCTGCGCCCGCTGGCGCCCGCCTAGCCTTGGTCGTCATGGCTCATGTCACGGGAACCTCACGAGGTGCCCCTCACCTTGATATCTCCGCTCCTCGTGAGCCAGCCTAGTGAGCCTTCCCCTGAGGAGGTCTTGTGTCGTCTGCCTCGCGAGGCCTGGACCCACGCGAGGGTCTTGAGTGTTTGCTGGTGAAGATGGGCCATACCAGGCCGCTAGAGGAGCCATGCCGTGGGCCACAGGTAGTCAAGTCTGGGGACCCCCATTCCCAAAACGCTGACTGTAGCCCCCGGTCCCAAGGCGCGCTCGGACTTGGCTTCGAGGCGAAGCCAAGGGGCAAGTGCATAGCACCGCGGGCCCCAATCACATGCGTCCTTGATTGACGCATGGTGACTAACAGGACATGGGCGTCTGCGCTTCCCCACCCTGCCTCGGCAACTGCCCGACTTGATGAGTCCCTGGTGCATGCAGAAAAGCCATCATTACCTGCAATCGTGGGGGTCGCCGGTTGGCCTTATCCCGCTATAAATGGGGAGGGGGCGGAGCCCCCCTCGCCCATCTCTTTCCGTTCCGCTTGCTTCTTCTTCCTTGCTTCACTGCTTTGTTGTGTCATCCATGGCGCCGATATGGAGGTTTTCTGCCGCCGAAAAGGGAAAAGCCCCCTGTGAAGAGCTTGGGCCTCTCCCGCCGAAGAAGATGCTTGCCCGCCGTCGTGATGTCATCGTAAGGCCGGAAGTGTCGAGGCCTTGGTACGAACAGCCTCCCCCCGGCTATCCACTGCCCTTGTACGCCATGGCAGCGGACTCGGGAGGAGGAGGCAGGGTCCTTCGCCCCTCGCACCACGGCCGTAGTGCCGGTGCAGTGGTGGCGCATGCCGCAGCCCCGCGAACCCACGCCGAGGGCTCCTCGCGTGAACTCGTGGTGTGGGCGGCGATGCCACCGCGTATGTGGATCTGGTTCCTGCCATTCTTCTCCATCGAAATGCTGTTGAGGGGTCCCCTCGATCTATGGCTGCAGCACACTTAGTGCGATGCCCCGACGACAGGGGAGGAGGTTCAGGTCATCTCCCCGGGCAAGATCTTCATGACCAGCGGATGGGGTAAGGTTGCCCGGGTTTGCCGTGCGGAGGGCACCCTCGCCATCCACTTCGAATATGATGGTGCCTCCACAATGTTCTTCAAGGTCTTTTCCAAGGAAGGCGACCGCCTGGAGTGCTGCCCTGGAGGGGTCATAGGGACGGCACAGCGGCAGGAGTCGGGCCTGCCGCTGGGCTAGCTAGCAGTTCCTCCAGTAGCAGTGATGGCGCTTGGGAGTCCAGTGACTCTCCCGAGCCCTACGAGACTCCGGAGACGAGCGAAAACAGCTACGTGCCCCCGAGCTTTCGCCATGCCCGGAGCGCGGCTGCGACGTCTGCCTGCCACCGTCGTTGATCTAGATGGG
Source organism: Triticum urartu (assembly GCF_003073215.2). Classification (NCBI taxonomy): domain Eukaryota; kingdom Viridiplantae; phylum Streptophyta; class Magnoliopsida; order Poales; family Poaceae; genus Triticum; species Triticum urartu. The sequence continues at coordinate 400,439,456 of NC_053023.1, read as the reverse complement.
GTTGGCGTCTGCCTCCCGTGGCCCATTGTTGATGATGGCGTCGGTGGTGTTGATGCTTGTAGATAGGGCTCCTAGAAACCTTCTTCTTTTGTTCCCTACGAGGAATCGAGATGAACCCCATGGGGGCGTGTAAAGGATCTGTAATGCCCTTTGGTTAATATTGTCCTTATTATTAAGATGTACAACTGCATGTCCTGCTTTGGCTCAGTCCCCCCTTTCCAACCTCGCGGTGGCTTGGTGCTCTACGCCGACAGGTCCCGGTCCCCAGGTAGGCTGCAGTCGTCGCTGGTATGCCAGGTCGTGATGCCGTAGTCAAGGCCATGAGGTGAGCGGCCCGAGGTCCAGTAAGAGCTTCGGAGGCGTGATGCTCAAGAGGTCCCCTTTAGCGCGCAAGCAGCTACCTAAGGATAGGAAAGGAAGGCAGCATCGCCGTAACAAGGATGCAAGAGATGGGAATCCTATGTCACAGCGCTTGGCTGGCTCGAGTGCGAAACTTATCTTAGCGGTCCAAAGTCGATTCCTTGGGCTGCGTCGGGCTCGTGCATCAATGGCCATAGTGTAGCCGGATTAGGTCCGAGCGAGCTTTCCCTTCTTTACCACGCTCTTCCGTGTGCTCTATGTCCTCGGGTCCCGGCCCTCGCGCGAGCTCAGCCGCCGCTCGTATGCCAGGTCGCAATGTCGTGGTCAAGGCCAGGGGTGAGGGCTGGAGAGACAATAAGGGCTCCTGAGGCACGATGCTCAGGTGCCCCCCCTTTAACGCGTAAGCGAATTGAATGGGAAAGGAAGGAGCCCGCGGTGCCACCCGTTGTCATCCTCGGGAGGTTCCTGCAGGTTAGCCGGAGAGAGAGCACAACCCGTGGCCGCGCTGTTACCTAGCTGCTGATTGCTCCACAAGAAGACGAAGGCACTGAGGATTTGATGAGGTGACGTGTGCGGAGCGTGCTGCAAGCCAGAGCTTGATCTCTCAGATTTATCAGCATTGCAGGGACGGGCCCGAGCACAAGCGTCGTGCCAGTATGCGGAGTTTTCTCCATGGGGTAAACAGGAGATTGGTCAGCAACGCGGGATGCCGCGAGATGTATTCAGACAAGCGATAGCAGTAAGAGAATCACGCAAGGAGCTAAGCTAGTTCAGATAGATGTAAAAAACGATGCATGCCACTGGGACGGAACCAAGCGGCCTGGGGATGATGCAGCCCGAGGGGTGCCCCCAGCAGAGTACTCTAAAGATGAAGAAAGATTTATGCCGCAAGGGCAAGCCCATGCGACCTGGGAATGATACAGCCCGAGGGGCGCTCCCAGCCGAGTAAACCGGAAAATATCACCTGGTACCATTGTCGAAGGAGTGTTGAAGTAGCTGATGATGCACATTGAAGGAGTTGCTCCTCACGATCCGCCAGGGCCCTGAGCCTTGGGAGGCTCTGGGGGCTCGGGTGGTTCCTTGAGGACGGTCGCCATCTCTGCCCGGACTGCGTGGTGCCTAGCCTCCTGAGCCGCCAGGATGCTCCGTAGATGCCGCTGGTAGGTGACAGCTGCATTCGGCAAGCCAAACGACATGTGAACATAGCTGTGAGGTGGGCCATCTCACCGACCAACACGCGAAGGCCAGAAGCGCTCCTGAGATGCGACCCTATTGAGCCCTGGAATGTAGAGGCAGACGTGCAGCTCACCGTCCTCGCCAGGATGGGGAGCTGCGCCGGGTGGTGGGCGACGGTCGCCGGGTATGGTCCTTGCTTCCTGAATCCCTTGGATTGCCTGGGTGATGAACTCCTGAGCACCTAGCGCTCCTCGCCTTGTGCCCTCTTGAGGGAAACTTGCAGCGAAGCACGCCTCCACGTGGTGCCCGAGCGCCTCCCTCGTAATGTTGGCTAGGTCTGAGGCCCTCCAGAAGAGAGCCCCGATCCTTGCCCGAGGAAGGCGCCGGGCGTGCCTTCCTATGCGAGGGAGGGAGGCGCCCAAGGTGCGGGCACTGATCCTGAGGCGACGCTATTGGAGACGCCGCTCTCCTGATGCCCTGTACGGAGTAGTTGCTTCTTCTTCTTGGGGATGACCTTAGGAGGGTATAGGGTGCCCGCACTGTCGGGGTCTTTGATTGATGTGTCTTGGAAGGCGCGCTCCAGGGAGCACACCGCATCTCTTTCTTCGCAGGGGACTGTGATGATTCCGTCGCTTTCTGGCATCTTGAGGACGTTGTAGCCGTGGTGGGTCACCGCCATAAACTTGGCCAATGTTGGATACCCAAGGATGGCGTTGTACGGCAGACGGATGTGGGCGACATCGAAGTCAATGAGCTCAGTGCAGTAGTTGTCGTGCTGGCTAAAGGTGACAGGGAGGCGGATCTTCCCTATCGGGGTGGTGGAGCCATCGGTTACTCCTGAGAAAGGCTTGGTAGGCTGTAGCTGATCGTAGGGCACTGAAGGCTCTTGAACGTCTCGACGGACAGGACATTGAGCCCTACGCCACCGTCGATGAGGGTCTTAGTGACTTGGACGTTGCTGATGACGGGTGAACAGAGCATCGGGAGGACGCCGGCGGTTGCCGTGCACTTGAGCTGGTCCGCGGAGCTGATGGTGATGGCGTACTTGGACCACCTGAGCGGGTGCGTGGCCTCGAGCCTGGGGAGGGCCGCGTTCACCTCGCGAGCAAACTACTTGAAGGCGCACCGGGAAGCTGGGGCCTGAGCACCGCCCAAGATGCAGGAAATAGCGCGCGGCTCCTGGAAGCTCCCAACCCCCTCGTCCTGATGGTGGTCGTCGTTCCTTCTTGGTGGTGGCGGCAGTGGAGGGAGGCCACGATTGCCCTAAGGACGGTCCTCGCGAGGCTGGTCCCTCCAGGCGCCCTCACGAGGCTATTCCTGACTGTGGTCCTCATGAGGCCGGTCGCGCCACTCCTGGCGGGGGCTGCGGTCGTCCCAGCATCCTCCACTTCGTCCTCCTCCTCGGTCGTAGCCCCGGTCGTTGCACTTGGGGCGTCGACCAAAGCGTCCATCTCGGATGGCCCTGAGCTCTTGACAATCGTTGGTGTTGTGGCTGTGTACATTATGGAAGGCGTAGACTGGACGGCTGCTCTTGGATGACTCGGGGTGGTCCCGACCGCGCTTCGTGTCTGGCTCCCCCGCGAGCACGGCTACTCCCTTGTGCTTCACATCCTTGGCCTTGGCTTTCTTCTCTTCTAGGTCGGCAGCAGGGAGCTCGAGGAGGGAGAGGCTCCCTTCCTCAGCTCTTGCGCACTTGGTCGCCATGTTAAACATCTCCAGAGCTGAGCATAGCTCCTCGTGGATGGCAAGATCCTCCTTCATCTTGACGTCACGGACGCCATCGAAAAATGCTGAGATGATGGCCTTATCCGTCACCTTGGAGATCTTGAGGCGAACACTGTTGTAGTGCTGGATGTACTTCTGCAGTGTCTCTCCCGGCCGTTGCTTGATGCGATGCAGGTCACCCGCGGTCAGAGGGCGGTCGCGAGTGCCCTGGAAGTTGGCGATGAAGCAGTCGCACATCTCACCCCAGGAAGAGATTGACCCCGGGGGCAAGTTCAGGAGTCACGAGTGAGCATCGTCCTTGAGAGCCATGGGGAACCAGTTCGCCAGGACTTTCTCGTTACCGTTGGCCACCTCGATGCTCAGCTCATAGAGGTGCAAGAAATCCGCCGGGTCGGGGGTGCCGTCGTAGCGAGGAGGCAGGTCTGGCTTGAACTTTCCTGTCCAGACAACGCTACACAGCTCCGAAGTGAAGGCGCGGCAGCCCGCTGTGACCACCGGGGCCCTTTGCAGAGGCGGGGCCTGCTCTTGATGCCTGCGCACCACCATCACTGGCGGCCCGCGTTCTTGACATGGTGGCGTCGGGAGTGTAGGAGCGTTTTCTTGTGGCCGGGGAACTCCTTGGCAGCTTCCTTCTTCGCTCGCGGGTGCCCGACACGGTGGGTTGCACCCAGGGGCAGCGCGTCTTGGTGGAAGGGTGCCATCTTGGTGCGGAGGTGGCGGAGGCGCTCCGTGGGCTACATCACCCGCGGCTGGAGGAGGGCGATGTAACAAGAGAGATGGTGCGGGTGAGCCCCCAGCAGCGCTGTCGAGCTCGGCGATGCGGTCCAGCCAGTCCTCATAGAGGTCGTCGACCGGGCGGTAGCGCAGGAGCTCGCGTGCCATGAGCAGCATGGCCTGCGTGTCCGTGGGCGTGCGGCGATCGTGGGACGATGAGCCGGCTGGAGGCAGCGACGGGGTGGCGGTGCGGCTGTCCCGCCGCACCGAGGGGTGCAGCGAAGATGCTTGCTGCTCGTTTCCCGCCGGGCCAGTGGCGGCATTGGCGGCGGGTGATGGAGAACGACAGGGAGGCCCGCCGACAGGGGCTGTCTGAGCGACATGGGCTGTCTGAGCGACATGGGCAGCCAGGGCGGCCCGGCGCTCGGCGCGAGCTTGACGCGCATCTGCCATGGACGTGGTGGAGTGGTGGAGCGTGGATGAACGGAAGGAAAGTTTCAGCGCACCCCTACCTGGCGCGCCAAATGTCGGATTTCGAGTTCCGGCAAAACCCTTAAGGTTCGCACTCTGGGTGCGCACGAAGATCTCTCGCTCTCCCTAGCTCACTCACTCACCACGATCTCAAAGCTCAACTCGTCGGACTCGAAGAACAAGGGACACAAGAGTTTATAATGGTTCGGGCCACCGATGTGGTGTAATACCCTACTCCAGTGTGGTGTGGTGGATTGCCTTGTAGGATGAGGATGAACAAGTACAAGGGAAGGACAGCCTCCTGAGGAGAGGTGTTCTTAAGCTCGGTGAGCTGGTGCATATGAGGGTGGAATGGATCCGATCCCAGCTCCCATTTGTATGGTGGAGGCTAGTCCTATTTATAGAGGCCCTGGTCCTCTTCCCAAATATTAGGCAGGAAGGGATCCCACAACGACCAATTTGAAGGTGGACAGCTAGTACGAGCTATCCTGACAAAAGGTGGTCTTCGCCTGCTAAAGGCTCTGGTGGTGACGTCATCATGGGCTCCGTGATGACCTCCGTCCTGCCGTCCTCCTGGTCTTGGTCTTGTTGCACCGATATGGAAATCTTTGCTTGATGCCTCGGGACTCCTCGTCCGCGCCTGCTCCTTTAGCACCAAAGAGGCAACTGGGGCTCTGCGCCCGCCTGGCGCCCGCCTGGCCTTAGTCGTCATGGCTCATGTCACAGGAACCTAACGAGGTGCCCCTCACCTTGATCTCTCTTCTCCTCATGAGCTAGCCTAGTGAGGCTGCCCCTGAGGAGGTCTTGCGTCGTCCGTCTCGCGTGGCTTGGCCCCTCATGAGGGTCTTGAGTGTTTGCTGGTGAAGATGGGCCGTACCAGGCTGCTGGAGGAGCCACGCCATGGGCCGCACGCAGGCAAGTCTGGGGACCCCCGTTCCCAGAACGCCGACATCGGCACTTATTTGGTGCAGGGGTCGGTGATTTGGGTGGATGTAACACCCCGGATATGATTTTCCCAATATGTAATCCAACTCTTGCCGTTTCCGGCATTAAGTTATTTTATTTTCTCGGTTCGGGTTTTTGTCTCCGTGTGTTGTTATCGTTGTCATGCATCTCATATCATGTCATCATGTGCATTGCATTTGCATACGTGTTTGTCTCATGCATTCAAGCATTTTCCCCGTTGTCTGTTTTGCATTCCGGCGCTTCGTTCTCCTCCAGTGGTCATTTCTACCTTTCTTTCGTGTGTGAGGATTAAACATTTCTGGATTGGACCGAGATTTTCCAAGCGGCCTTGGTTTACTACCGATAGACCGCCTGTCAAGTTTCGTACCATTTGGACTTCTTTTGATGCTCCAACGGTTAACCGAGGGACCGAAAAGGCCTCGTGTGTGTTGCAGCCCAACACCCCTCCAATTTGGCCCAAAACCCTCTCCATCATCTAGAGCGTTCGATCACGATCGCGTGGCCGAAAACCGCACCTCATTTGGACTCTCCTAGCTCCCTCTATGTCTATATAAAGACACCCCCAAATTTCTCCTTCTCCTTCGCCCCGAAACCCTAGATCCATTCATCATCGCGCGCCGCCAGACAAAACTACCACCGATGGACACATCCGGATCCACCCCGCCACCGCCACGTGGAGCGCTGCCATTCGCCCGCGCCCCGTGACCACATCGCCGCCTCCCGCGCCGCGGGCCCGCAAGGCCCGTGCGGGGCCCTCCCCCGGCCCGGTAGCGCCGCCCGCCTGCCGCGCCTGACGCCTCCAACCGCCTCCCTCCTCCTCGAAGTCCGGCCGCCCGAGGCGCCCGGAGCCGCCGCCCGCCATCGATGCCGGCTGGCGCAAGGTCGCCCGACCCGGCTCCCCCGCCTCCCAAGACCGACGCCGCCCCGGCCGCCGCACCTCGCCGCCAACCTCGTCGCCGGCCGCGCCCCCGTCGACCTTCTCATCGTCCTCGAGCTCCGGCCGCCTCAGCTCTCTCCGGTGAACCGTTCCGGCGATCCTCGTAAACCGCGTTGGCCGAATCTAGATCTGAGATTCGTCTAGGGTTGACTTTTTGCCCGAAACCCTAATTTTTTTGGCTATGTTCATCGCATCGTAACTTCGCATCTGTATCTCCGTTTTGGGCATATAGCATATCAAAATGTTCGCCTCAGAGAGTACATCATTTCATCTCATTGCATCATTTTCATTTGAGTTCATCTTGATGCCCGAAATGCTGTTAGAAGAATGCTATTTGAGATAATTGTCAGATCTGCTGCTCCAATTAGAGATTTGTCATTTTTGCCATGATTAATGTGTGCATGATATGCCCCTGAGCTCTTCATGAGTTTTTTTATATGTTTTGACATCTATCCAGAGGTGCAACCCATGTATTTTTTTGATGTGTGTGGTGGCTAGCACAAGCTTGCAAAGTGGAGCATCCGTTAATGCTGATTTCAGGGACTTAGCATTTCCACTAAGTCCTTGGATTGTTTATCTCAATATGCCATATGTTCATGTTGTTTCCTAGTGATCCGGGAATCTTTTGAGGATGATCAGTAAGGATATTTTGTTAATCTTATAGTGCTCTATCCATCCATGTCTCTGTTTGCAATTATGGAGCACCCTAGCTTGAGTCAATCGAGCTCTACTTTTGTATTTCGTGAATCTGGGCAGATTGTCTACTTGTTAGCGATTTTGCCGAGGATATTGTAGTTGATCCGTGCATGCTATGTTATTGTTCTTGCAATGTCTAGCTTGTATTTTGTGTATTCTTGATGGGCGTATGCTTACATAGTCATGACGTGCTCTGTAGTGAGTGCATCGAGCTCGTAAACATGCCTACTTGATATCTATTTTTGCATGCTCCAGTTTTTCACTAAGTCTGTGATCTGATTATGTTTTTGCCATGTTCACATGCTTGCAAATGTATTTTCTGATCCCTTTTGGCTCATGGTCACTAAGGGACTTTTGTTAAGCTCTTTGAGTAGCTCCATGCCATGCTTTACTTTGTCTTGTTCAGGTCCTGTAGCATATAGTTTTCATGCTCCAAAGTGTGCTATCTGATCTGAAATTCCAGACAAGTGTTAATTTGACTAAGTCTGAAATCTGTTTGCCAAATGCATTTTTGCCATGCTTGTTTGAACCTGTTAATGGATGAATTGGCCGTAGCTCAATGCTAGTCTTTTGTTAAGCATCATGAGTGGATCCCTGCCATGTATTTTGTTGTCATGATTGAGTGTTGTAGCATGTTCATCTTGTTGCATTTAGATGGCTACTTGCTGTTAATCGCAGAACGTGACCATATTTGAATAGCTTGCCATTTCCAAACCGTGACTCCGATTCCGGTGTTCTTTATATCGTTTTCAAGCGATTTCATCTCATGTTTCCAGTGGCACACTTGGATTTCCATGTTGAGGCCAGTTTCATTCATTCCTTGTCAAATCTTGCATATGCATCACATATCGCATCCCGCATAGCATACCATGTTTGCATCATATTGTTGGAGCTTGGTTGATTGTGTCCTTGTTGCTTTTTTGTCTTGTTTGGGTAGAGCCGGGAGACGAGTTCGCTAACGAGGAGCCCGTTGAGTTTGCTTTCGAGGATCCAGTCAACTCTGACAACTTCGCAGGCAAGATGATCATACCCTCAAAATCACTACTATCTTTGCTATGCTAGATGCTCGCTCTTTTGCTATGCCTATGCTACGATGCCTACCACTTGCTTATCATGCCTCCCAAATTGCCATGTCAAACCTCTAACCCACCATGTCCTAGCAAACTGTTGATTGACTATGTTACCGCTTTGCTCAGCCCCTCTTATAGCGTTGCTAGTTGCAGGTGAAGATTGGAGACCGTTCCTTGTTGGAACTTTATTTACTTGTTGGGATATCATATTATTGCCTTGTTATCTTAATGCATCTATATACTTGGTAAAGGGTGGAAGGCTCGGCCTCCCGCCTAGTGTTTTGTTCCACTCTTGCTGCCCTAGTTTCCGTCATATCGGTGTTATGTTCCCGGATTTTGCGTTCCTTACGCGGTTGGGTTATAATGGGAACCCCTTGATAGTTTGCCTTGACTAAAGCTTTTCCAGCAATGCCCAACCTTGGTTTTACCTTTTGCCACCTAGCCTCTTTTTCCCTTGGGTTTCCGGAGCCCGAGGGTCATCTTATTTAAACCCCCCCGGGCTAGTGCTCCTCTGAGTGTTGGTCCAACCTAGAGCCCCTTGCAGCGCCACCTCGGGGAAACTCGAGGGCTGGTTTTAGTTGTACGGATTGCTTATCCGATTGTGCCCTGAGAACGAGATATGTGCAGCTCCTATCGGGATTTGTCGGCACATTCTGGCGGTGTTGCTGGATTGGTTTTAACTTGTCGAAGTGTCTTGTAGAACCGGGATACCGAGTCTGATCGGAACGTCTCGGGAGGAGGTCTATTCCTTCGTTGACCGTGAGAGCTTGTCATGGGCTAAGTTGGGACTCCCCTGCAGGGATTTGAACTTACAAAAGCCGTGCCCGCGGTTATGGGCAGATGGGAACTTGTTAATGTCCGGTTGTAGATAACTTGAACCTTAATTAAAATGAATCGACTGTGTGAGTTACCGTGATGGTCTCTTCTCGGCGGAGTCCGGGAAGTGAACACGGTGTTGGAGTAATGCTTGCCGCAGGATGCCCGCTAGTTACTCGCTCGCGCTTTGCCTCCTATTCTCACTCTCTTTTGCGAACAGGATAGCCACCATATATGCTAGTCGCTTGCTGCAGCTCCTCATATTTTCCTTGCCTTACCTTTTAAGCTGAAATAGTCTTGATCGCGAGGGTGAGAGATTGCTGAGTCCCTGTGGCTCACAGATTACTTCCAAACCAGATGCAGGGCCTGATGATTCTGTTCCAGATGACGCGCTTGAGCTCAAGTGGGAGTTCGACGAGGACTCACGCCGATACTACGTGTCTTTCCCTGATGATCAGTAGTGGTGCCCTGTTGGGGTGATCGGGACCGTGTCGCATGTTGGGTTGTTCTTTTATTTTGGTGCCGTAGTCGGGCCATGAGTGTTTGAATGTTGTAATGCTATTTATGTCCTTTGATTGACGTGGCGAGTGTAAGCCAACTATGTATCTTCCCTTTTATTATCTATATTACATGGGATGTTGTGAAGATTGCCTAACTTGCGACATTGCTTTCAATGCGGTTATGCCTCTAAGTCGTGCCTCGACACGTGGGAGCTATAGCCGCATCAAGGGCGTTACAGTGGAAGGTGTCGCGCTCGCGCCAGCGGTCGGGGCATGTGGGATGTGGAAGTAAGAAGAGGATGGGGATCAGGTGTGGATTACCTGCCTGGATAGGCGAGGCCGAGCAGTGTGAAGAAGGGTCGCCGATGAGGAGGCGGCGCTGCAAGCAAGGAGTGAAGGTTTCAACTTGGAAAGGAAGGAGGAAATAGGGGAAATGTGGCTTTTGGTAAGGGGGAGGGGGCAGGGAGGTAGATATTTCCGCGGAAGCCGAAAATTTGGAATCGCTTCAGCGAAAAAATTGGTGCGCAAAGTGTCATCGGACACGGTCCCTTATTCAGAACTGTGTACGATATGTGAACATCACAAACAATTCAGATAGCTTAACCCGTGTGTGTTGAGTTTGAACATCAAAAATTTTGGTTCGAATTTCCTGGGTTATAGTGGTCATCCACGTCATTGCATAATTTGTGTAAACAAAGGAGACTAACTTCTTAATCGAGCAAGTTCAGCAATTAAACAGAGCTTGCTGACCTAAACATTACTCTAAAAAAATTAAAGATCGTCGCTCTTAATTAAACAAAACAAAGAGTACTACTACAGCTGGTACTCGTCGATCTCCGTCGCCGCCTCCATGTCTATCTCGCCGCTGCGTGATGACCCACAAGTATAGGGGATCTATCATAGTCCTTTCGATAAGTAATAGTGTCGAACACAATGAGGAGCAGAAGGAAATGACAAGTAGTTTCCAATAAGGTATTCTCTACAAGCACTAAAATTATTGGTAACAGATAGTTTTGTGATAAGGTAATTCGTAACGGGTAACAAGTCACAAAAGTAAACAAGGTGCAACAAGGGGGCCCAATCCTTTTTGTAGAAAAGGACAAGCATGGACAAACTCTTATATAAAGGAAAGCGCTCCCGAGGACACATGGGAATTATCGTCAAGCTAGTTTTCATCATGCTCATATGATTCACGTTTGTTACTTTGATAATTTGATATGTGGGTGGACCGGTGCTTGGGTACTGCCCTTCCTTGGACAAGCATCCCACTTATGATTAACCTCTATTGCAAGCATCCGCAACTACAACAAAAGTATTAAGGTAAACCTAACCATAGCATGAAACATATGGATCCAAATCAGCCCCTTATGAAGCAACGCATAAAATAGGGTTTAAGCTTCTATCACTCTAGCAACCCATCATCTACTTATTACTTCCCAATGCCTTCCTCTAGGCCCAAATAATGGTGAAGTGTCATGTAGTCGACGTTCACATAACACCACTAGAGGAGAGACAACATACATCTCATCAAAATATCGAACGAATACCAAATTCACATGACTACTAATAGCAAGACTTCTCGCAAGCATCCGCAACTACGAAAGAAGAATTAAGGTAAACCTAACCATAGCATGAAACATATGGATCCAAATCAGCCCCTTATGAAGCAATGCATAAACTAGGGTTTAAGCTTCTGTCACTCTAGCAACCCATCATCTACTTATTACTTCCCCTAGGCCCAAACAATGGTGAAGTGTCATGTAGTCGATGTTCACATAACACCACTAGAGGAAAGACAACATACATCTCATCGAAATATCGAACAAATACCAAATTCACATGACTACTTGTAACAAGACTTCTCCCATGTCCCATAGGTACCAATCTAAGGTTTTGAGACAATGATCGGATACAAGAGATGAACTAGGGATTGATAGGAGATGGTGCTGGTGAAGATGTTGATGGAGATTGACCCCCTCCGGATGAGAGGATCGATGGTGACGATTTCACCCTCTCGGAGGGATGTTTCCTCGGCAGAACAGCTTCGCCGGAGCCCTAGATTGGTTCCGCCTCGAGACCGCGGTGCTTCATCCCGAAAACTTTCTTATGATTTTTTCCAGGGCAAAAGACACCTTATACCAGAAGATGGGCATCGGGGGGCTTCCAGGTGGCCCAGGAGGCAGTGGGTGCGCCCTCCACCCTCATGGACGGTGGGTGGCCCCCCTCTGGTGCTTTCTTCACCCAATATTTTTAACATATTCCAAAACTGACTTCCGTGGAGTTTCGGGACTTTTGGAGTTGTGCAGAATAGGTCTCTAATATTTGCTCCTTTTCCAGCCCAGAATTCCAAATGCCGGCATTCTCCTTCTTCATGTAAACCTTATAAAATAAGGGAGAAAAAGCATAAGTATTGTGACATAATGTGTAATAACAGCCCATATTGCAATAAATATCGATATAAAAGCATGATGCAAAATGGACGTATCACCGCGCTCTCGCCGGAGTAGGCCGCCGAAGTTGCCCTCACGGCGTGGGTCCATGTCCCCATCTTTCACCCGCGACGAATGAACAGTGAAATGATATTTGGGGAGTGAGCTAGTGTGTTTGACACGCCAGCTGTAGACTATAGCTGACGCACCTTCTCGCGTAAGCCATAGGCGTATTATACACCGACGGTGCTCCAAGATATTTTGTGCTCCATCTCACATGGTTGGTGATAATAAACTGTGTGTGATATACTTGATTTATCGTCTTGATTTGAATTACGTAATTGGGGTCACAACTACAAAGGATGGTGTTTGAATTGTTAGAACTTTTATCTGCAGTGAACATGCAACTATAGGTGTGTCGTCAAAAAAATTGGAATTATTCATGGTTCGTTTGGACATTTTTATACATTAACTTGGTTTTCCAGGCATTTTATGCGCATAATTATAATTTGAACTACATGCACATGCTCGAGTGCATATAAACTGGTTGAAAAATCAAATATGTGTCCTTGGTTGCATGCTTAGTGTAGCGACCCGACCTCAGACGGTCAAGTCTCTGTGCTTAAGTGTCATCCCTGGATCGGTATTGCTGACACACACAGTACTCGAGGATTTATATCAGAGTTCAATCACACACTTATTACATTGAATGTCTCAAAAAAGAACTTTATTACAATAATATGGCTGAAGGCCAACTAAATAAGATAACAGCGGAAGCTTCAAAGGTAGAAGAGTCCATCCAACTCCACGGCAAAACTGAGTGCAGGACGCTCTACGAGCACGTCCTGGAGAGGCCGCTGGACACTGACGAGGATGGCACCGCCCAGCTGCTTCCTCTCATGGTGAAGGCGCTTGAGGAGGTCGTTGAGGGCCTCGGTCCCATGTCGGAGGCAGAAGCTCACGTTCTGTCTTCAGCCACACTGACTCGCGTCCTCAGCCATCTGCACCTCCGCGACCCCAACACCCGCCTTGACGAGCTGCTGGAGCCTATAGCTGAAGACTTTTGCGAAGCCGCCGCCGTACCTGTTCAAGGTCAAGTGGAGGCTTTGCTGGGGAAGTTCCGCGGCTTCGTCTCCCATCCTCTGTCTAGCGATGGCGCGGATCCTGCGGCTGGTGGTGAAGGTGAGAACATCGTCGCCCACGGGGGAGCACCTTTCGCAAGCGACAGCGACATCCAGGGTGACCTGCGGCTATTGTTCTCATTTTATTCCCGCGACATACATCAGGCCTCGTGGAGGCGTTTAGACTTTTCATTTGGTATTGTGAGAACAATATGCTTGTAATATTTGCTTCAAGATTTTGCATTTTCCTTCCTATTTGCTTTGTTCTGCGTCGGTAGAGCCCGGCCCCGCGCATACCTCAACCGCCATTGGGCCGACCGGAGACCAGGACGATCCAAGGAGTGAGGGGCTACGTGACCAGTTAGGCTCCTAAGTCGCGATGCTCAGGAGTCCCCCTTGACCTGCGAACATCATCTAGGGAGAGTTCGTGAGGATAGATTAATGTTCTACGTCGGCAGAGCCCGGCCCCGCGCATACCTCAACCCCATTGGGCCGACCGGAGACCAGGACGGAACGAGGAGTGAGGGGCTACGAGACCAGTTAGGCTCCTGAGTCGCGATGCTCAAGAGTCCCCCTTGACATTCAAACAATTTCCATACCTGCCCTCGCCGAGGCCTCGGGAGGGGCGCGCGAGGCCCAGGTCCGGGGGACCTGGTTGGGTGGCGTGAGCTTGGGCGTGACCCGAGCGCAGCCCCCGTGCCCAGCCCCCTCGCGCGACTCTCCCGAGGGGAGGCGTCGTGGTGAGGCTGGGCGCTGAGCTCTGGGCAACCTGAGGTTGGTGCAACCGTGGGGTCACCCTCTGTTGTTTATCGCCAGCGCGGAGCATAGTGCTTCCGCTTGTGCACGGGCATAGCCGCTCCTCGGCAGTGTCGACAGCCAGCGCGGAGCATGGAGCTTCCACTTGGGCATGGGATGGGGGCCCCCCTCCGGGAGGAGCCCCCGGGGCGTGTACAGCCCCGCCCTGACACGTGGCTTGCACAGCAGGGCTGCGAGGTGTATCTAGGCACTCGTGAGCCAGCGCGGGACTTACGAGGCCCTACCTCAAGGCGGGGTGCGCCTGGTCTTGAGTCTTGGTGACTGTATGTTCCTGCAAGGCGGTTAGATGCAAGCACTCGACGTCCTCAGGTCCCGGCCCTCGAGCGAGCTCAGCCGCCGCTGGTATGCCAGGTCGCGATGGCGTGGTCAAGGCCAGGGGGTGAGGGCTCGAGAGCTAGTAAGAGCTCCTGAGTTGTGATGCTCAGGAGCCCCCTTTTAACGTGCAAGTGAATTGCATAGGGTGAACAGACACATGGCGGGCGGTGTCCGAGCAAGTGATAGCAGTTGACAGGTTAAGCATGAAGAGCAGATCGACTTGGATAAATGCAGGAAGATACATGCCACTGGGTCTGGCCCGAGCGGCGTGGGGATGATGCAGCCCGAGGGGCGCCCCAACAAGGTAAGCTAAAGGCATAGCAAAAGGGATACATGCCACAGGGACGGACCCATGTGGCCTGGGAATAATGCAGCCCGAGGGGCGCTCCTAGCTTAAATGAACTTGGAAGATGTCACCTGGTTCTGTAGACGAATTAGAGTTGGTGCAGCTAAAGCCACGCGTTGAAGGAATGGCTCCTCATGAGCCACCGGGACCCTGAGCCTCGGGAGGCACTGGGGGCTTGGGAGGTTCCCTGAAGACCGTCCTCATCTCCTCCAGAACGGCGCGGAACCTGGCCTCCAGAGCCGCCAGGACTTGCCTCACGTTGTGCTGATAGGCCGACGCCACGCTCGGCAAGCCGAAGGGCATACGAACGTAGCTGTGTGGTGGTCCCTCACAGCGGCCCTCACGTGATGGCTAGAAGCGTTCCTGAGATGCGGCCCTGTTGAGCCCTGGGATATCGATGCAAGCGCGCAGCCCGGCATCCTTGCCTGGATGGGTGGCTGCGCCTTGTGAGCGGCCGTGGCCGCGCATGGCCCTTTCTTCTTGTAGTTCTTCGGTGGTCTTGGTGATGAACTCCTGGGCGGTGGGCACTCCTTGCCCTGTGCTCTCCTGAGGAAAGTGTGACGTGAGAAACGCCTCCAAGTGGTGCCCAAGCGCCTCCCTTGTGAGGTTGGCAAGGTCTGAGGCTCTCCAGGAGAGATCCCTCGAGCACTACCGGAGGAGGGCGCCGGGCGCGCTTTCCTATGCGGTGGAGGGAGGCGCCCCTGGAGAAGGCGCTGATCCTGATGAGGCTCTTGACGCGACGCCATCTTCTTGGGGTCCTGCGTGGCGCGGCAGCTTCTTCTTGGGGATGGTCTCTGGAGGGCCTTCATTTCTGCTGTCAGGGTTGTCGATTGCTGCAGCCGAAGGCGCGCTCAAGGGAGCACACCGCATAAGCATGATGCAAAATGGATGTATCAACTCCCCCCGAGCTTAGACATCGCTTGTCCTCAAGCGGAAACTGATATCGAAAAATATGTTCACATGTTTAGAGATAAAGGTGTCGATAAAATAAAATACGGACATGAGGGCATCATGATCATTCTTAGAATAGCAACATATATAGTCGTATGATTTCTTATGCTAAAGTAACAATCCATTCACAATGTAAAGTATGAATTAGAAAATTCATTGAAAAACTTGCAAACTCTAATCTCAGTCATTGAAGCAATTGCAATTTATCATAACATCGGAAAGAGTCAATATAAGAGCTTTTCAGCAAGTCCAAATACTCAACTATCATTTACTCTTTCACAATTGCTAACACTCACGCAATACTTATGGGTATGAAGTTTTAATCGGACACAGAGAAAGATAGGGGCTTATAGTTTTTCCTCCCAACCTTTTACCTCAAGGGTAATGTCAACAATAATAGTTTATGATAACCCACATCCAATTGAATATATATACCAAGATCTTTCCAACACATGGTTCTTGCCAAAGGATAAAGTGTAAAAAGGAAAGGTGAAGATCACCATGACTCTTGTATAAGGTATCAGACAAAAATAAAAGATAGGCCCTTCGCAAAGAGAAGCAGAGGTTGCCATGTGCTTTTATGGTTGGATGTACAAAATGTTATTGCAAAAGAACGTCACTTTATATTGCCACTTGTGATAGGGACCTTTATTATGTAGTCCGTCGCTTTTATTTCTTCCATATCACAAGCTCGTATAAAGCTTATTTTCTCCATGCTAATAGATCATACATATTCAGAGAGCAATTTTTATTGCTTGCAACAATGACAACTTACTTGAAGGATCTTATTCAATCCATAGGTAGATATGGTGGACTCTCATGGCAAAACTGGGTTTAAGGATATTTGGAAGCACAAGTAGTACCTATACTTGGTGCAAAGAATTTGGCTAGCATAAGGGGGAAAGGCAAGCTCAACATGTTTGATGATCCATGACAATATAATTTATTTCGGAAATAAGAAAACACAACCTATTACATTGTCTTCCTTGTCCAACATCATCTTTTTAGCATGTCATATTTTAATGAGTGCTCACAATCATAAAAGATGTCCAAGATAGTATATTTATATGTGAAAACATATCTTCCATTATTACTTCCTATTAATTGCAACAATGACCAAAACCATGTTTGTGGGCTCTCAACAACTTTTATTCATCATACTCTTTATATGTGAAGTCATTACTCTCCATAAGATCAATATGATCTCTTCATTTCTTTTTATCCTTTCTTTCTTTTTGTTCTTTTATTCCCTCAAGATCATAGCAAGATAACTAAGTCCTCGACTCAAGACTAATCTTTATTAAATATAGCTCATGGACTCGATTACACAGATAAGGATCAACACAAAACTCAAAGCTAGATCATACTAAACTTTATTCTACTAGATCAAGATATAACCAAAAGGATCGAACTAAGAAAAATGGTAAAGATAGAAGTGTGATGGTGATACGATACCGGGGCACCTCCCCCAAGCTTGGCAGTTGCCAAGGGAGTGCCCATACCCATGTATTTATGTCTCTTTCTTCGGTGGTGGTGATGATGGAGTTGTTGATGATATAGGCTTGTCGTCCATCTTCCAAGGCATAGGCTCACCATCATTGAAGGATGATCGAGTCTCCGGGATCCTCAAATCTGCAGCCAAACTCATCCTCTTGAATCTATATTCATACTCACAATTTTGGTTTTGTAGGTCATAGATCTGGGCTTGGAGGTGCTCGATTTCTCGTGAAGCTTGAAGATGGTCTCCCCAATGTTCTTGGCATCCAGCTGGCGGTTGTTGGTGAACTCCATGATCATCATGTGGTTGGCATCGAGTCCCCATTCCACCATCCCCTGGCACTTCAAAACTTGTTACTCCATTTCTTCGAGTCTTATCTCCATGCTTCCGGTCCTCCTTGGTTCCTCAACATCGCGGATGTGCAGCACCCCCTCACGCATCTCAATGGTTTGAGGGTGTTGCAGCACCTCCGCGAGGTAGGGCTTGATGACCTTCTCGAAAAACTTGTCCTTAGGGGTGCTTGAAGACGTCATGGTGATCTAGATCTGTCAAAAAACAACTAGAAACAAAAGCAGGAGATATTTGCATGGTATGGTGGTCAAAATCTTCGGGAGATTATATAATGAATTTTTACCGACCAAAAGAAGTATCGTGCAAGAAAACGGAGTCCGGAGGGCACACGAGGTGCCCAAGAGGCAGGGGGCGCGCCCAGGGGGTAGGGCGCGCCCTCCACCCTTGTGGACGCCTTGTGTCCTTTCTGGACTACTTCTTACTTTCCTATTTTCTTAAATATTCCAAAACGGAGAAAATTTGCTATTAGAACTGTTTTGGAGTCGGTTTACTTACCGTACCACATACCTATTCCTTTTCTAGTCTGAAGCGTTCTGGAAAGTGTCCTTTATGTACTCCTCCGGGGTTACGGTATCAATAACATTGGTTTCAACATTTATGGGATTACCTGAGATATAATGTTTGATTCTTTGACTGTTCACCACCTTTGGATTTGTGCCTTCGAAGTTGTTGATTTTTATGGCACCGGAACAATAGACCTCCTCGATAACGTAAGGACCTTCCCATTTAGAGAGGAGTTTTCCTGCAAAAAATCTTAAACGAGAGTTGTATAACAAAACATAATCACCTACATTAAGCTCGCGCTTTTGTATCCTTTTGTCATGCCATATTTTTACTTTTTCTTTAAAAAGTTTGGCATTCTCATAGGCCTGGGTTCTCCACTGATCAAGTGAGCTAATGTCAAATAGTCTCTTCTCACCAGCAAGTTTGAAATCATAATTGAGCTCTTTAATGGCCCAATATGCCTTATGTTCTAGTTCGAGAAGTAAGTGACATGCTTTTCCATAAACCATTTCATATGGAGAAATACCCATAGGATTTTTATATGCAGTTCTATAGGCCCATAATGCATCATCAAGTTTCATGTACCAATTCTTTCTAGATCTATTAACAGTCTTTTGCAAAATTAATTTAATCTCTCTATTACTCAGTTCCTCTTGACCACTAGACTGTGGGTGGTATGGAGATGCAATTCTATTATTAACATCATACTTAGCAAGCATTTTACGAAAGGTACCATGAATAAAATGTGAACCACCATGAGTCATTAAATATCTAGGGACTCCAAACCTCGGAAAAATAACTTCTTTAAGCATCTTAATAGAGGTGTTATGATCAGCACTACTAGTTGGAATAGCTTCTACCCACTTAGTAACGTAATCAACAACAACTAAAATATGTGTATACCCATTAGAGGAAGGAAAAGGTCACATATAATCAAAGCCCCAAACATCAAATGGTTCCATAACAAGTGAATAGTTCATTGGCATTTCTTGACGTCTACTAATATTACCAATTCTTTGACCTTCATCACAAGACAAGACAAACTTACGGGCATCTTTGAAAAGAGTAGGCCAATAAAAACCGGATTGCAATACCTTGTGTGCAGTTATATCTCCAGCATGGTGTCCTCCATAAGCCTCGGAGTGACACTTGCGTAGGATCTTTTCCTATTCATGCTCAGGTACACAACATCTAATAACACCATCTACTCCTTCTTTATAAAGGTGTCGGTCATCCCAGAAGTAATGTCTTAAATCATAGAAAAACTTTTTCTTTTGTTGGTATGTGAAACTAGGTGGTATAAATTCAGCAACAATGTAATTAGCATAATTAGAATACCATGGAGCAGTACGAGAAGCATTTATGACAGCTAATTGTTCATTAGGAAAGCTATCGTCTATAGGTAGTGGGTCATCAAGAATATTCTCTAACCTAGACAAGTTGTCTGCAACGGGGTTCTCAGCTCCCTTTCCATCAATAATATGCAAATCAAATTCTTGTAGCAAGAGAACCCATCTAATAAGTCAAGGTTTATCATCTTTCTTTTCCATAAGATATTTAATAGCAGCATGATCAGTGTGAATAGTTACTTTAGAATCAACAATATAAGACTTGAACTTATCACAAGCAAATACAACTGCTAAAAATTATTTTTCAGTAGTAGCATAATTTCTCTGGGCACTGTCTAGAGTTTTACTAGCACATTGGATAACATTTAATTTCTTATCAACTCTTTGTCCTAGAATAGCACCTACAACATAATCACTAGCATCACACAAAATTTCAAAGGGTAAATTCCAATCAGGTGGCTGAACAATAGGTGCAGAAATCAAGGCTTTCTTAAGTATTTCAAATGCTTCTACACAATCATCATCAAAGACAAAAGGAACATCTTTTTGTAAGAGTTTAGTCAGAGGCCTAGAATTTTTTGAGAAGTCTTTAATGAACCTCCTATAAAAACCGGCATGACCAAGGAAACTTCTTATACCGTTAATGTCCTTAGGACACGACATCTTTTCAATAGCATCAACTTTAGCTTTATCAACTTCAATACCTCTTTCAGAAATTTTATGCCCCAAGACAATTCCTTCATTAACCATAAAGTGGCACTTCTCCCAATTCAAGACAAGATTAGTTTCTTCACATCTCTACAAAACTCGATCAAGGTTGCTTAAGCAATCATTAAAAGAAGTTCCATACACGGAGAAATTATCCATAAAAACCTCAACAATCTTTTCACAAAAGTAAGAGAATATAGCAACCATACATCTTTGAAAGGTAGCAGGTGCATTACATTAACCAAAAGTCATATGTCTATAAGAAAAGGTACCGAAAGGGCAAGTAAAAGTGGTCTTTTCCTGATCTTCTTTCAACATAGGTATTTGAGAGAAACCAGAATAACCGTCTAGAAAGCAAAAATGTGTATGTTTGGATAATCTTTCTAGCATTGGATCAATAGAAGGTAAAGGGTAATGATCCTTTCTAGTAGCTTTATTTAATTTGCGGAGATCAATTACCATTCTATAACCTGTAACAATCCTTTGTGGGATCAATTCATCTTTATCATTAGGAACAACAGTAATACCTTCCTTCTTAGGGACACAATGGACAGGACTTACCCACTGACTATCGGCAACAGGATAAATTATACCTGCCTCCGGAAGCTTTAGTATTTCATTCCTTACCACTTCTTTCATCTTAGGATTTAACCGTCGTTGGTGATCAACAATTAGTTTAGCATCTTTCTCCAATTTTATTTTGTGCTGGCATAGAGTGGGACTAATGCCCTTAAGATCATCAAGAGTATATTCAATAGCAGCGTGGTGCTTCTTCAGAGTTTTCAATAATTTCTCTTCTTCCTGCTCTGAAAGGTTAGCACTAATAATAACATGGTATATCTTCTTTTCATCAAGATAAGCATATTTAATAGTATCAGGTAATGGTTTAAGCTTAAACACGGGATCACCCTTGGGTGCAGGAGGATCCCCTAGAATTTCAACTGGCAAGTTGTGTTTCAAAATAGGTCCCTGTTTAAAGAATACTTCATCTATTTCCCTTCTTTCATTCATAAACATATCATTTTCATGGTCTAGAAAATATTGTTCTAAAGGATCATTAGGAGGCACGATAATAGAAGCAAGACCAATAATTTCATCTTTACTAGGCAATTCTTTATCATGGGGTTGTCTACAAAATTTAGCAAAATTGAAATCATGAGACATATCCCCTAAACCAACAGTAACAATATCCTTTTTGCAGTCTTTCTTAGCATTAACAGTATTCAAGAAGGGTTTAACAAATATAATGGGACAAAAGTCATCTTGTGGGGAACCAAGAACAAGAAAATCAGTAGGATATTTAACTTTCCCACACAAGACTTCAATATCTCTAACAATCCCAACTGGTGAAATAGTATCTCTATTGGCAAGCTTAATTGTAACATCAATACCTTCTATCTCAGCAGGTGCAATATCATGCATAATTTCTTCGTATAAAGAATGAGGTATTGCACTCGCACTAGCACCCATGTCACATAAGCCATGATAGCAATGATCTCCTATTTTAACAGAAACAACAGGCATGCCTACAACAGGTCTATGTTTATTTTTAGTATCGGGTCTAGCAATTCTAGCAGCTTCATCACAGAAGTAAATAACATGCCCATCAATATTATCGACCAAGAGATCTTTAACCATAGCAATACTAGGTTCAAATTTAATTTGATCAGGGGTGTAGGTGTTCTAGCATTACTCTTACGAACCACAGTTGAAGCTTTAGCATGATCCTTTATTCTAACAGGGAAAGGTGGTTTCTCAATATAAGCGGTAGGAACAATAGGATCAACATTATAACTGATAGTGTTTTCTTCAACTTTAATAGGTTCAACTACTTTTACTTCAATGGGAGGATGATATTTAAATGACTTCTCCTTAAGGAGATCAACATGAGTAGCAAATGATTCACAGAAAGAAGCCACTATCTCAGAGTCAAGTCCATATTTAGTGCTAAATTCACGAAAAGCATCGGTATCCATAAAAGATTTAACACAAACAAACTTAGGTGTTATACCTGACTCCTTACCTTCATCGAGTTCCCAATCTTCAGAGTTGCATTTAATTATTTCCAATAAATCCCATCTGAATTCAATAGTTTTCATCATAAAAGAACCAGTGCAAGAAGTATCGAGCATGGAGCGATTTTTGAGAGAAAGCCGAGCATAAATTTTTTGAATAATAATTTCTCTTGAGATATCATGATTGGGGCATGAATATAACATTGACTTCAGCCTCCCCCAAGCTTGAGTGATACTTTCTCCTTCGCTTATATATATAATTACGATCACGATGAACCAGATGCATAGGATAAAACTTCTGATGAAATTCCAATTTCAATCAGTTGTAGTTCCATGATCCAATATCATCGCATAGCCTAAATCATGTCGATGCCTTTCCCTTCAAATATAAAGGGAAGACCTTATTCTTGATAACATCCTCAGGCATACCTGCAAGCTTAAATAATCCACAAACTTCATCCACATGGATTAGGTGCATATCGGGATGTAATGTTCCATCTCCTGTAAAAGGATTAGCTAGCAGTTTCTCTATCATACACGAAGGAATTTCAAAGTAAACATTTTCAGTAGGTTCAGTAGGTTGAGGAGCAACTCTTTGCTCTACTGGTCTAGGTGAAGATACCCCGAACAAGCCCCTCAAAGGATTATTTTCCATAGTAACAAGTGACAGTAAATTTTAGCACACTATATAAATAGTTCCTTACCAAATTCCACCTACCAAAGGCGCTTCACTCCCCGGCAACGGCGCCAGAAAAGAGTCTTGATGACCCAAAAGTATAGGGGATCTATCGTAGTCCTTTCGATAAGTAAGAGTGTCGAACCCAACGAGGAGCAGAAGGAAATGACAAGCAATTTTCAGTAAGGTATTCTCTGCAAGCACTGAAATTATCGGTAATAGCTAGTTTTGTGATAAGGTAATTCATAACGGGTAACAAGTAACAAAAGTAAACAAGGTGCAACAAGGCAGCCCAATCTTTTTTGTAGCAAAGGACAAGCCTGGATAAACTCTTATATGAAGGAAAGCGCTCCCGAGGAGACATGGGAATTACCGTCAAGCTAGTTTTCATCATGCTTATATGATTCGCATTCGTTACTTTGATAATTTGATATGTGGGTGGACCGGTGCTTGGGTAAGGCCCTTCCTTGGACAATCATCCCACTTATGATTAACCCCCCTCACAAGCATCTGCAAGTATGTAAGAGGAATTAAGGTAAACCTAACCATAGCATGAAACATATGGATCCAAATCAGCCCCTTACGAAGCAATGCATAAACTAGGGTTTAAGCTTCTGTCACTCTAGAACCCATCATCTACTTATTACTTCCCAATGCCTTCCCCTAGGCCCAAACAATGGTGAAGTGTCATGTAGTCGATGTTCACATAACACCACTAGAGGAAAGACAACATACATCTCATCAAAATATCGAACGAATACCAAATTCACATGACTACTTATAACAAGACTTCTCCCATGTCCTCAGGAACAAACGTAACTACTCACAAATCATATTCACGTTCATAATCAAAGGGGTATTAATATGCATAAAGGATCTGAACATATAATCTTCCACCAAATAAACCAACTAGCATCAACTACAAGGAGTAATCAACACTACTAGCTACCCACAGGTACCAATCTAAGGTTTTGAGACAAAGATCGGATACAAGAGATGAACTAGGGTTTGAGAGGAGATGGTGCTGGTGAATATGTTGATGGAGACTGACCCCCTCCCGATGAGAGGATCGATAGTGATGACGATGGTGACGATTTCCCCCTCCCGGAGGGATGTTTCCCCGGCAGAACAGCTCCGCCAGAGCCCTAGATTGGTTCTGCCAAGGTTCCGCCCCGAGACGATGACGCTTTGTCCCGAAAACTTTCTTATGATTTTTTCCAGGGAAAAAGACACCTTATACTAGAAGATGGGCATCTTGGGGCTTCCGGTGGGTGGCCCCCCTCTGGTGCTTTCTTCGCCCAATATTTTTAATATATTCCAAAACTGACTTTCCTGGAGTTTCAGGTCTTTTGGAGTTGTGCTGAATAGGTCTCTAATATTTGCTCCTTTTCTAGCCTAGAATTCCAACTGCCAGCATTCTCCTTCTTCATGTAAACCTTGTAAAATAAGGGAGAAAAGGCATAAGTATTGTGACATAATGTGTAATAACAACCCATAATGCAATAAATATCGATATAAAAGCATGATGCAAAATGGTCGTATCACCGCGCTCTCGCCAGAGTGGGTCGCCGAAGTTGCCCTCACAACATGGGTCCACGTCCCCATCTTTCAGCGGCGATGAATGGATATTGAAATGATATTTGGGGAGTGAGCTATTGTGCTTGACACGCCGGCTGTGGACTCTAGCCGACGCACCTTCTCGCGTGAGCCATAGGTGTACTATACACCGACGGTGCTACATCATATTTTGTGCTGCATCGCACATGGTTGGTGATAATAAACTGTGTGCGATCTACTTGATTTATTGTCTTGATTTGAATTACGTAATTGGGGTCACAGCTACAAAGGATGGTGTTTGAATTGTTAGAACATTTATCTGAAGTGAACATGCAACTATAGGTGTGTCATCAAAAGATTGGAATTATTCATGGTTCGTTTGGACGTTTTTATACATTAACTTGGTTTTCCAGGCATTTTATGCGCATAATTCTAATTTGAACTACATGCACATGCTCCAGTGCATATAAACTGGTTGAAAAAACAAATATGTGTCCTTGGTTGCATGCTTAATGTAGCGACCCGACCTCAGACGGTCAAGTCTCTATGCTTAAGTGTCATCCCTAGATCGGTATTACTGACACACACAGTACTTGAGGATTTATAACAGAGTTCACGTAACGCCCTCGATGCGGCTATATCTCCCACGTGTCGAAGCACGACTTAGAGGCATAACCGCATTGAAAGCAATGTCGCAAGTGAGGTAATCTTCACACAACCCATATAATACATAAGGGAAAAGAGATACATAGTTGGCTTACAATCGCCACTTCATACAATACATGAATAAAGCATTACATCATCCAGATACAAACAAGGTCCGACTACGGAACCAAAATAAAAGAAGAACCCCAAATGCGACACGGTCCCCGATCGACCCCAACTGGGCTCCACTACTAATCAACTAGGACGAAACAACACAAAGGACAAGATCTTCATCGAGCTCCTCCTGAGCATTGGTTGCGTCTTCTGCACGGACTCATCGGCACCTGCAAGCTGGTTTTGGAAGTATCTGTGAGCCACGGGGACTCAGCAATCTCGCACCCTCGCGATCAAGACTATTTAAGCTTATGGGTAAGGTAAAGGTATGAGGTGGAGCTGCAGCAAGCGACTAGCATATATGGTGGCTAGCATACGCAAATGAGAGCAAGAAGATAAGGCAAAGCACGATCGAGAAACTATGATCAAGAAGTGATCCTAGAACAGCCTACATCAAGCATAACTCCAACACCGTGTTCACTTCCCGGACTCCGCCGAGAAGAGACCATCACGGTTACGCACGCGGTTGATGCATTTTAATTGAGGTCAACTTCAGGTTTTCTACAACCGGACGTTAACAAATTCCCATCTGCCCATAATCGCGGGCATGGCTTTCGAAAGTTCAATCCCTGCAGGGGTGTCCCAACTTAGCCCATCACAAGCTCTCACGGTCAATGAAGGATAAACCTTCTCCCGATACATTCCGATCAGACTCGGTATCCCGGTTCTACAAGAGACTTCGACAAGTTAAAACAAATACATCAACACCGCCCGAATGTGCCGACAAATCCCGATAGGAGCTGCACATATCTCGTTCTCAGGGCGCACTCAGATGAGCAGTCCGTACAACTAAAACCAGCCCTCGAGTTTCCCCGAGGTGGCGCTGCAAGGGGCTCTAGTTTGGACCAACACTCAGAGGAGCACTGGCCTGGGGGGGGGGGGTTAAAATAAGATGACCCTTGAGTCTGCGAAACCCAAGGGAAAAAGGCTAGGTGGCAAATGGTAAAACCAATGCTAGGCATTGCTGGAAGAGATTTATTCAAGGCGAACTATCAAGGGGTTCCCATTATTACCCAACCGCGTAAGGAACGCAAAATCCGGGAACATAACACCGAGATGACGGAAACTAGGGTGGCAAGAGTGGAACAAAACACTAGGCAAAAAGGCCGAGCCTTCCACCCTTTACCAAGTATATAGATGCATTAATTAAATAAGAGATAAAGTGATATCCCAATAAGTAAACATGTTCCAACAAGGAACAACATCTCCATGTTCCAACAAGGAACAAACTTCAATCTTCACCTGCAACTAACAACGCTAAAAGAGGGGCTGAGAAAAGCGGTAACATAGCCAAACAACGGTTTGCTAGGACAAGGTGGGTTAGAGGCTTGGTTCACAATATGGGAGGCATGATAAGCAAGTGGTAGGTATCGCAGCATAGCCATAACAAAAGAGCGAGCAACTAGCAAGCAAAGATAGAAGTGATTTCGAGGGTATGGTCATCTTGCCTGAGATCCCGCAAGGAAGAAGAACGAGTCCATGAAGACGAGAAACAGACGTAGTCGAACGAATCCTCACAACACGATGTTACCGGAAACAACCCGAAGAAGCAACACCGGAAAGAAGCAAACAACATAGTAAACAACCACCACATAAACAAGGCATGATGCACAATCAAGCATGATGCATGTCCGGTTTAAATATACATGGCAAAGCAAACTGCACAAACCATCCTACAAATTAAGTGGAGCTCAATATGCAACTCCGTTGCATATTGACGAAACACCACATTCAAGTTATTTAGTTCGATCTCGTTTATGTACCCAACAATATTAAATGTTGTTAAAACATGGCAAGAGGGTGAAGCAAAGTAAAACTACCTATCTAGTCAAGTTTAAATGAGGCCGGAAGCAACGAACAACATTTCTGGTAAATCCCCATATGCCTTAGTAATTTATTGCAACAACAATTTAAACATTTTAATTGTTGTTATCATGATGCGGATGACATGAACAATTTTATGCCATTTATATGAATAAGTTGATAAGAGCATATTAAGAAGCATTTGTCATCATGGCGGAAATAAAAAGGGGTGCCACGGCAATGATAACGAAACGGTGCCACGGCAACGTCCCGGTTCCGGTAACTCGATTGAGATACCGATGCAAAGGAGAAGTGCGCGGGTGCGTGCAAAAGATGGTGGGGCGCTCCCGGATTCCGGGTGTCCCACGAGTTGGCGACAAGGAAAACGAGTGAAAAATTCGGACACGGTGCAAACACGAGCATCTCAAACATCGCAAGCATTCGTTCACGGACGTCGTCTCGGGGTTATACCTTCGAAGCATGCAAGCGGGACAGTTCTCGTGATGGCGGTAGTGGAAGTAGTCGTTCTCGCACGCTCTAGGGTCGACGGTAGAAGTTCTCGCGATCTCGGCGACGGTAGTGGTACATGTTTATCGTTGCACGAGTTTCCGTAGACGTTCATGTCATCGGTGTCGTGGTACTTGGGGTCTTCGGACTTTCCGGTCCCGTTCTTGCGACGGTACTCGTTCACGTTCGTTCGGAGAGGTACTTGATGACTCCAACGTCTTCGGAGCAATGGTAGTGGTACACGGTCCACGAGACGTCGATCGTTCGGGGTCCGACTTGCGGGTCTTGCTGACATGAGTGGTACTTGGCATTATTGTGTAGACGAACTTGGCGCATCCGAAGGGTCACACTCGTCGTCGTGGGAACTTGGTGAATCCGAGGTCTTCGTGGTCGACGGTAGTTGTACATCTCATAGTGGAACTAGACGGATCCGAGGACTCCGAGCGTCGTGGTACTTGTCGAAATCCTCATTGAATGTAATTGAACATTTGAAATGGAACTTGGTGCGTCATCGCGTAGTCGTACGTTGAGGCAGGGCAGCTCGGCCACGCGCGCTGGACGGGTAGTGGCAGACCCGAGCATGGTCAAAGATCACACGCGCTCGTCCCTGGGTGCGAGGCAAAGGAGGTAGTCGGAGTTGGCCGGCTCCGGTGGAAGGAGCCGATGAGCTCGAGGAGGACCGAGTGGAGGCTGGAGCTGCTGCTATTTGAGGACGACGAGGACGCCACAACACGGAGGGGCTCAGTGCTGCTGGCCGGGAGTAGAGGAGAGGCAGAGGCGCCTGGCTACGGAGGTCGGGGCGGAGCTGCTGCATCGGCTAACGATGTCGAAGGCAGAGGTGGGGAACGGGCTCTGGGGCTCTGGGAGGACGAAGATGGTGCGAGGCAATGACCTGCGAGGTCGTCGGCGCAGGTGCCATGGCGGGGAGGTGACGAGGATCCAGGCAAGGCATCAACAGCAGAGGCGTGGTGCTGGTCGCAGGGTAAGGAGAGGCGGCGAGCGTGCGAGACAGATCAAGGGAGATAGGGATCGGGGTGTGGGTCTCTCCTCTGCTGAGCGATGCCTGTGTGGCAGCGGTGGAAGGGAACGAGGAGGAGAAGGATCGAGAGGAGAGGGAGGACTGCGGCTGGGCCTCGCTAGCCTAGGGTTAGGAATAGCTGGGGCGGCTGGGCCTCAGTGCAACTGGGCTGCGCGGCTGGGCTGAGCTCCCTCTCCTTTCCAAAATCCTCCCTTTCTTAAACTATTGTTTATATAAATAAACAACCAACAAAGGGGAAAATCCAGGGGTTTTTGGTTAGGAATATGAGATATATAAAAATATATCTGGAACCCTGGATTTATGTAGGGTTTGAATAAATTGCTCTGGAAGTTTAGAAGGTAGAAAAATAATTAGAGTTTGAATTATTTTCAAACTTCAATCATTTTTGAACCTGACCAAAACAACTTCGAATGGGATGAAATCTGACAGAGAGGGTGAAGGAAAAAGGCAAGATTTATAGGGAAAAGATGAACATTAATGGAGGAGGATTAAGGTCGCTTGCAAAGACATGAAAAACGAAGGAAGTGGGAGGGATGATGCATGGGTATGGCTTGAGAGAGAGATGGCAAGGAAAATATATGAAGTTAAGTCGGATAGAAGAAGAGTTGAAGAGTAATGCAATTGTGTGATGGGTGATTCCAAGTTAATGGGATATTTAATATAGCTCCCTAATATTGGGAGGATATGTTATAAAGAGAAGTCACTCTTCCCTCAATTTAAATGGATCGAAGATCCACACAATTTATTTAGTTGAGATGCAGAAGATTTATGAGATGATGGCATGATGACATGATGCAATGATGAATGCAATGAACCAAATAAATCACACGACGAAACCCGGAAACCCTGGAAGGCATCTGAAGCTCCGGTCTTGGGGCGTCACAGTTCAATCACACACTTATTACATTGAATGTCTCAAAAGAGAACCTATTACAATAATATGGCTAAAGGCCAACTAAATAAGATAACATCGGAAGCTTCGAAGGTAGAAGAGTCCATCCAACTCCACGACAAAACTGAGTGCATGACAACGATCTAGCGCACCTTACTCTTTGTCTGAAAACTCTTCAACATAATACGTTGCAGCCTGTGTAGGTCAGCACATGGAATATGCTGGCAAGATAACACTATAGAGCAATGAACAAATAACAGCTATCACTACATGCATATATGGCTGGTGGAGGCTCTATTGTTATCTTTTGCATAAAGCTAATTTTTCCCTACAACAAAGGAATATTTTTATTTAGCTACCAAGTTGGTTGAAAATTATTGGAAGGTTCCTCCAACTCAATCCCCAAATAATAATTATAAGCCCAAAAATTAATTAAGTAAAGTGATGAGATCAAACCAATAATTCAAGTACCAGATACTCAAGGTGTCCATAACCGGGGCCACGGCTAACCATGATTAGTTTACACACTCTGCAGAGGTTTGTGCACTATTCCCCACAAGACTTGATCTCCTCCGTTGGATTTCTTGCACTACGTGATGTTTGAGAAACAGATGACCGAGACACAGTCTTTCAGAAGCATTAGCTCTTTACTCTGGGTAGACAGTACCACCTACATCCCCTACATCTGCTAGCATACCACTGAAAGAGGTCACACAACTTATTCAACTATGCCAGAGCCCATAATGGCTTGTGGCCACACACGAAAGTTTCTAGCATGAATAATCTTATGATCCCTTTGAGCCTGGGTGGCATTCCATAGGATGATCGCACGGGTTCTCCGGGATATCATAGGACAACACTAGATTCCTCCAGGTGCCCGCAACAAATCCACCCAGATGTGTATTAAAGTAGCCACCTTAAGTTAAACCTTAGTTAACAATAATCTCTCACATCTTTCATGAATACTCTCAAACCAAACCACGTCTACGAGCATATCATAGCAGTATAAGCATACGTAGTAAATACCCAGGGTTTGATATAAGACAATAGATTCTTGATGACCCACGAGTATAGGGTATCTATGGTAGTCCTTTCGATAAGTAAGAGTGTCAAACCCAAAAAGGAGCAGAAGGAAATGGTAAGCGCTTTTCAGCAAGGTATTCTCTGCAAGCACTAAAATAATAGGTAACCGATAGTTTTGTGATAGGATAATTTGTAACGAGCAACAAGTAACAAAAGTAAATAGAGTGAAGCAAGGTGGCCCAATCCTTTTTGTAGCAAAGGACAAGCCTGGGTATACTCTTATATGATGTAAAGCACTCCCGAGGACACATGGGAATATCGTCAATCTAGTTTTCATCACGTTCATATGATTCGCGTTCGGTACTTTGATAATTTGGTATGTGGGTGGACCGGTGCTTGGGTACTGCCCTTACTTGGACAAGTATCCCACTTATGATTAACCTCTATTGCAAGCATCCGCAACCACAACAAAAGTATTAAGGTAAACCTAACCATAGCATGAAACATATGGATCCAAATCAACCCCTTACGAAGCAACGCATAAACTAGGGTTTAAGCTTCTGTCACTCTAGCAACCCATCATCTACTTATTACTTCCCACTCCCTTCCTCTAGGCCCAAATAATGGTGAAGTGTCGTGTAGTCGACGTTCACATAACACCACTAGAGGAGAGACAACATACATCTCATAAAAATATCGAACGAATACCAAATTCACATGACTACTAATAGCAAGACTTCTCCCATGTCCTCAGGAACAAACGTAACTACTCACAAAGCATATTCATGTTCATAATCAGAGGGGTGTTAATATGCATATAGGATCTGAACATATGATCTTCCACCAAATAAACCAACGAGCATCAACTACAAGGAGTAATTAACACTACTAGCAACCCACAGGTACCAATCCCAGACTTGGAGACAAGAATTTGATACAAGAGATGAGATAGGGTTTTGAGAGGAGATGGTGCTGGTGAAGATGTTGATGGAGATTTCCCTCTCCCGATGAGAGGAACGTTGGTTATGATGATGGCGATGATTTCCCCCTCCCAGAGAGAAGTTTCGCCGGCAGAACAGCTCCGCCAGAGCCCTAGATTGGTTCCGCCAAGGTTCCACCTCGTGGCAGCGGAGTCTCGTCAGGGAAGATGGCTTATGATTTTTTTCTCATCGGAAGACTCCATATAGCAGAAGATGGCCATCGGAGGGACACCAGGGGGCCCACGAGGTACGGGGCGCACCCAGGGGGTAGGGCGCGCCCCCCACTCTCGTGGGCAGGGTGTGGCCCCCCTGGTGAACTTCTTGCGCTCAATATTTATTATATATTCTGAAATTGACTTCCGTGAAGTTTCAGGACTTTTGGAGCTGTGCAGAATAGGTCTCTAATATTTGCTCCTTTTCCAGCCCAGAATCTTAGCTGCCGGCATTCTCCCTCTTTATGTGAACCTTGTAAAATAAGAGAGAATAGGCATAAGTATTGTGACATAGTGTGTAATAACAGCCCATATCGCAATAAATATCGATATAAAAGCATGATGGAAAATGGACGTATCAACTCCCGAAGCTTAGACCACGCTTGTCCTCAAGCGAAAGCCGAAATCGAAAAATATGTCCACATGTTTAGAGATAGAGGTGTCGATAAAAATAAAATACGGACATGAGGGCATCATGATCATTCTTAGAACAACAACTTATATAATTCTTGTCATATGATTTCTTATGCTAGAGTAACAATTCAATCACAATTTCAAGTATGAATCATAAACTTCAATGAAAACGAACAAACTATAATCTCAGTCATTGGAGCAATTGCAATTTATCATAACATAGGAAAGAGTCAAAATAAGAGCTTTTTAGCAAGTCCACATACTCAACTATCATATAGTCTTTCACAATTGCTAACACTCACACAATACTTATGGGTATGGAGTTTTAATCGGACACACAGAAAGATAGGGGCTTATAGTTTTGCCTCCCAATGTTTTACCTCAAGGGTAATGTCAACAATAATAGTTCATGAAAACTCACATCCAATTAGCCATATATACCAGGATCCTTCCAACATGTTGTGCTTGCCAAAAGGTAAAATATAAAAACGGAAAGGTGAAGATCACCATGACTCTTATATAAGGTAGGAGATGAAGGTAAAAGATTGGCCCTTCCTAGAGGGAAGCAGAGGTTGTCATGCGCTTTTATGGTTGGATGCACAAAATCTTAATGCGAAAGAACGTCACTTTATATTGCCACTTGTGATATGGACCTTTATTATGCAGTCTATCGCTTTTATTTCTTCCATATCACACGATCGTATAAAGCTTATTTCCTCCACACCAGTCAATCATACATATTTAGAGAGCAATTTTTTTATTGCTTGCACCGATCACAACTTACTTGAAGGATCTTACTCAATCCATAGGTAGATATGGTGGACTCTCATGGCAAAACTGGTTTAAGGGTGTTTGGAAGCACAAGTAGTATCTCTACTTGGTGCGAAGAATTTGGCTAGCATGAGGGAGAAAGGCAAGCTCAATCATGTTGGATGATCTAGGACAATATAATTTATCTCAGATGTAAGAACACATAACCCATTATGTTGTCTTCCTTGTCCAATGTCAACTCTTTAGCATGTCATACTTTAATGAGTGCTCACAATCATAAAATATGTCCAAGATAGTATATTTATATGTGAAGACCTCTCTTTCTTTATTACTTCCTATTAATTGCAACGATGACCAAAACTATGTTTGTCAACTCTCAACAACTTTTATTCATCATACTTTTTATATGTGAGCTCATTACTCTCCATAATATGCATATGATCTCTTTTATTTCTTTCTATTCTTTCTCTTTTCTTTTATTCACTCAAGATCATGGCAAAATAATCAAGCCGTTGACTCAACACTAATCTTTATTATATATATAGCTCACGGACTCGATTACATAGAAGGATCATAAAGCAAAACTCACAACTAGATCATACTAAAAAGCTTTATGCTACTAGATCAAGATATTAGCAAAAGGATCGAACTAAGAAAAAGGGTAAAGATAAAAGTGATGGTGATACGATACCGGGGCACTCCCCCATGCTTGGCAGTTGCCAAGGGGAGTGCCCATACCCATGTGATTATGTCTCCTTTGTTGGTGAAGAAGTTGATGGTTTTGTTGATGGCGTAGGCTTGTCGTCCTTCTTCCAGGGCATAGGCTCACAATCATAGAAGGATGATTGAGTCTCCTAAAACCTCAAATCTACAGCCAAACTCATCCTCTTGAATCTATATTCATACTCACAGTTTTGATTTTGTAGGTCATAGATCTGGGCTTGGAGGTGCTCGATTTTCTCATGAAGCTTGAAGATGGCCTCCCCAGTGTCCTTGACGTCCAGCTTGTGGTTGTTGGTGAACTCCGTGATCATAATGTGATTGGAATCAAGTCCACGCTCCACCATCTCCTGACACTTGAAAACTTCTTGCTCCAATGCCTCGAGCCTTGCCTCCGTGCTTCCGGTCTTCCTTGGTCCCTCAGCATCGCGGATGTGCAACAACCCCTCACGCATCTCCATGGTTTGAGGGTGTTGCAGCACTTCTACGAGGTAGGGATTGATGACCTTCTCAATGAACTGGTCCTTGGGGGCACTTGAAGACGACATGACGACATGGATCTGTCAGAAAAACAGCTCGAAACAAATACAGGAGATTTTTGCGTGATACGGTGGTCAAAACCTTCGGGAGGTTATATAATGAATTTTTACCTACCAAAATACATGTCGTGTACGAAAACGGAGTCCAGAGAGCACACGAGGTGCTCACGAGGTAGGGGGCACGCCCAGGGGGTAGGGCGCGCCCTCCACCCTCGTGGAGCCCTCGTATCCTTCCCGGACTGCTTCTTATTTTTCTATTTTTCTAAATATTCCAAAATGGAAGAAAATTGCCTTTAGAACTGTTTTGGAGTCGGTTTACTTACCGTACCACATACCTATTCCTTTTCGGAGTCTGAAATGTTTCGAAAAGTGTCCCTTATGTATTCCTCCGGGGTTATGGTTTCAATCACATTGGTTTCAACATTTATAGGATTACCTGAGATATAATGTTTAATTCTTTGACCATTCACCACCTTCGGATTTGTGCCCTTGAAGTTGTTGATATTTATGGCATCGGAACGATAGACCTCCTCAATAATGTAAGGACCTTCCCATTTGGAGAGAAGTTTTCCTGCAAAAAATCTTAAACGAGAGTTTTATAGCAATACATAATCACCTACATTAAACTCACGCTTTTGTATTCTTTTGTCATGCCATCTTTTAACTTTTTCTTTAAATAATTTGGCATTCTCATAGGCTTGGGTTCTCCATTCATCAAGTGAGCTAATGTCAAATAACCTCTTCTCACCGGCAAGTTTGAAACCATAATTGAGCTCTTTAATAGCCCAGTAAGCCTTATGTTCTAGTTCGAGAGGTAAGTGACATGCTTTTCCATAAACCATTTTATACGGAGACATAGCCATAGGATTTTTATATGCAGTTCTATAAGCCCATAATGCATCATCAAGTTTCTTGGGCCAATTCTTTCTAGATCTATTAACAGTCTTTTGCAAAATTAATTTGAGTTCTCTATTACTTAATTCTACTTGACCACTAGAATGTGGGTGATAAGGAGATGCAATTCTATGATTAACATCATATTTAGCAAGCATTTTACGGAAAGCGCCATGAATAAAATGTGAACCACCATCAGTCATTAAATGTCTAGGGACTCCAAACCTTGGAAAAATAACTTCTTTAAGCATTTTAATAGAAGTGTTATGATCATCACTACTAGTTGGAATAGCTTCTACCCACTTAGTAACGTAATCAACAACAACTAAAATATGTGTATATCCATTAGAGGCAGGAAAAGGTCCCATAAAATCAAAACCCCAAACATCAAATTCAAGAACAAGTGAATAATTCATAGGCATTTCTTGACGTCTACTAATATTACCAATTCTTTGACATTCATCACAAGACAAGACAAACTTACGAGAATCCTTGAAGAGAGTAGGCCAATAAAACCGGATTGCAATACCTTGTGTGCAGTTATATCTCCAGCATGGTGTCCTCCATAAGCCTCGGAGTGACACTTGCGTAGGATCTGTTCCTGCTCATGCTCAGGTACACAACGTCTAATAACACCATCTACTCCGTCTTTATAGAGATGTGGGTCATCCCAAAAGTAATGTCTCAAATCATAGAAGAACTTTTTCTTTTGCTGGTATGTAAAGCTAGGTGGTATAAATTTAGCAACGATGTAATTAGCTTAATAAGCATACCATGGAGCAGTATGAGAAGCATTTATGACATTTACTTGTTCATCAGGAAAGCTATCATCAATAGGTAGTGGGTCATCAAGAACATTTTCTAACCTAGACAAGTTGTCTGCAACGGGGTTCTCAGCTCCCTTTCTATCAATAATATGCAAATCAAATTCTTGTAGAAAGAGAACCCATCTAATAAGTCTAGGTTTAGCATCTTTCTTTTCCATAAGATATTTAATAGCAGCATGATGAGTGTGAATAGATACTTTAGAATCAACAATGTAAGGTCTGAACTTATCACAAGCAAATACAACTGCTAAGAATTCTTTTTCAGTAGTAGCATAATTTCTCTGAGCGTTGTCTAGAGTTTTACTAGCATATTGAATGACATTTAATTTCTTATCAACTATTTGCCCTAGAACAGCACCTACAGCATAATCACTAGCATCACACATAATTTGAAAAGGTAAATTCCAATCAGGTGGCTGAACAATAGGTGTAGAGATCAATGCTTTCTTAAGTATTTCAAATTCTTTTACGCAATCATCATCAACAACAAATGGTATATCTTTTTGTAATAAATTAGTCAGGGGCCGACAAATTTTTTAGAAGTCCTTAATGAACCTCCTATAAAACCGGCATGACCAAGGACACTTCTTATACCTTTGATGTCCTTGGGACATGGCATCTTTTCAATAGCATCAACCTTGGCTTTATCAACTTCAATACCTCTTTGAGAGACTTTATGCCCCAAGACAATACCTTCATTAACCATAAAGTGGCACTTTTCCCAATTCAAGACAAGATTAGTTTCTTCACATCTCTGCAAAACTCGATCAAGGTTGCTTAAGCAATCATCAAAAGAGGATCCATAGAAGGAAAAGTCGTCCATGAAAACCTCACAAATATTTTCACAAAAGTTAGAGAATATAGCCATCATACATCTTTGAAAGGTAGCAGGTGCATTACATAAAACAAAAGGCATAGGTCTATAAGAAAAACTACCAAAAGGGCAAGTAAAAGTAGTGTTTGATTGATCATTGGCTGACACGGGTATTTGAGAGAAACCAGAATAACCATCTAGAAAGCAAAAATGTGTATGTTTGGATAATCTTTCTAGCATTTTATCGATAAAAGGTAAGGGGTAATGATCTTTTTTAGTAGCTTTATTTAATTGTCGGAAATCAATTACCATCCTATAACCTGTAATAATTCTTTGCGGCATCAACTCATCTTTATCATTAGGAACAACAGTAATACCTACCTTCTTAGGGACACAATGGACAAGACTTACCCACTGACTATCAGCAACGAGATAAATTATACCTGCCTCAAGAAGCTTTAGTATTTCCTTTCTTACCACTTCCTTCATCTTAGGATTCAGCCGTCGTTGATGATCACGAACTGGTTTGGCATCTTACTCCAAATTTATTTTGTGTTGACACACAGTGGGACTAATGCCCGTAAGATCATCAAGAGTATATCCAATAGCAGCACGGTGCTTCTTCAGAGTTATCAATAATCTCTCTTCTTCATGCTCTGAAAGGTTAGCACTAATAATAACATGATATATCTTTTTCTCATCAAGATAAGCATAATTAAGAGTATCACGTAACGGTTTAAGCTCAACACGGAATCACCCTTGGGTGGAGGAGGATCCCCTAGGATTTCAACAAGCAAATTATGTTTTAGGATGGGTTCCTATTTAAAGAATACTTCATCTATTTCCCTTCTTTCATTCATAAACATATCATTTTCATGGTCTAGCAAATATTGTTCTAAAGGATCACTAGGAGGTACGGCAATAGAAGCAAGACCAATAATTTCATCTTTACTAGGCAATTCCTCTTGACGGTGTTGTCTACGAAATTTACAGAAATTAAATTCATGAGACATATCATCTAAACCAATAGTAACAACATCCTTTTTGCAATCTATCTTAGCATTAACTGTGTTCAAGAAGGGTCTACCAAATATAATGGGACAAAAGCTATCTTGTGGGGAACCAAGAACAAGAAAATCAGCAGGATATTTAGTTTTCCCACACAAGACTTCAACATCTCTAACAATCCCCATTGGTGAAATAGTATCTCTATTGGCAAGTTTATGACATCAATATCTTCTATCTCAGCAGGTGCAATATCATGCATAATTTCTTTGTATAAGTCGTAAGGTATTGCACTAGCACTAGCACCCATATCACATAAGCCATGATAACAATGATCTCCTATTTTAACAAAAATAACAGGCATGCCTACCACAGGTCTGTTTTTATCTTTAGCACAAGGTTTAGCAATTCTAGCAGTCTCATCAAGGAAATGAATAACATGCCCATCAATATTATCAGACAAGAGATCTTTAACAATAGCAATATCAGGTTCAACTTTAATTTGCTTAGGAGGTGTATAAGTTTTAATATTGCTTTTACGAACCATGGTTGAAGCTTTAGCATGATCTTTTATCCTAATAGGAAAAGGTGGTTTCTCAACATAAGAAGTAGGAACAATAGATTATTATAAGTGATGGTCTTTTCTTCAACTTTAATAGGTGCAGCTACTTTTACTTCTATGGGAGGATGATATTTAAACCACTTCTCCCTAGGGAGATCAACATGAGTAGCAAAAGATTCACATAAAGAAGCTACTATCTCAGAGTCAAGTCCATATTTAGTGCTAAATTTACAGAAAACATCGGTATCCATAAAAGATTTAACATAATCAAACTTAGGTGTCATACCTGACTCCTTACCTTCGTCGAGATCCCAATCTTCAGAGTTGCGTTTAATTATTTCCAATAAATCCCATCTAAATTCAATAGTCTCCGTCATAAAAGAGCCATCACAAGAAGTATCGAGCATGGTGCGATTGTTATCAGAAAGCCGAGCATACAAATTTTGAATAATCATTTCTCTTGAGAGCTCATGATTGGGGCATGAATATAACATTGATTTAAGCCTCCCCCAAGCTTGAGCGATGCTTTCTCCTTCGCGAGGCCAGAAATTATATATATAATTGCGATCATGATGAACAAGATGCATAGGATAAAACTTCTGATGAAATTCCAATTTCAATCGTTTGTAGTTCCATGACCCCGCATCATCACATAGCCCATACCATGCCAATGTATCTTCCTTCAAATATAAAGGGAAGAACTTCTTCTTAATAACATCTCCGGGTACACCTGCAAGCTTAAATAATCCACAAAATTCATC
Organism: Triticum urartu; assembly: GCF_003073215.2. NCBI lineage: Eukaryota > Viridiplantae > Streptophyta > Magnoliopsida > Poales > Poaceae > Triticum > Triticum urartu. The sequence goes on along the minus strand of NC_053023.1, from coordinate 400,400,807 downwards.
CACATATATTAGGTGCTCATCAGGATGCGTTGTTCTGTCTCCTGCAAAAGGATTAGCTAACAGTTTTTTTATCATACCCGAAGGAATTTCAAAGCAGACATTTTCATTTTCAGTAGGTTCAGTAGGTTGAGGAGCAACTCTTTGCTCTACTGGTCGGGGTGAAGATACCCTGAACAAGCCCCTCAGAGGATTACTTTCCATAGTAACAAGTGACAGTAAATTTCAGCACACTATATAAATTTTTCCTTACCAAATTCCACCTACGAAAGGCACTTCACTCCCCGGCAACGGCGCCAGAAAAGAGTCTTGATGACCCACAAGTATAGGGGATCTATCGTAGTCTTTTCGATATATAAGAGTGTCAAACCCAACGAGGAGCAGAAGGAAATGATAAGCGGTTTTCAGCAAGGTATTCTCTGCAAGAACTGAAATAATAGGTAACAAATAGTTTTGTGATAGGATAATTTGTAACGAGCAACATGTAACAAAAGTAAATAAAGTGCAGCAAGGTGGCCCAATCCTTTTTGTAGCAAAGGACAAGCCTGGACAAACTCTTATATGATGTAAAGCGCTCCCGAGGACACATGGGAATATCGTCAAGCTAGTTTTCATCACGTTCATATGATTCGCGTTTGGTACTTTGATAATTTGGTATGTGGGTGGACCGGTGCTTGGGTATTGCCCTTACTTGGACAAGTATCCCACTTATGATTAACCTCTATTGCAAGCATCTGCAACTACAACAAATGTATTAAGGTAAACCTAACCATAGCATGAAACATATGGATCCAAATCAGCCCCTTACGAAGCAACGCATAAAATAGGGTTTAAGCTTCTGTCACTCTAGCAACCCATCATCTACTTATTACTTCCCAATGCCTTCCTCTAGGCCCAAATAATGGTGAAGTGTCATGTAGTCGACGTTCACATAACACCACTAGAGGAGAGACAACATACATCTCATCAAAATATCGAACGAATACCAAATTCACATGACTACTAATAGCAAGACTTCTCCCATGTCCTCAGGAACAAACGTAACTACTCACAAAGCATATTCATGTTCATAATTAGAGGGGTATTAATATGCATATAGGATCTGAACATATGATCTTCCACCAAATAAACCAACTAGCATCAACTACAAGGAGTAATTAACACTACTAGCAACCCACAGGTACCAATCCAGGACTTGGAGACAAGAATTGGATACAAGAGATGAGCTAGGGTTTTGAGAGGAGATGGTGCTGGTGAAGATGTTGATGGAGATTGCCCTCTCCCGATGAGAGGAGTGTTGGTGATGATGATGGCGATGATTTCCCCCTCCCGGAGGGAAGTTTCGCCGGCAGAACAGCTCCGCCAGAGCCCTAGATTGGTTCCGCCAAGGTTCCACCTCGTGGCGGTGGAGTCTCGTCAGGGAAGATGGCTTATGATTTTTTGCTCATCGAAAGACTCCATATAGAAGAAGATGGCCATCAGAGGGCCACCAGGGGGCCCACGAGGTAGGGGGCGCGCCCAGGGGGGTAGGGTGTGCCCCCACCCTCGTGGGCAGGGTGTGGCCCCCTGGTGAACTTCTTGCGCTCAATATTTATTATATATTCTGAAATTGACTTCCGTGAAGTTTCAGGACTTTTGGAGCTGTGTAGAATAGGTCTCTAATATTTGCTCCTTTTCCAGCCCAGAATCCCAGCTGCCGGCATTTTCCCTCTTTATGTGAACCTTGTAAAATAAGAGAGAATAGGCATAAGTATTGTGACATAATGTGTAATAACAGCCCCTAATGCAATAAATATCGATATAAAAGCATGATGCAAAATGGACGTATCAGTTCTACCTCATCAACTGCTTCCCAATACCCACATGTTAAACAAACCTACTCATGCAATGTTTGAGGGTTGAAACTAATGCATAAAAACTAGGTAATAAAGGGATATGATCAGAGTGTTACTTGCTTTGCTGATGATCTAAAAACCCTAGTGACTCGCAGTAGCACGCTTTGCACTCCGGAAACTCTATCTTGAACAAACAATAGCACACATAAGCACTCATGCATAAGATGCAAACGTAAAACCCAAAAGAAAAAAAATTCAAATTGAAAGTTCAAGTGAAGAGCTTCGATTTGCAAAAAGAATCAATCAAATGCGAGCTACGAAACTCAAACTACGATCAAAAGAAGTTCGAAATCAAATCTGGTTGAAACCAAATTTTAAATTGTCAAAGCCATATTCAAGTTGATTATCTGGATAGAGGGAAACAAGACAAGGATTTCGGCATTGGTTTCACTGGATTTGGATAAACGAGTAAAAAGTAACGAGGGTTTGAAGTTTAGGGACTAATTTGTGATAAAAGTATTCATAGATAGGTCCCTGGTCAAAAATTAAAATTAAAAGAAAAATCTAACGAACAAACGTTCGTAAACAGAGCCTAACGAACGAACATGTTCGCTATAAGAAACTAATGGGTGAACGTTCGCTAATTATCAAACCTTAAAATAAAACCGATCTATAAAAGTAAACCGAACTTTAGAAAAAAAATCGGGCAGGGTTTTGTCGTTTTTTACCGGTTCGGCAAAAGAAACCGGCGACGGCGGCGACTTCCTCCGGCAAGCGGCGAAAGCGGCGAGAGGCAGCGGCGGCGCGGCATCGGCGGCAGGAGGCAGCAGCAGGCGGCGCGGGGCGGCGGTGGCATGATGCGGCACGTGACGGCTCGCCTCGGGTGGCGGGGTGGCGGTGCGAGTTGCAGAGAGAGGGGTGGCGGGGTGGCTATTTAAGAGAAGGGGGGCGACTGCGACTTGGAGAGGGGGTCGGGCGAGGCGGCGGTGGTCGCAGAGTCCGGCTCGGACTCTACCGGCGGCAGTGGGCGGGCCTCCGCGCGGGGAGGCGGGAGCAGCGGCTGGGCCGGCCCAGGAACTTTTTTGATATAAAAATAAATTTCGCCGCGAAAAAAAATCCTAATAAAATATAAAAAAATCCTAAAAATCCCAGAAACAATTTTCACTGTCCAAACTAAAAATTTAGGACAAGATGAACATTTTGTGGACTAAATGCAAGTTTTTCTCTAATTCAAATAAAATAGCAAATAAAATATAAATAAAAATAAGAAATTGATTTTAAAATTTCTCCTCCAATATTTCTTTTTTGTTTGAAGAAGTCATTTTATGTTCTCTCGTTTATTTTTTGTTATTGGAAATAATTGGAGAGAAAATATTAAAATCAAATTGATCCGTTCTTCAAATTTGAAATTAATTCAAATATGAAAATTTAGTGAAACCTCCAACTCTCTCCTTGGGTCCTTGAGTTGCTTAAGATTTATAGGATCACAAGCAAATGCAAATAAAAATATGATATGCATATGACGACCTATGTATAACATCCAAATTGAAAATTGGGATGTTACAAAACTACCCCCTTAAGATGAATCTCACCCTCGAGATTCGGGTTGGCTAGAAAATAGGTGTGGGTGGTCTTTCCATAGGTCTTCTTCTCGCTCCCAGGTGGTTTCTTCCTCGATATGGTGGCTCTATTGAATTTTGCAAAACTTGATAACCTTGTTGTGTGTAACTCGGCTGGCAAAATCGAGAATCTTGACGGGTTTCTCCTCGTAGGTTAGGTCACTCTCCAACTGAATAGCTTCCAGGGGCATTGTATCTCCCAAAGGAATATCGGCCATCTCAGCATGTCAGTTTTCAACTGGGAAACGTGAAACACATCGTGAACTCCTGCCAATCCTTCTGGTAACTCCAACTTGTAGGCCACTTCTCCCATACATTCCATAACTCGATATGGTCCTACAAATCTTGGGGCTAATTTTCCTTTGACTCCAAATCGTTTAACTTCTCGCAGTGGTGACACATGAATATATGCTCTTTCTCCGATTTCATAGACTACCTCCTTGCATTTCGTATCAACATAACTCTTCTTCCTGGACTGAGCTACCTTCAGTCTATTGTGAATTAACTTAACCTTCTCTTTAGACTCTCTGATTAAATCTGGTCTGAACAACTGTCAGTCTCCAACTTCATCCCACATCAATGGTGTCCTGTACCTTCTTCCATACAAAGCTTCGAAAGGGGCCATCTTCAAACTAGCCTGATGACCGTTGTTGTATGAGAACTCTGCGTAAGGCAAATTATCATCCCAACTAGATCCATAATCTAGCGCACAAGCTCTCAACATGTCCTCCAGAATCTGATTGACTCTCTCGGTCTGTCCATCTGTCTGCGGATGAAAGGTTGTACTAAACTCTAACCTGGTACCCAAAGTCTGGTGCAGCTGATTCCAAAATTCGAATTAAACTATGTTCCTCTATCTGATACGATGGTCCTCGAAACTCCATGCAGACATACGATCCTAGTCATATATATCTTGGCCAACTTCGCACTCGTATAAGTGGTTTTCATAGGGATAAAGTGAGCCATTTTGGTCAAGAGATCAACTACTACCCAGATGGAGTCATATCCTGATCTTGTCCTGGGTATCCGGTGATGAAGTCCATGCCAAGTTTATCCCACTTCCATTCAGGTATCGGCATACGCTGTAATAATCCGGCTGGCTTCTGGTGTTCTGCCTTAACTCTCTGACATACGTCACATACGGCTACATACTCGGCAATATCCTTCTTCATACGTGTCCACCAGAAACGTTCCTTCAAATCCAAATACATCTTGGTGTTTCCTGGGTGAATCGAGTATGGCAAGTCATGAGCTTCCTGCAGCATTAACTTCCCGATCTCTGGGTCATTGGGCACATAAATACGATCCTCAAACCATAAAGTTTCGTGCTCATCCTCACGAAAACCTTTGGCTTTTCCTTTACTCATCTTTTCCTTTATCTCCGCAATCTCCTTATCAGTCTTCTAGGCTTCTCGAATCCTTCCCAATAACATAGACTAAACCTCAAGTGCTGCAAAAAAAACCTCTTGGAACTATCTCCAAACGAAGTTCCTTGAGATCGTCGGCTAACTCCTGCGGTAATCCTCCACTTATGAGGGTATTGACATAACTCTTGCGGCTCAAAGCATTTGCTACGATATTGGCCTTTCCTGGATGATAATTTAGCTTCATATCATAATCCTTTATTAGCTCTAACCATCTTCTCTGCCTGAGATTCAACTCCTTCTTTGTGAAAATATACTTCAAACTCTTATGGTTCATGTATACATCACAACGGTTTCCTATAAGAAAATATCTCCAGGTCTAGAGTGCATGCACTACAACTGCTAACTCCAAACCATGCGTGGAATAATTCAACTCATGACGTCGAAGCTGACGTGAGGCATATGAAACAACTCTTCCATCTTGCATAAGTACACCTCCAAGTCCCAGGCGAGAAGTGTCACAATAAACATGGAAATCCTTGTGTATATCTGGAAGAATCAGCACTGGGGATGTAACCAAACATTTCTTCAACTCCTGAAAACTGGCCTCACATTCCTTAGTCCATTTGAACTTGGTGTCCTTCTTCAACAACTCTATCATGGGTTTCACAATCTTGGAAAAATTCTCAATGAACCTCCTATAGTATCCTGCGTGTCCCAGAAAACTGCGGATCTCTCCAACCGAGGTGGGTGCCAACCACTCAGTGACAGACTAAACCTTGTTAGGGTCTACTGCTATACCTTATCCTGATATAACATGTCCAAGAAATCCAACTTGTTTCAACCAAAATTCACACTTGCTGAACTTGCTATATAGCTGATGTTCTCTGAGATTCTCGAGAACTAAGCGCAAATCTTCCTTGTGTTCCTCTTCATTCTTCAAGTACACCAATATGTCATCAATGAACACCACAACAAACTTATCCAAGAACTCCATGAACACCTTATTCATCATACTCATAAAATAGGCAGGTGCGTTAGTCAATCCAAAAGACATGACCGTGTACTCATATAGCCCGTACCTTGTGGTAAAGGTTGTCTTAGGTATATCCTATTCTCGTATCTTCAACTGGTGGTATCCTGATCGAAGATCAATCTTGGAGAATACTTTGGCTCCCTATAGCTGGTCAAAGAAATCGTTGATCATCGGTTGTGGGTACTTGTTCTTGATCGTCACTTCATTCAATGCATGATAATCAACAACCATTCTCAAAGATCTATCCTTCTTCTCAACTAAGAGCACTGGGGCTCCCCACGGTGATGAACTTGGTCGAATATAACCTTTCTCCAATAACTCCTTAATCTACTTCTTAATTTCCTCCAGATCATTTGCGGGCATCCGATACGGTCTCTCTGATATTGGTCCAGTGCCTGGCAACAACTCTATCAAAAATTCTATGTCTCGGTCTGGTGGCATGCTTGGTAATTCTTCTAGAAATACATCAGGGTAATCCTTCACAACTAGCACTTCCTCCTGAACAACTCCCTGGAGGGAATTTACTTGAGTCCTCCTTGGCGCATGCCTAGGTACATACTTGATCCTTTTTCCCTCAGGGGTGGTGAGTAGTATCGACTTACCATCACAGTCGATGTTTCCTCCATACTTCGATAGCCAATCCATGCCTAGTATTATATCCAATACGTGTGACTCCAAGATTACTAGGTCTGAGGGGAAAACATGGCTACCAATGGTTAATGGTAACCGATCACACCATCGGCTGGCCATATACTCTGCTCCTGGCGAGCTTACTAACATGGGTGACCTAAGGGCTAAGGTTGGAAACTTAAACTTGTCCACAAATCCCCTTGATATGTATGAATGTGATGCACCAGTGTCAAAAAGAATGAGAGCGGTAAATGACTTAATCAAAAACTTACCAATCACTGCGTCAGGTTGCTCTTCAACTTCCTCCACGTTGATGTGGTTCACCTGACCTCTGGTGAAAGGGTTTGGCTTCTTCCCTGAGCTTCCATTGCCATTTCCATTCTTTGCTTCAGGACACTCGGTGGGTAGTGTCTAGTCTTCCCGCACTTGAAACAAGTAATGTGACTTAGATCCTTCTTAGCGGGTGTAGTGGGGTTGAAACAGTTCTAACCGTTGTTTCCTCCATTCCCATTACCATTCTTGGGGCCATTGTGGTTATGTGAGCTCCCTCCATTGTGAGTGTGGCCTCCATGGTTATGATGGGTATGTCCTTTCGAGTTTGGAGTAAAATGAGGCTTCTGCTGAGCTCCAGAGTTGTACTTCCCCTGTCCATACTTCCTTTTGTGGCTCTCTATCTGTTGTTGCTTGCCTTCAATCATGAGGGCCCTATCTACCAACTCCTGGTAGTTGGCAAATGTTGCCACCATTAACTGCATACTCGGCTCATCATTCAGCCCTTCCATAAACTTCTCCTGCTTCGCGGCATCTGTGGCCACATCATCTGGGGCATAGCGAGCTAACTTACAGAACTCATCCACATGCTGCCCCACGGTATGATTTCCCTGGCGTAAGTTGCGAAACTCATGCTTCTTCATGCTCATAGCTCCGGTTGAGATGTGTGCAGTGTGGAATGCTTGCTGGAACTGATCCTGTGTGACATTGGCTATGGGGAAAAGTGGCTGTGTAATTCTCCCACCATGAGGCTACGGGTGCAGCACAGCGCACCTTCTCAGCATCTGTGCAACCTGCGGTGGTCAGCTCCCTTCCAATCCTGCGGAGCCAATCATCAGCCACAATCGGTTCGGTGCTACTAGAGAACACCGGTGGATTCAACATTAGGAAACAGGCTAAGTTGTCAACTGGAGGTAGTGGCGGTGGGTTGTTGTTGTTGTTGCCTTGGTTCTAGACTAGCAACTGCATCAAGGCATTCTGCTGTTGGATCAACTAAGTGAGCTCCGGTGGGAAGACAAATACAGGGTCACGTCTGAGAGGCATCTGATAGGTTTAGAGGGGTGAGAACAGAATAGAGCGAGGTCTAAAGAGAAACCACTACCCATATGCACATGAGACAAACACATTCATTTCACACCACTAAATTCAAACAAGATCATACAATCGATCTAAACTACCGTTACAAAATGCTCGGACTATTACTATATACACGGGAGATTACTACTGATAATATGGTGGTCTACTAGAAATTTTGATCGGTGGATGACTCCATGATATCTGCTCCAGCTTCGTCTTCATAATCATCATCACTATCGAGGTTAGAGTCGGTGTCGTCGATTATGATGTAGTCTTTAGGATGGTTGTCCTCCTTTGGTTCAGGATCTCCCATGAATATTCCTAGCTTCTTCTTCAGGTCGTCATTCTTCACCAGCGGTACGGCAATTTCCCCTTCAAATCCATCGCGTGTAGACTTGAGTTCCTCTTCTAGCTCCATGTTCCTGGTCATCACTTTCTTCATGTCTATCATGCTGGCGCACATCTGGTTCTCCTGACGACGAATGTGCTCATTTAACTCCTGGATGTAGGCTGCAATGGTTCTATCCTTCCTAGTGCAAATCATCTCTCATTGCTCGTCATGGAGTCCACATATCTGGTAGATGGTGTCCTTAAGATCCTTCTAGTATACCTCGCCTATGCGTCCAATGGCGATATGGGCGGCCATGCTCTTTCCTAGACTCTAGGTTGATGCATCAAAGGAAAACTCCATGGGCTCAGTAACTGGAGTGAATTTCCTTCCTGGAACATGAGCTCGAATCATCCAGCGCTCTTCTTTAGGTAAAGTGGCGGCGTAGGTCCCAGCAAAGCTTGGTATTCCGATGCTCAGGTACCTAGTGATTTCCTTCAAGTGTCGTCCAAAAGGTGTGTCTTCATCTAGTTGAGTGAACTTGTTCCTTGGGTCCACCATCTATAGAGTAGAAAATGGAGAAGAGTCAGAAAAGAGTAGAGGAGAGTATCATGTGGCTTATCCTCGTGGTCGCATCCTATAGTCAGCGTGTGCTCTGATACCATCTTGTAGTGACCCGACCTCAGACGGTGAAGTCTCTGTGCTTAAGTGTCATCCCTGGATCGGTATTGCTGACACGCACAGTACTCGAGGATTTATAATAGAGTTCAATCACACACTTATTACATCGAATGTCTCAACAGAGAACTTATTACAATAATATGGCTAAAGGCCAACTAAATAAGATAACAACGGAAGCTGCGAAGGTAGAAGAGTCCATCCAACTCCACGGAAAAATTGAGTGCATGACAACGACCTAGCGCACCTTACTCTTCGTCTGAAAATTCTTCAACATAATACATTGCAACCTGTGTAGTTCAGCACATGGAATATGCTGGCAAGATAACATTATAGAGCAATGAACAAATAACAGCTATCACTACATGCATATATGGCTGGTGGAGGCTCTATGGTTATCTTTTGCATAAAGCTAATTTTTCCCTACAACAAAGGAATGTTTTTATTTAACTACCAAGTTGGTTGAAAATTATTGAGAAGGTTCCTCCAAATCAATCCCCAAATAATAATTATAAGCCCACAAATTAATTAAGTAAAGTGATGAGATCAAACCAATAATTCAAGTACCAGATACTCAAGATGTCCATAACCGGGGACACGGCTAACCATGATTAGTTTGTACACTCTACATAGGTTTGCGCACTTTTCCCCATAAGACTCGATCTCCTCCGTTGGATTTCTTGCACTACGTTATGTTTGAGAAATGAATGACGGAGACAAGGTCTTTCAGAAGCATTAACTCTTTACTCTGGGTAGACAGTACCACCTACATCCCCTACATCTGCTAGCCTACCACTGAAAGAGGTCACACAACTTACTCAACTATGCCAGAGCCCACAATGGCTTGTGGCCGCACACGAAAGTTTCCAGCATGAATAATCTTATGATCCCTTTGAGCGTGGGTGGCATTCCATAGGATGATCACACGGGTTCTCCGGGATATGCTAGGACAACACTGGATTGCTCCAGGTGCCCGCGACCAATCCACCCAGATGTGTATTAAAGTAGCCACCTTAAGTTAAAACTTAGTTAATAATAATCTCTCACATCTTTCATGAATACTCTCAAACCAAACCATGTCTACGAGCATGGCATAGAACTATAAGCATACATAGTAAATACCCAGGGTTTCATATAAGACAATAGGTTCTACCTCATCAACTACTTCCCAATACCCACATGTTAAACAAACCTACTCATGCAATGTTTGAGGGTTGAAACTAATACATCAAAACTGGTAATAAAGGGATATGATCAAAGTGTGACTTGCCTTACTGACGATCTGAAAACCCTAGTGACTCGTAGTTGCACGCTTCGCACTCTAGAAACTCTATTGTGAACAAACAATAGAATACATAAGCACTCAGGCATAAGATGCAAATGTAAAACCCAAAAGAAAAGATCCAAACTGAAAGCTCAAGTGAAGAGCTTTGATTTGCAAAAAGAATCAATCAAATCGGAGCTACGAAACTCAAACTATGATAAAAAAAAGTTCAAAATCAAATCAGCTTGAAACCAAATTTTAAATTGTCAAAGCCATGTTCAAGATGATTATCTGGATAGAGGTAAACAAGACGAAGATTTTGGCATTGGTTTCGCTGGATTTGGATAAACGAGTAAAAAGTAACGAGGGTTTGAAGTTCAGGGATTAATCTATGATAAAAGTATTCACGGATAGGTCCTTGGCCGAAAATTAAAACTAAAAGAAAAATATAACGACCGAACTTTCGTAAACAGAGCCTAACAAACGAACATGTTCGCTATGAGAAACTAACGGGTGAACGTTTGCTAATTAGTGAACCCTAAAATAAAACCGATCCATAAAAATAAACTGAACTTTAGAAAAAAACAGGCGACTTCCTCTGGCGAGCGGCGGCGGCGGCGTCAGGCGGCGCGGGGCGGCTGCAGGCGGCGGCTCGGCTCGAGTGGCAGGGTGGTAGTGCGAGTTGGGGAGAGAGGGGCGGCGGGGTGGCTATTTAAGAGAGGGGGGCGACGGTGACTTGGAGAGGGGGTGGGGCGAGGCGGCGGCGGGCAGGATTCCGTGCGCGGAGGCGGCGGTTGGGCCGTGGCCTGGTTCGGCTGGGCCAGCCCAGGAACTTTATTTTTATAAAAATAAATTTCACCACGGACAAAAATCCTAATATAATATAAAAAAATTCTAAAAATCCTAGAAACAATTTTCGCTGTCCCAAGTAAAAATTTAGGACAAGATGAACATTTTTCTAGAGTAAATGCAAGTTTTTCAAAAATGCAATTTTTTTCTCTAATTCAAATAAGATAGCAAATAAAATACAAATAAAAATAAGAAATTGATTTTAAAATTTCTCCTCCAATATTTCTTTTCTGTTTGAAGAAGTCGTTTTATCTTCTCTCATTTTTTTTTGTTATTGGAAATAATTGGAGAGAAAATATTAAAATCAAATTGATCCTTTCTTCAAATTTGAAATAAATTCAAATATGAAAATTTAGTGAAACCTCCAACTCTCTCCTTGGGTCCTTGAGTTGCTTAAGATTTCTAGGATCACAACCAAATGCAAATAAAAATATGATATGCATATGATGACCTATGTATAACATCCAAATTGAAAAATAGGATGTTACACTTAGGTCCCATGCAAGAAATGGGAATGATTCTCACACACCCTGCCACCATCACACAGCCGCAAAACATTGAGATACATGGCTTTTAATTTCTAGTAAATCCAAAACTCGTCCGAAATTCATGAAACTTGGCACGCTATCATGGAGTGGCATCAACATGTCGTGGTAAAATTTTTGTCCCATTTGGGGCAGGTTAGGGTATAAGCTTCTCACAAACCAGAGATTCTCACAACAAGAATGATGGTTTCGGTAGGGAACGTCCCACCTTTGGGGACGAAACGATATCCATTGCCTCTTATTGCTTCCAAAAAATTTCTCATGTCAACGTAGAACAAGAAGAGTGTTGTGTCAACTTAGCAAGAACAATAAGTGAAAAACTCTTGCGCATTGGATCGATGATTACGTTGGAAGATATTCATCATATAACAGTCATAACCTAGAGCGATACAGAACTAGCTCCAGTTTATAAATATAATGTATGCATGTATTCTGTAAGTAGTCATATGTGCTTATGGAAAAGAACTTTCATGACATCTTTTGTCCTACCCTCCCGTGGCAACGAGGTCCATAAGGAAGCTAAGGCATATTAAGGCCTCCTTTTAATAGAGAACCGGAACAAAGCATTAACACGTAGTGAATACATGAACTCCTCAAACTACGATCATCACTGAAAAGTATCCCAATTGCTGTCACCTTGGGGTTTATGAATCATAACACATAATAGGTGCATATGACTAGCAGGATCGGATCAAGAACATTGATATAATGGTGAAAACACAAACAGCTCATATCTGAAATCATGGCACTCAGGCCCTAGTGACAAGCATTAAGCATGGCAAAGTCATAGCATCATCAATCTCATAACATAGTGGATACAAGGGATCAAGCCCTAACAAAACTAACTCGATTACATGATGAATCTCATCCAACTCATCACCGACCAGCGAGCCTACGAAGGAATTACTCACTCTTGGTGGGGAGCATCATGAAATTGGTGATTAAGGATTGTTGGTGATGACGAAGATCAAAGATCCCCCTCTCTGAAGCCCCGAACGGGCTCCAGATCTGGCCTCTCGATGAAGAATAGGAGGTGGTGGCGGCTCTGTATCGTAAAAAGTGATGAAACTTCCTCTCTTATTTTTTATGGAAAAATAGGATTTTATAGCGTCGGAATTAGGGTCAGAGGGGCCTCGAGGGCCCCACCACCCACCAGGGCGTGCCCTGCTGTCTTGTGGGTAGCCAGGCCCCCCTCCAATGGGTCTTGGTTCCAGTATTTTTATTTATTCCAAAATAATTCTCCAAAAAGTTTCGTCCAAATCTAAGAAATTCTATTTCTGCACAAAACAACACCATGGTAGTTCTGCTGAAAACAGCGTCGGTCCGGGTTAGTTTCATTCAAATCATGCAAATTACAGTCCAAAAAAGAGCAATAACATTAGGAAAAGTAGATACGATGGAGACGTATCAACTCCTCCAAGCTTAACCCATTGCTTGTCCTTAAGCAATTCAGTTGACAAACTGAAAGTGATAAATAATTTTTTTACAAACTCTTTTGTTCTTGTTTACATATATATGCTTAAATAGCACCCAAGTTTTCAGCAAAGATCATGAATAACAATGCAAACAATAACTGTTAGAAACTAGATTTGCTCATATCAATGCCTTAATCAACTAGCGCGCAATAATAAAATATTCCAAATGCCAACACTTTGTCAAAACAATCTTGATATAATATGACAATAGTGGTATCTTGCTAGCCCTTTCTGAGAATGCAAAACATAAATGTAGAGCACCTCCAAAGTTCAAGCAGCGACTAAACATTGTAATTCATGATAGAAGAGATCTAGTCATGATGCATTCAACATTAACTATACACAATGCATGAGGATGAAAATAGTGCTCTCAGGTCTGGTGCTTGTTTGAGAAGGTGATGACTCAACAAAAAAGTAAAGTAACATAAAAGTAAATAGAAAGACCCTTCATAGAGGGAAACCAGGATTTGCAGAGGTGCTAGAGTTTAGAGCTTAAATCGGAGATAAATGACATCATGACCAAGAGTTATCAATATCTTCCATGCTAAACACATTACTGGCGGTTCCCAAGCAGTGAAAGTAAAGGTTTACACCCCCTCCACCAGGAAACACAAGCCATGGCTAGCCGAATCCATGGGTGCCTTCCATACCAACAACAGTCTAGGGGGATTTTTGTTTAATTATTTGCAATTTTTGATTTTGGGATTGGTCATCCCTATTACCAGCCCCTCTCATGCAAGGACGAGTGAATAAACACTCATCATGAGAAAAACCTTCTTAGCATGGAAGATATTGACTACCCCCTATCGCTCCATGAGCGGTCCAGGCACACAAAACAGATGTTCATTTGAAATTTTAGAGGTGGCACATGCAAATTTACTTGGAACGGCAGGGTAATACCGCATATAGGTAGATATAGTGGACTCATCTAGAATAACTTTGGTTTAAGGATTTTGATGCACAAGCAGTATCCCCGCTTAGTACAGGTGAAGGCTAGCAAATAGGCTGGAAAGCGACCAACTAGAGAGCGAAAACGGTCATGAGCATGCATTATGAATAATTAACATTGAATACTAGCATGAGAAGGATATAAATATGATCAACATAAATATGGTGGAGGCTATGTTGGTTTTGATTCAACTACATGCATGAACATGTGCCAAGTCAAGCCACTTGAAACATTCAAAGGAGGATACCATATCATCATACTACATCACAATCATTTTAATGCATGTTGACACCCAAGATAAATCATTATCCACTCCTAGCTACTTAAGCATGGCATGAGCAACTATAATATCTCATTGTCATTGCAAACATGTTTAATCATAATATGCTAAATCATGGATACTGAGTTAAACATATTTACAAAAACAAAAACAAGTTGAGTTCATACCCGCTTTTCCCTGCCACAGTCACTTCATCGAATCTCGTCATTATTAACTTTCACTTGCACGACCGAATGATATGATAATAATAGTGCAAGAGTGGCATAGACTAAGCTAGAATCTGTAACATTTTATTCAGAGGAGAAGACAAAATAATCTGGGCTCTTTTTTAGATCAACAATAATGCATATGAGAGCCACTCCACATTTTCATCGTGGTCTTCTCCTTAGTGCGACTCAACAAAAACACAAGAAAATAATTCTAGCGAAACACACTGAAATATTTTTGGAGTTTCTGATTTTTCTCAAAGAAAGCAAAATAAAAAAAGAAAAACTAAAACGAGAAAAACTATTTACACGAGAAAGCTCCCAACAAACAAAAGAGGAAAAAGGGAAATCTTTTTGGGTTTTCTTTTAATACTACAATTAAATTAAACTAGAAAGAAAAACCGAAAAGAAGCAGGAAATATCTTTGGATTTTCTCAAAGTTTTTCAAACACAAAAGAAGAAAGCAACAAAAAAATCTAGCATGGATAATATAATGAAAAAGTGTGGACGCCGTCAACTGGAATCAAATGTGTGAACATGAATATAATGTCGATGGAAATCCGTACTCCCCCAAGCTTAGGCTTGTGGCCTAGCTTGGTAATCATCATCCGTAGTAGCCACCCGGTCCCACGTGAAAGTGTTGTGGCGGCGGCACCTGAGCGGCCCATTGGTGGGGCTCCTGCTATGCTGTTGCCTGGGCGTTCCGGTAGGAAACGACATCCTCTAGCATGACCCTGTATCCATTCCTGGCAATAGAATCAAACAAAGCAGGTGCACGCAACGGGATGATATCATGACTATTCTCACTGAAAACTAGGTTGTAACGAATGTTGTTAAAAGAGCCAGCAGTATCAGTAAACTGGTGAGCCACCATCGCCAAATGATCTAGATAAACTCGGGGCGAATAATAGTCATGTTGGCGTATCTGGACATTAAAGTGTCTCGCTAAGCGAGCGACATAAACACCACCATGGATTTTGCCCTTAGTTCTGTTAAGGTGCAGATGACGTGCAGCAATAGCCCCTAGGCTAAAGGTATGATCATCGTGTAGTGCATGATGTAAAATGGCAAGGTAACGGGCACTAAGTGCACCGGCCTTCTCCCTAGTAGTTAAACACTTTGTGTTGAATAAAGAAAAATAATGCACATAGGGAAACTGCGAACTAGTGGCAGTGGCTTTCGACACGCCTCTTTCGTCACCCACTATCAAAGTGAGGAGGAAGTCCTCAAACTCTACTAGTCTAGGCTCTCTTAATTCCCTGTCAGAGGGAATCAAACATATTTCACAAAATTCAGTAAGTGGTATTTCACGGGTTTCAAATTATAAATTAAGCCGCACCCCAGGAGGTTCATGCCTATTCAGAAAATAGTTTTTTTTGCACAAAGGAGTTCATGAGGAGGTGGTGTTGGTCACACTCATCTGTGTGGAAGTCGGTTAACCCGGCATTTGCAATGAATTGCACAAACTCTTGACATAACCCGGCCTCATCCATGAAGGCATTATGTGGACATTCACACGGCCGTACCTCCGCCATTCTCGGAGTGTTGAGGTCATGGTCCGATGATTTCTCAATGAATCCCTTGGTATTCCTCTTGGAGGAAAACTTCCTGAAGATACTCATCTTTTTCTATGAATAAAATTCTGAAAATTTTGGGCCACAAATTTTTTGTCAACAAAACTTCACAAGATTGACAACAACTACACATATGGGTGCCTAGAGGCTATATTAAGCATTCAAACTACTTAGAACTCTAAGAATTCAACATGCAAGCTCATCTACAGCAGCACCAAGAGTAGCTAAATACTCAAAAATTAAACCACTAAAACTAAAACTAATTGCAGCATTGGAGGAGTCACATACCAAGTAGTAATCCCCCAAAATAGTTTCCGAAATGGAGCTACGAGCAAAGAGATCGAAATCTGCGGGTTTGAGAGCAAGAACACGAGAGAGAGAGAGAGAGAGAGAGAGAGAGAGAGAGAAAGAGAGAGAGAGAGAGCAAGAGCTGTTTTTTCTAGAGGTAGGAGATGACATGGGGCCCACCACCCACCAGGGCGCGCCTGGGGTAGTTGGCGCGCCCTGGTGTCTTGCGGGCACCAGGCCGCCCAGTGATGTTATTTGCACCAAAAATTCTTAAAAATTCAGGAAAAATCATGTTAAAATTCCAGGTCATTCTGAGCACTTTTATTTTTGACCAATTTTTTATTGCATGGAAAATTCAGAAAACAGGATAAACATGACATTTTATTTTATTTAACAAAGGAAAATAGAAAACTAAAAATAGGGACAGAAGGTTGTTCTTACTAAATTCTGAAGGAAATATGCCCTAGAGGCAATAATAAAGTTATTATTTATTTCCTTATATCATGATAAATGTTTATTATTCATGCTAGAATTGTATTAACCGGAAACATAATACATGTGTGAATACATAGACAAACAGAGTGTCACTAGTATGCCTCTACTTGACTAGCTTGTTGATCAAAGATGGTTATGTTTCCTAACCATAGACATGAGTTGTCATTTTATTAACGGGACCACATCATTAAGAGAATGATGTGATTGACTCGACCCATTCCGTTAGCATAGCACTTGATCGTTTAGTTTGTTGCTATTTCTTTCTTCATGACTTATACATGTTCCTATGACTATGAGATTATGCAACTCCCGTTTACCAAAGGAACACTTTGTGTGCTACCAAACGTCACAACGTAACTGGGTGATTATAAAGGTTCTCTACAGGTGTCTCCGAAGGTACTTGTTGGGTTGGCGTATTTCGATATTAGGATTTGTCACTCCGATTGTCGGAGAGGTATCTCTGGGCCCTCTCGGTAATGCACATCACTTAAGCCTTGCAAGCATTGCAACTAATGAGTTAGTTACGGGATGATGTATTATGGAACGAGTAAAGAGACTTGCCGGTAACGAGATTGAACTAGGTATTGAGATACCGACGATCGAATCTCGGGCAAGTAACATACCGATGACAAAGGGAACAACGTATGTTGTTATGCGGTCTGACCGATAAAGATCTTCGTAGAATGTGTGGGAGGCAATATGAGCATCCAGGTTCCGCTATTGGTTATTGACCGGAGACATGTCTCGGTCATGTCTACATAGTTCTCGAACCCGTAGGGTCTGCACGCTTAAAGTTTCGGTGACGATTGTATTATGAGTTTATGTGATTTGATGTACCGAAGGTAGTTTGGAGTCCCGGATGAGATCAGGGACATGACGAGGAGTCTTGAAATGGTCGAGATGTAAAGATCGATATACTGGACGACTATATTCAGACATCGGAAAGGTTCTGAGTGATTCGGGTATTTTCGGGGGTACCGGGGAGTTACGGGAATACGAGGAAGAAGTAATGGGCCTCATGGGCCAAGTTGTGGAAGAGAGGAGGCAGGGCGTGCGGCCCCCCTAGCCCAAACCGAATTGGACTAGGGGGCCGGCCCCCCTTTCCTCCTTCTCCTTCCTTCTCCTTCTCCTCCTTCCTTTCCTCCTCCTAGTAGGAGTAGGAAAGGGGAGTCCTACTCCTACTAGGAGGAGGACTCCTCCTCCTAGCGCGCCCATAGAGGGCCGGCCGGCCTCCCCCTTGCTCCTTTATATACAGGGGCAGGGGGGCACCTCTAGACACACGAGTTGATCAGTTGATCTCTCCCAGCCGTGTGCGGTGCCCCCCTCCACCATATTCCATCTTGGTCATATCATAGCGGTGCTTAGGCGAAGCCCTGCGTCGGTAGCAACATCATCACCGTCACCACGCCGTCGTGCTGATGGAACTCTACCATGAAGCTCTGCTGGATCAGAGTTTGCGGGACGTCATCGAGCTGAACGTGTGCTAGAACTCGGTGACGATGGTGATCATGAATGTGCTTCGGAGATGGAGATCACAAGCACAAGATGATGATGGCCATATCATATCACTTATATTGATTGCATGTGATGTTTATCTTTTATGCATCTTATCTTGCTTTGATTGACGGTAGCATTATAAGATGATCTCTCACTAAATTTCAAGATAAAAGTGTTCTCCCTGAGTATGCACCGTTGCCAAAGTTCGTCGTGCCCTGACACCACATGATGATCGGGTGTGATAAGCTCTACGTCCATCTACAACGGGTGCAAGCCAGTTTTGCACACGCAGAATAATCAAGTTAAACTTGACGAGCCTAGCATATGCAGATATGGCCTCGGAACACTGAGACCGAAAGGTCGAGCGTGAATCATATAGTAGATATGATCAACATATTGATGTTCACCATTGAAAGCTACTCCATTTCACGTGATGATAGATTATGGTTTAGTTGATTTCGATCACGTGATCACTTAGAAGATTAGAGGGATGTCTTTCTAAGTGGGAGTACTTAAGTAATATGATTAATTGAACTTAAATTTATCATGAACTTAGTCCTGGTAGTATTAGCATATCTATGTTGTAGATCAATAGCTCGCATTTAGCTCCCCTGTTTTATTTTTGATATGTTCCTAGAGAAAACTAAGTTGAAAGATGTTAGTAGCAATGATGCGGATTGGATCTATGATCTAAGGTTTATCCTCATTGCGGCACAGAAGCATTATGTCCTTAATGCACCGCTAGGTGACAGACCTATTGCAGGAGCAGATGCAGATGTCATGAACGTTTGGCTAGCTCAATATGATGACTACTTGATAGTTTAGTGCACCATGCTTAACAGCTTAGAATCGGGACTTCAAAGACGTTTTGAACGTCATGGATCATATGGATGTTCCAGGAGTTGAAGTTAATATTTCAAGCAAATACCCGATTTGAGAGATATGAAGTCTCCAACAAGTTCTATAGCTAAAAGATGGAGGAGAATAGCTCAAGCAGTGAGCATGTGTTCAGATTGTCTGGGTACTACAATCGCTTGAATCAAGTGGGAGTTAATCTTCCAGATAAAATAGTGATTGACAGAATTCTCTAGTCACCATCACCAAGTTAGTAGAACTTCATGATGAACTATAGTATGCAAGGGATGATGAAAATGATTCCCGAGCTTTTCATGATCATGAAATCGATGAAGGTAGAAATCAAGAAAGAGCATCAAGTGTTGATCATTAACAAGACCACTAGTTTCAAGAAAAGGGCAAAGGGAAAGAAAGGGAACTTCAAGAAGAACGGCAAGCAAGTTGCTGCTCAAGTGAAGAATCCCAAGTCTGGTCCTAAGCCTGAGACTAAGTACTTCTACTGCAAAAGGACTGGTCACTTGAAGCGGAACTGCCCCAAGTATTTGGCGGATAAGAAGGATGGCAAAGTGAACAAAGGTATATTTGATATACAGATTATTGATGTGTATTTTACTAGTGTTCGTAGCAACCCCTCGGTATTTGATACTGGTTCAGTTGCTAAGAGTAGTAACTTGAAACGAGAGTTGCAGAATGAACAGAGACTAGTTAAGGGTGAAGTGATGATGTGTGTTAGAAGTGGTTCCAAGATTGATATGATCATCATCGCACACTCCCTAGACTTTCGGGCTTAGTGTTGAACCTAAATAAGTGTTATTTGGTGTTTGCGTTGAGCATGAATATGATTTGATCATGTTTATTGCAATACGATTAGTGTTGAACCTAAGTAAGAGAATAAATTGTTGTTCTGTTTACATGAATAAAACCTTCTATGGTCATACACCCGATGAAAATGGTTTGTTGGATCTCGATTGTGGTGATACACATTCTCATAATATTGAAGCCAAAAGATGAAAAGTTAATAATGATAGTGCAACTTATTTGTGGCACTGCCGTTTAGGTCATATTGGTGTAAGGCGCATGAAGAAAATCCATGCTGATGGGCTTTTGGAATCACTTGATTATGAATCAGTTGATGCTTGCGAACCGTGCCTCATGGGCAAGATGACTAAGACTCCGTTCTCCAGAACAATGGAGAAAGCAACTGACTTATTGGAAATAATACATACTGATGTATGCAGTCCGATGAATGTTGAGGCTCGCGGTGGGTATCGTTATTTTCTGACCTTCACAGATGATTTGAGAAAATATGGGTATATCTACTTGATGAAACAAAAGTCTGAAACATTTGAAAAGTTCAAAAACTTCAGAGTGAAGTGGAAAATCATCGTGACAAGAAAATAAAGTTTCTATGATCTAATCGCAGAGACAAATATTTGAGTTACGAGTTTGGTCTTCAACTAAAACAATGTGGAATAGTTTCACAAAATCGTGCCACCTGGAACACCACATCATAATGGTGTGTCCGAACGTCATAACCGTTCTATTATTGGATATAGTGCAATCTATGATGTTTCTTACTGATTAACCACTATAGTTTTGAGGTTATGCATTAGAGACAGCTACATTCACGTTAAATAGGGCACCATCTAAATGCGTTGAGACGACACCGTATGAACTATGGTTTGGCAAGAAACCTAAGTTGTCGTTTCTTAAAGTTTGAGGTTGCAATGCTTATGTGAAAACGTTTCAACCTGATAAGCTCAAACCCAAATCGGAGAAGTGCGTCTTCATAGGATACCCAAAAGAAAATGTTGGGTACACCTTCTATCACTGATCCGAGGGCAAGATATTCATTGCTGAGAATGGATCCTTTCTAGAGAAGGAGTTTCTCTCGAAAGAAGTGAGTGGGAGAAAAGTAGAACTTGATGAGGTAACTGTACCTGCTCCCTTATTGGAAAGTAGTTCATCACAGAAATCTGTTCCTGTGACTACTACACCAATTAGTGAGGAAGCTAATGATGATGATCATGTAACTTCATATCAAGTTACTACCGAACCTCGTAGGTAAACCAGAGTGAGATCCGCCCCAGAGTGGTACGGTAATCCTGTTCTGGAGGTCATGTTACTTGACCATGACGAACCTACGAACTATGAGGAAGCGATGATGAGCCCAGATTCCGCGAAATGGCTCGAGGCCATGAAATCTGAGATGAGATCCATGTATAAGAACAAAGTATGGACTTTGATTGACTTGCCCAAAGATCGGTGAGCCGTTGAGATTAAATGGATCTTCAAGAGGAAGACGGACGCTGATAGTATTGTTACTATCTACAAAGCTAGAATTGTCGCAAAAAGGTTTTCGACAAGTTCAAGGTGTTGACCACGATGAGAATTTCTCACTCGTATCTATGCTTAAGTCTGTCCGAATCATGTTAGCTATTGCCACATTTTATGAAATCTGGCAAATGGATAAACAAAACTGCATTCCTTAATAGGATTTATTAAAGAAGAGTTGTATATGATGCAACGAGAAGGTTTTGTCGATCCTAAAGGTACTAACAAAATATGCAAGCTCCAGCGATCCATCTATGGACTGGTGCAAGAATCTCGGAGTTGGAATATACACTTTGATAAGTTGATCAAAGCATATAGTTTTATACAGACTTGCGGTGAAGCCTGTATTTACAAGAAAGTGAGTGGGAGCACTACAGCATTTCTGATAAGTATATGTATGACATATTGTTGATTGGAGATGATGTAGAATTATTCTGCAAAGCATAAAGGAATGTTTGAAACGAGTTTTTTCAAAGAAAGACCTCGGTGAAGCTGCTTACATATTGAGCATCAAGATCTATAGAGATAGATCAAGACGCTTGATAAGTTTTTTCAATGAGTACATACCTTGACAAGATTTTGAAGTAGTTCAAAATGGAACAGTCAAAGAAGGAGTTCTTGACTGTGTTACAAGGTGTGAACTTGAGTAAGACTCAAAACCCGAACATGGCAGAAGATAGAAAGAGAATGAAATTCATTCCCTATGCCTCAGCCATAGGTTCTATAAAGTATGCCATGTTGTGTACCAGACCTATTGTATACCCTGCCCTGAGTTTGGCAAAGGAGTACAATAGTGATCTAGGAGTAGATCACTGGACATTGGTCAAAATTATCCTTAGTGGAATAAGGATATGTTTCTCGATTATGGAAGTGACAAAAGGTTCGTCGTAAAGGGTTACGTCGATGCAAATTTTGACACTGATCCAGATGACTCTAAATCTCAATCTGGATACATATTGAAAGTGGGAGCAATTAGCTAGAGTAGCTCTGTGCAAAGCATTGTTGACATAGAAATTTGCAAAATACTTACGGATCTGAATGTGGCAGACCCGTTGACTAAACTTCTCTCACAAGCAAAACATGATCACACCTCAGTACTCTTTGGGTGTTAATCACATAGCAATGTCAACTAGATTATTGACTCTAGTAAACCCTTTGGGTGTTGGTCACATGTCGATGTGAACTATGGGTGTTAATCACATGGTGATGTGAACTATTGGTATTAAATGACATGGCGATATGAACTAGATTATTGACTCTAGTAAACCCTTTGGGTGTTGGTCACATGTCGATGTGAACTATGGGTGTTAATCACATGGTGATGTGAACTATTGGTATTAAATGACATGGCGATATGAACTAGATTATTGACTCTAGTAAACCCTTTGGGTGTTGGTCACATGTCGATGTGAACTATGGGTGTTAATCACATGGTGATGTGAACTATTGGTATTAAATGACATGGCGATATGAACTAGATTATTGACTCTAGTAAACCCTTTGGGTGTTGGTCACATGTCGATGTGAACTATGGGTGTTAATCACATGGTGATGTGAACTATTGGTATTAAATGACATGGCGATATGAACTAGATTATTGACTCTAGTAAACCCTTTGGGTGTTGGTCACATGTCGATGTGAACTATGGGTGTTAATCACATGGTGATGTGAACTATTGGTATTAAATGACATGGCGATATGAACTAGATTATTGACTCTAGTAAACCCTTTGGGTGTTGGTCACATGTCGATGTGAACTATGGGTGTTAATCACATGGTGATGTGAACTATTGGTATTAAATGACATGGCGATATGAACTAGATTATTGACTCTAGTAAACCCTTTGGGTGTTGGTCACATGTCGATGTGAACTATGGGTGTTAATCACATGGTGATGTGAACTATTGGTATTAAATGACATGGCGATATGAACTAGATTATTGACTCTAGTAAACCCTTTGGGTGTTGGTCACATGTCGATGTGAACTATGGGTGTTAATCACATGGTGATGTGAACTATTGGTATTAAATGACATGGCGATATGAACTAGATTATTGACTCTAGTAAACCCTTTGGGTGTTGGTCACATGTCGATGTGAACTATGGGTGTTAATCACATGGTGATGTGAACTATTGGTATTAAATCACATGGCGATGTGAACTAGATTATTGACTCAAGTGCAAGTGGGAGACTGAAGGAAATATGCCCTAGAGGCAATAATAAAGTTATTATTTATTTCCTTATATCATGATAAATGTTTATTATTCATGCTAGAATTGTATTAACCGGAAACATAATACATGTGTGAATACATAGACAAACAGATTGTCACTAGTATGCCTCTACCTGACTAGCTCGTTGATTAAAGATGGTTATGTTTCCTAACCATAGACATGAGTTGTCATTCGATTAACGGGATCACATCATTAGGAGAATGATGTGATTGACTTGACCCATTCCGTTAGCATAGCACTTGATCGTTTAGTTTGTTGCTATTGCTTTCTTCATGACGTATACATGTTCCTATGACTATGAGATTATGCAACTCCCGTTTACCAGAGGAACACTTTGTGTGCTACCAAACGTCACAACGTAACTGGATGATTATAAAGATGCTCTACAGGTGTCTCCGAAGGTACTTGTTGGGTTGGCGTATTTCGAGATTAAGATTTGTCACTCCGATTGTCGGAGAGGTATCTCTGGGCCCTCTCGGTAATGCACATCACTTAAGCCTTGCAAGCATTGCAACTAATGAGTTAGTTACGATGATGTATTACGGAACGAGTAAAGAGACTTGCCGGTAACGAGATTGAACTAGGTATTGAGATACCGACGAACGAATCTCGGGCAAGTAACATACCGATGACAAAGGGAACAACGTATGTTGTTATGCGGTCTGACCGTTGAAGTTCTTCGTAGAATGTGTGGGAGCCAATATGAGCATCCAGGTTCCGCTATTGGTTATTGACCGGAGACATGTCTCGGTCATGTCTACCTAGTTCTCGAACCTGTAGGGTCCGCACGCTTAAATCTTCAGTGACGATTGTATTATGAGTTTATGTGATTAGATGTACCGAAGGTAGTTCGGAGTCCCGGATGAGAACGGGACATGACGAGGAGTCTCAAAATGGTCGAGACGTAAAGATAGATATATTGGACGACTATATTCGGACATCGGAAAGGTTTCGAGTGGTTCGGGTATTTTCGGGGGTACCGGGGAGTTACGGGAATACGAGGAAGAAGTAATGGGCCTCATGGGCCAAGTGGTGGAAGAGAGGAGGCAGGGCGCGCGCCCCCCCTAGCCCAAACCGAATTGGACTAGGGGGCCGGCCCCGCTTTCCTCCTTTTCCTCCTTCTCCTTCCTTCTCCTTCTCCTCCTTCCTTTCCTCCTCCTAGTAGGAGTAGGAAAGGGGAGTCCTACTCCTACTAGGAGGAGGACTCCTCCTCCTGGCGCGCCCATAGAGGGCCGGCCGGCCTCCCCCCTTTCTCCATTATATACAGGGGCAGGGGGGCACCTCTAGACACACAGGTTGATCAATTGATCTCTCCCAGCCGTGTGCGGTGCCCCCTCCACCATATTCCATCTCGGTCATATCATAGCGGTGCTTAGGCGAAGCCCTACGTCGGTAGCAACATCTTCACCGTCACCACGTCGTCGTGCTGACGGAACTCTCCCATGAAGCTCTGCTGGATTGGAGTTCGCGGGACGTCATCGAGCCGAACGTGTGCTAGAACTCGGAGGTGCCGTAGTTTCGGTGATTGATCGGTCGGGCCGTGAAGACGTACGACTACATCAACCGTGTTGTGCTAACTCTTCTGCTTTCGGTCTACGAGGGTACGTGGACAACACTCTCCTCTCTCGTTGCTATACATCACCATGATCTTGCGTGTGCGTAGGATTTTTTTTTGAAATTACTACGTTCCTCAACAAATTCATCGACCACATGTCTCTCGAAAACAATCCATTAATAAGGTTGATCAAGTCTTATTAACAATCTGTTTCGATTAGCATGAACCCAAAGAAGTTTCGTGAAACACTAGGTTACTTCAACGGGGATGTGCATATCCCCAACAATAAGTATTTCATATTTCTTTTTGGCAGTATGTAGGAGGATTTGAAAACCTCCAATAGTGATCGTCGGATATTTTTGAATAACATTAATACCATTCACTTGAAATTGTTTCTTTGGAAAGTGCACTGTATGCTCATTACCATTGATATAAAAAGTGACTTTGCTTTTATTGCAATCAATAACAGCCCCTGCATTATTCAAAAAGGGTCTACCAAGGATAATCGACATGCTGTTGTCCTCGAGCATCTCAAGTATAACAAAGTATGTTAAGATAGTAACATTTGCAACAACAATGGGCACATCCTCACAAATACTGATAGGTATGGTAGTTTATTTCTCAGCCATTTGCAATGATATCTCAGTGGGTGTGAGTTTATTCAAATCAAGTATTGTATATAAAGATAAATGCATAACACTGACACTGGCTCCTAGATCACATAAAGCAGTTTTGACATAATTTCTTTTAATGGAACAAGGTATAGTTGGTATTCCTGGATCTCCAAGTTTTTAGGTACTCCATCCTTAAAAGAATAATTAGCAAGCATGGTGGAGATGTCATCTTCAGGTACTTTTATTGGTGACAATTTCTTTCATGTATTTAGCATAAGGGGCCATCTTTAAAATATCAATCAAGTGAGTACACAAAAAGACTGGCCTAAGCATTTCAGCAAAGCGTTCAAATTCTTCATGATCTTTTCTCTTAGATGGTTTAGGTGGAAAGGGCATGGGTTTCTAAACCCATGGTTCTCTTTCTTTACCATGTTATCTAGCAACAAAGTCTCTTTTATCGTATCGTTTATTTTTAGATTGTGGGTTATCAAGATCAACATCAGGTTCAATCTCAACATCATTATCTGGTTCTTTATCATTGTCTACTTGAGCATCTTCATGAACATCATCATTATAATTTTCATTATCACTAGGTGAATGTTCATTACCAGATTGAGTTTCAACATCAGAGATACAGACATTATTGTTATCTTTAGGAGGTTTTTCTATTTCAGGTTCACTAGAGGTAGGCAAAGTCCTATCATTTTTCTTTTTCTTCTTATTTTTAGAAGGACTAGGTGCATCAGTATTAATTCTTTGAGAATTTTTTTCAATTCTTTTAGGGTGTCCCTCGGGATAAAGACGTTCCTGAGTCATTCTGCCTCCTCTAGTCATTACTCTAACAACATGATCATTCATATTATTGTTCATTTCACAAAGAAATTCTCTTTGAGATTTAGAAACCTGTTCTAAATGAGTTTGAACCATAGAGGCATGTTTTCCTACACCTCTAACATCATTAGTGATTCTAAATAACAAGTCACTCAAGAAAGCAATCATATTAGAATTTTGTTTTAATTGTTTCATAACATTTGCATTGAAGTAATCTTGCTTCCTAACATAATTATCAAATTCATATAAGCATTGACTAGGATGTTTATTATAAAGGATGTCACCTTCATTAAACTTTAATAAAGAATTTACCTCTACCACCTGTGGTGGTGATGTGTTAAGTCCATGTATTGTTTGAATTCTTAACGTCTTTAGCTTTAATACCTTTTTCCTTCATACATTTCCTTGCCTCTTGCATATCTTCAAGACTGAGAAATAATATACCCCTCTTCTTCAGAGTGGGTTTAGGCGATGGTTCAATAAGTGTGCAATAATTATAATTCTTCAATATTATTCAATAATTCCTCAGCCTGTTCAACAGTTTGGTCCCCGAAAACACAACCAGCACAACTATCTTGGAAGTCTCTAGAAGGATCGGTTACTCAATTATTGGAGATATCAAGTATTTCATTTTTCTTAAGAGGATGATTAGGCAAAGCATTAAGTAATTGGAGAAGCCTCCCCCAAGCTTGTGGCAGACTCTCTTCTTCAATTTGCACAAAGTCAAATATTTCCTGTAAGGCAGCTTGTTTCTTATGAGCAGAAAAATATTTTTTAGAGAAGTAATAAACCATATCCTGGGGACTACACACACAACCAGGAGCAAGATTTTTGTACCATATCTTAGCTTCACCCTTTAATGAGAACGAAAATAACTTTAGAATATAGTAGCAGTGAATTTTATCATCGTGAGAAAATAGGGTGGCTATATCATTTAATTTAGTAAGATGTGCCACAAAAGTTTCAGTTTCATGGCCATGGAAAGGATCAGATTCAACGAAAGTAATTAACTCTGGGTCAACAGAGAATTCATAATCCTTATCAGTAATAAAGATAGGTGAAGTAGCAAACTGAGGATCATACTTCATTCTAGCATTCAAAGATTTTTGTTTCTACGTGCATAATAATTTCTTAAGATCTTCTCTATCCTTACAAGCAAGAAAGTCTCTAGCTACATCTCCATCTGTAATATAACCCTCAGTTATCTTAGGCAATTCAAATCTAGGAGAGCTAGGTCTAATAGGTGTTTCATGGTTTTCAGTTTCAAAGACTTCATCAGTTTCAGTAATTTCATCAGTTTCAACATTCTTAATATTTTTAGCTCTAGCAATTTGTTCATCAAGAAATTCACCTAGTGACACATTATCATCAAGCAAGGTATTAGCATCATCATAGGCATCATTCATAGTAGAAGTAGTATCATCAATAACTTGTGACATATCAAGATTAATAGCATGTGGCCATGTTGCAAGCTTACTCAAAAAAGAAGGTGAATAAAGTATAGAGCTAGATGGCAGTTCCTTACCTCCCCTCGTCTTAGAGGGAAAAATCTTGGTTCTAGTATCTTTCAGATTCTTCATTATGATCAATACATATAAATCCCAAGTGACTCAACAAATATAGCTATGCTCCCATATCATCAATATTAATCAAGCAGGACGTAGGGTTTTACCTCCATCAAGAGGGCCCGAACCTGGGTAAAACATTGTGTCCCCTGCCTCCTGTTACCATCCGGCCTAGACGCACAGTTCGGGACCCCCTACCCGAGATCCGCCGGTTTTGACACCGACATTGGTGCTTTCATTGAGAGTTCCTCTGTGTCGTCACCTTTAGGCCCGATGGGTCCTCCGATCATCAACAACGATGCGGTCTAGGGTGAGACCTTTCTCCTCGGACAAATCTTCATGTTTGGAGACTTTGCACCAAGGGCTAATTCGCCTGGCCATATGGAGCAGATTGAAAGCTACGCCCCAGGCCATTAGGTCAGATTTGGAAGTTTGAACTACACGGCCGACATCCGTGGAGACTTGATCTTCGATGGATTCGAGCCACAGCCGGGCGCGCTGCACTGTCACGATGGGTATGACCTAGCTCTGCCGCCGAACAGTACCCCAGAGGCCGCGCCCGCATTAGCTTTGACCCTTAGCTTGGAGCCAACTGCGCCAATCGAGGATGGGTGGCTAGACACCTCCTCAGGGGCTGCAGTCTCAACGGCAATCGAGCCGAACACCAGCCTAATCCTCTGCGAAGCCCGTGACTCCAAGGTGTCAGACTCTTTTCCGGACTCCGAACCGTCCGCGCCCCTGCCAATCGAATCGGATTGGGCGCCGATCATGGACTTCACCGCCGCAGATATCTTTTAGCACTGCCCTTCGGCGACATTCTTAATTCACTGAAGTCTCTCCCTTTGTCAGGAGAGCCCTAGCCGGACTATGGCCAACAGGATTGGGATGCAGACGACGAGGAAATTCGACGCCCACCCACCACCCACTTCGTAGCCACTATCGATGATTTAACCAACATGCTCGACTTTGACTCCGAAGACATCAACGGTATGGACAACAATGTAGGAGACGAACATGAACCAGCGCCTATAGGGCACTGGAAAGCCACCTCGTCATATGACATATACATGGTGGATACACACAAAGAAGGCAATGGCGACGAGATAACGGAGGATGACCCCTCCAAGAAGCAACCCAAGCGCCGACGTCAGCGGCGCCGCTCTAAGTCCCGCCAATGCAAAAGTGGTGATACAGGCACATGAGATAATAACACTCCGGATAGTGCCGATGAGAACAACAATCCCCTCCAGCAAGATTTAGAGCAGGAGGATGGAGGAGCCAGCCCTCCTGAGAGAGCGGCAGACGGTGAGGAGTAGGATGACAATTACATGCCCCCCTCCGAAGACGAGGCAAGCCTTGGCGATGATGAATTCATCGTACAAGAGGATCCCGTCGAACAAGAGCGCTTCAAGCGCCGGCTTATGGCCACGGCAAATAGCCTGAAGAAAAAGCAGCAGCAGCTGGTCAAGACCTGCTAGCTGACAGATGGACTGAAGTCCTCGCGGCCGAGGAATATAAACTCGAGCGCCCCTCCAAGAATTACCCAAAGTGCAGGTTACTACCCTGACTGGAGGAAGAAGCGTATGATACGGCTGATCGGCCACCTCGTGGCCGCGATAGAGAGGCATTCCAGCCAAAAACTCAGCCTCCACCCCGACGCCATTCAAATAAAAAGGCATGGGGAGATACACCAGACCTGCGAGACATATTGGAGGACAAAGCAAAGCATGCAAGGTCGATCTACGGATCACGAGGGCACACAACTCTGCGAGACGATAAACGTCACGCCGGATACAGTAAAAGCAAATCCGGCCGGGCTGAACACAGTGGGCAAGACCCATTCGAGCTGCGTCGCGATATAGCCCAATACAGAGGCGCCGCACACCCCTTATGCTTCACAGACGAAGTAATGGATCATCAATTCCCAAAAGGTTTCAAACCTGTAAATATTGAATCATATGACGGCACAACAGATCCCGCAGTATGGATCGAGGATTTCCTCCTCCACATCCACATGGCCCGCGGTGATGACTTACACGCCATCAAACACCTCCCACTAAAGCTCAAAGGACCAGCGCGACATCGGCTTAACAGCTTGCCAGCGGACTCCATTAGCTGTTGGGAAGATCTGGAAGCCGCATTCCTCGACAACTTTCAGGGCACTTATGTGCGACCACCAGACGCCGATGACTTGAGCCACATAATTCAGTAGCCAGAAGAGTCGGCCAGGCAATTCTGGACTCGGTTCCTTACTAAGAAAAATCAAATCGTCGACTGTCCGGATGCAGAGGCCTTAGCGGCTTTCAAACACAACATTCGAGACGAGTGGCTAGCCCGGTACCTTGGTCAGGAAAAGCCGAAATCTATGGCAGCTCTCACGACGCTCATGACCCGCTTTTGTGCGGGAGAAGACAGCTGGCTGGCTCGCAGTAATAACATATCAAAGAACCATGGTACCTCCGATACCAAGGACGACAATAGCAGGTCACGTCACAACAAACATAAGCGCAGCATTAATAGCGAAATACCGAGGATACGGCAGTCAATGCCGGATTCAAAGGCTCTAAACCCGGTCAGTGGAAAAAGCCATTCAAACAAAGTACACCGGGTCCGTCCAGCTTGGACTGTATACTCGATCGCTCATGTCGAATACACGGCACCCCAGACAAGCCAGCCAATCACACCAACATGGTTTGTTGGGTGTTCAAGCAGGCCGCAAGTTAATTGCCGAAAACAAGGACAAGGGGCCGCATAGCGAAGACGAGGAGGAGCCCCGGCAGCCGCACACCGAAGGACAGAAGAGGTTTCCCCCGCATGTGCGGACGGTGAACATGATATTCGCAACCCACATCCCCAAGAGGGAGCGGAAGCGTACGCTTAGGGACGTATATGCGTTGGAGCCAGTCGCCCCAAAGTTCAACCCTTGGTCCTCCTGTACGATCACCTTCGATTGCAGGGACCACCCCACTAGTATCCGTCATGGTGGATTCACCGCACTGGTCCTAGACCCAATCATTGATGGATTTCACCTCACTCGAGTCCTTATGGATGGCGGCAGCAGCCTGAACCTGCTTTATTAGGACACAGTGCGCAAAATGGGTATAGACCCCTCAAGGATCAAACCCACAAAAACGACCTTTAAAGGCGTCATTCCAGGTGTAGAGGCCCATTGCACAGGCTCAATTACACTTGAAGTGGTCTTCCGATCCCCGGATAACTTCCGAAGCGAAAGATTTAATCTTCGACATAGTCCCGTTCCGCAGTGGTTATCACGCGTTGCTCGGGCGAACCGCATTTCCTAGATTCAATGCGGTACCACATTATGCATACCTCAAGCTCAAGATGCCAGGACCTCGCGGAGTTATTACAGTCAACGGAAACATAGAGCGCTCTCTCTGAACAGAGGAGCACACCATGGCCCTCGCAGCAGAAGCGCAAAGCAGCCTCTCAAGGCAATCAACCAGTTCGGTGCTTCAAAGCCCGGACAACTTCAAGCGCGCTCGGAGCAATCAGCAAATAGACCGCCTGGCGCGATCTGAGCTCGCGTAGCAATACGGCGGCCACCCCAATCCCATCCCAACGGCGAAACTCGTGCCACGTGTACATAATTATGCATTAAAAATACCATGGGCACAGGTGGGGAGGGGGGCACAACTGCGGCATGCCCCAAGACGCGGCTTAAACCGCACTAGGGGCTTCCCATTTGGTTATTTTTCTTTTTTTCAGGACCTTAATCTCTGGAAACACTGTCCGGCAGCACTATTGCCGAACACATGATGCAGCAACCAAGGAGGCAGATAGGTACATCATACCACGGAATTCCCAGGTGGATTACAGTAACGAGTGAAATATTCGATTTAATATCATTCCTCAGCTTGCCCTTGGAAGGGACATAGTCCTACTCTTTGCTTATCGCACTATCTGTATCACTCAACTTTAACGCAATTTTTTGAATAAACAATGCATGATATTACGACTATTATTGCATTCTTGTTATATATATGTGTTCATTAATGACACCTTGCAACTGTACACTTTGGTACAGCCAATACACCAGGGGCTTACGTACCCCACAATACGGTGTGAAAACTCCGAACACTTTCACAAGTGCGGCACCCCGAACTTATAGAATTATATGCATCAGTTCCGAATCATGTCTTTGGTCAAATGTTGGGTTTGCCCGGCTCCTATGTTTTGGTACCTTACGTTCCGCTCTATCGGCTAAGGTAGCGCTAGGAGAACTACTGCGATTGTGCCCCGGTTCTGCTGGGTTCAGCACCTTAGTAGAGAAAGCTAAAACTGACTGTCATGATAAGGCGAGAGACTGGTCGCTGTTCGGCGAGGTTTTCGAGTCCCTAAAGACTTATGCCGCTTAGAGAGAGGGGCCGGCCCTGTCTGGCTTAAAGGCGTGTATCGCGCCCCAAATTCGGCCTTCCGAATACCAGGGGCTTCGCCGAAATTTAAAATTATAGAATTCTATGGCTAAGTGAGAGTGATAAAGCATTATTAGTCCGGTTGCCTTGTTCGCTGTGCTAAGCACCTCCCTCGAAGGACGCAAACATGGGAGCAAGAGTGCTCAGGTTTATCCCGAACACCCCAGCACTCGTGGCATGGGGGCAGAAGCCGAGGACTAGCCATCTCTCAGATTGGATAAACAGGCAAACAGAAGGTAATATTTTAAATTCAAACAAGCGTTGCATAGCGCATATGAAACAAGTTTTCATAAATACAGGATAAAACGAGCAAGTCTCACTCAAATATTACATCTTTTGAACACTCGTCCGCTATGAGATGGGCACCCGGCAGAACACCCTCGTAGTACATCTCGGGGTGGCGGTGCTCCTTGCCCTTCGGCGGCCCCTCCTTGATCAGCTTCACGGCATCTAGCTTGACCCACTGCAATTTCACACGGGCGAAAGCCCGGCGTGCACCCACAATGCAGACAGATCGCTTGACGACCTCCAGCCGCGGGCAGGCATCCACAAGCCGCCTCACCAGGCCGAAGAAGCTGTTCGGAAGGGCGTCGCCAGGCCACAGCTGGACTATAAAGCCCTTCATGGCCTGATCGGCCGCCTTATGTAGCTCGACCATCTGCTTCAGCTGGTCGCTCATTGGCACAGGGTGTTCGGCCTTAGCATACTGAGACCAGAACAGCTTCTCCGTTGAGATTCCATCCTCGGCCTGGTAAAATTGTGCGGCATCGGACATGCTGTGGGGCAAATCTGCGAATGCTCCTGGGGAGCTCCGGATTCGGGTAAGTAATTGGTAATTTACTTCTACATGCTTGCTTTGCATATAGAAAGCCTTACCCGCCGCTATCTTCTTCATTGCGTCGATCTCCTGGAGGGCCCTTTGGGCTTCGGCCTTGGCACTTTTTGCGCTCTCGAGGGCCGCGGCAAGCTCAGACTCCCACGTCTTTGAGTCAAGCTCCAACGCCTCGTGCTTTGCCACGAGAGCCTGGAGCTCTTGCTGCACCTCGCCCACCCGAGCCTCGTGCTTCTCTCGCTCGGTGCGCTCCTTGGCCGCGTTATCTTCGGCCTTGGTTAGCGCTTGCTTCAGGGTCGCCACCTCAGTCGTGGCGAATATACGATGATCCTGTCATTTTGCAATCGCGTCTTCTTTTATATATACATATCTATAGATAGGGAATTACTTACCCTTGTTCTCCTCGAACTGCCTCTGGACAAGGCCGAGCTCTTTCCTAGACCCCTCGAGGTCCTGCTTCAGTACGGTGACCTCCGTAGTCAGTGCGGCGGACGCCAGCAGCGAAGGCTGCATATGCATATTGACATACTTATATTAGACTCCTGCGGTATTATTTGATCCTCTGTTCGGCTTTTCTTTGTGAACACCAAACAAAGCATCAGGGGCTACTGTCTATGCGGTAATATTTCTACTACATTTTAAAACACTTACCTCAAAGCCTGTTAGAAGGCTGGCACAGGCTTCAGTCAACCCGCTCTTGGCGGACTGAACCTTCTGGACCACCGCACTCATAATAGTACGGTGCTCCTCGTCGATGGAAGCGCCGCGAAGCGCTTCCAGTAGATTGTTCGGTGCCTCTGGATGGACAGAGGTCACTGGCACAGGCGTCTTGCCCCTCTTAGAAGGAGGCCGCCTGCCCGAGCCTGGAACCACTGGAGGTTCGGGCGCGGTGTTCGGCTGAGGGCCGAACTCGGAGCTCTCAGGGGTCCCGTCCCCTCGGCTCCCGGAGTCTGGAAGGTCGCCTTGAGGCGCCTCTGGGACTGTCTCCCCTCGATCCGGTGCCTCTTGAGATAGCACCTCGGCGTCGTCGGCAGGATGAGGGGAGGTGGCGGTCGGGACTGGATCGCTATCCATGTCTGACGAGCCCAGGGAGCCGTCCGATGATACATCTATACTGGCTCGTGGCGGCCTGCATAATTATGTTCGACGTTAGGGAAAGCAGTGCGACAAAGGAATGCTATGAGTTACTCTGGTATCCAAATACTTACGATATCCCCAGGGGCTTGGCCCTGGGCAACCACTCGTCTTCGCCTTCGTCGGCGGCGGTGGAACTGTCCGGAAGGAGAGTCCTTCCCTTCTTGGACCCTTCGGCCCCCCAGTTGGGGCGGTCTTCCTTTTCTTATCTCCCCCAGCCGGAGGGGGAGCATCTTCTTCTTCTTCCTCGTCTTCAGGGGAGGAGTGCGCCGCAGAGTCATCGGACGGTGAGTCTGACGACGCTTGGCGTCGGGAACTATTTCGGGTTCCCTTGGCCTTCTTGGTCTTCTCCGGCACCGTATAAGGAGCCGGAGTCAGCATCTTCGCTAGAAGAGCGTCTGTTGGGCCTTCGGGCAAAGGAGCCAGAGAGTCGATCTGTCCGGCCGTCTCCTGCCAGTCCTGTCAAGGGTACAGGAGTTTAGATCCTGCATGGAGTCAAACTACAAAAAATAGGTATCCTGTGAAAGGTAAAGAAGCTTACCGCACTGGCTTGGCGCTTCGCGCTGAATCCGTGATCCTCATTAATGGGAGGGGGGACCTCGGCGCGTTTGAACAGCACCCTCCAGGCATCTTCGTGAGTTGTGTCAAATAGCCAGTTCAGAGTTCGGTGCTGTGCCGGGTCGAACTCCCACAAGTTGAACTCCCGTTGTTGGCACGGGAGGATCCGGCGGTGGAGCATGACCTGGACCACGTTGTCGAGTTTGAGCTTCTTGTTCACCATGTTTTGAATACATGTTTGGAGTCCGGTAGCTCTCCCGAGCTACCCCAGGACAGGCCCTTCTCTTTCCAGGAGGTGAGCCGCGTGGGGATGCCAGATCGAAACTCGGGGGCCGCTGCCCATGCAGGGTTGCGCGGCTCGGTGACGTAGAACCACCCCGATTGCCACCCCTTTATGGTTTCCACAAAGGAGCCCTCGAGCCATGTTATGTTGGGCATCTTGCCCACCATGGCGCCTCCGCACTCTGCCTGGTGGCCGCCCACAACCTTCGGCTTCACATTGAAGGTCTTCAACCATAAGCCGAAGTGGGGCTTGATGCAGAGGAAGGCCTTGCACACAACGATAAACGCCGAGATGTTGAGGATGAAGTTTGGGGCCAGATCATGGAAATCCAGGCTGTAATAGAACATGAGCCCCTGGACGAACGGGTGGAGAGGGAATCCCAGTCCGCGGAGGAAATGGGTGAGGAACACTATCCTCTCATGGGGCCTGGGGGTGGGGATGAGCTGCCCCTCATCTGGGAGCCGGTGCGCGATGTCGTCGGGCAGGTATCCGGCTCTCCTCAGCTTCTTGATGTCTCCATCCGTGACGGAGGAGACCATCCACCTGCCTCCCGCTCCGGACATGGTTGGGGAAGGTTGAGGTGGGAAGTGCGGACTTGGGCGCTAGAGCTCGAGTGTGCAAAAACGGATGAGCAAAGGAGGAAGAAGGCGTGGATAGAAAGGTGAATCCTCATCCCTTTATATGGGCGGACGGAACTAAGCGTCCCCACTTGCCTGGTAAAACTCGCTTATCCCCCAAGTGCCGTAATCGATGGTGCGGTTGGATTACCCACGCCCGTATTGATGAGAATCCCGTAATAAGGGGACACGATTTCTGCTTTGACAAGACGTGTCGAAAAACTGTCTCGCGTTATGTGCGGGGGTAGTTAAAGGAAATGGTTCGAATAATCACCAGGCCATGACATAACGTCATACTGTCAAAACAAGTCAGCAAATTAGATTTGCAGAAATACTATTCTCTCTACGGAAGTATGTGGAACTTATGTTGTAGGGTCGGACACTATCCTCGTATTCAAATTCTTTTGTGATGTATTTGGAGGAGGAACCCGCCTTGCAATGCCGAAGACAATACTGCGCGCTGGACTCATCGTCATTGAAGCCTGGTTCAGGGGCTACTGAGGGAGTCCTGGATTAGGGGGTCTGCGGACAGCCGGATTATATCCTTTGGCCGGACTATTAGACTATGAAGATACAAGATTGAAGACTTCGTCTCGTGTCCGGATAGGACTCTACTTGGCATGGAAGGCAAGCTAGGCAATACGGATATGGATATCTCCTCCTTTGTAACCAACCTTGTGTAACCCTAACCCTCTCTGGTGTCTATATAAACCGGAGGGTTTTAGTCCGTAGGACAACATACAATCATACCATAGGCTAGCTTCTAGGGTTTAGCCTCTCTGATCTCGTGGTAGATCTACTCTTGTACTACCCATATCATCAATATTAATCAAGCAGGACGTAGGGTTTTACCTCCATCAAGAGGGCCCGAAACTGGGTAAAACATTGTGTCCCCTGCCTCCTGTTACCATCCGGCCTAGACGCACAGTTCGGGACCCCCTACCCGAGATCCGTCGGTTTTGACACCGACAAAGGTCTTGACAACCCGCAAGTATAGGGGATCACAACAATTTTTGAGGGTAGAGTATTTAACCCAAATTTATTGATTTGACACAAGGGTAGCCAAAGGATATTTACAAGTATTAGCAGTTGAGTTGTCAATTCAACCACACCCGGAGATTTAATATCTGTAGCAAAGTGATCAGCGGCACAGTAATATGATAATTTGATATTGACAGCAATAGTAGCAGCAGTAATGTTAACAGTAACATCAATGATAGTTTTGTAGCAGTTGTGAAAATATCAATAGCAGTAGTAACTTAGCAAGAACAATAAGTGAAAAACTCGTAGGCATTGGATCGGTGATTATGTTGGATGATATTCGTCATATAATAGTCATAACCTAGGGCGATATAGAACTAGCTCCAGTTCATAAATGTAATGTAGGCATGTATTCCGTAGATAGTCATACTTTCTTATGAAAAGAACTTGCATGACGTCTTTTGTCCTATCCTCTTCCGAGGAAAACAAAGAGGGGCATATATTTCCCCCTGACTCATGCATGGACAATGAAGACACAGACGTGAGTAGAAGATTATGAATCAAGATACGAGATACCAGAATCTTCAGGAGACCAATATGCAGATCAAGAGGACCAAGACCAAGCCAGAGAAGTAAGAAACCACCAGGAGAAAAGCCTCCCTTGCCGGGCAAGCAAGCCCGGCAAGGACGGGGTTACTCCCGGAAGAAAACCTCCACCCCTCCCCCCTGGCAAGGCCTGCCGGACTCACGGAGACACATCCACCTCACTAAACCACTTCACCATGATGCACGTCATCGATCACTGTAGTGTAAAGCCACAAAGAGACTAAGTGGCAGCCATCTGCCACATGGCG
This sequence comes from Triticum urartu, assembly GCF_003073215.2. Classification (NCBI taxonomy): domain Eukaryota; kingdom Viridiplantae; phylum Streptophyta; class Magnoliopsida; order Poales; family Poaceae; genus Triticum; species Triticum urartu. Next base: position 400,362,867 of record NC_053023.1, on the reverse strand, counting down.
GCCTCCTTCTATAGGAAATACCTACAGACGACACCCGTCGTACGACGTGTCATGCGAGCACGCGCGAAGCTGGCAAAATGGCCCAGCAAGGCTTGCCGGGCAAGCGACGATGTGATGTTGAGCGACGCATTTAATGCGCTCTGTCAGCCTGCAGAGTTAGGTATGATAGCACTGTTTGCTATCTTATCAGTGCATAATGACTAATTTGCCAGTATGGTGGCCCCTTAACCTATAAAAGGAGGCCCAAGGCAACCTTATAAAGGGTGGGACACTGGATTAGCAAATCCACCCCCTCATATTTCATACGCACATAGCCGTTTAGCCCTAAGGCAACCCTGCCGGGCAAACGGGCTACGACCACCACCATTTTCCACCATCAAGCCACCAAAGCAGGAGTAGGGTTTTACACCTCATGGCGGCCCGAACCTGGATAAAAACTGCATGTGTGATCCCTGCCATGCCGCCCCACGCTCCTCTGCTGTTTGTGCAACGTGCCATCCCCCCGCCGAACCAGCAAGGGACCTTTGGTCCCATAGGTGGCCGTAGTTTCCCATGACATCTTTGCCGTGCAAGGTAGGGGGGTCACTTGCGCGAACCTGAAAGTGTGAGCAGCATGCCATATCGATGGTAGTCCACCCGAAGCTTTTGGCGTCGGTGGCGCCTGCGAAGATGCGAAGACCAAGCAGCGCTGCCCCCACGCCGGCCTTATCCATCACCACGTTTCGCCGTGGCCGCAACTACGACGGAGATCATGCCGGTGGTGATTTTCTCCTCTCGGTGACCCATCCAGGATGACCGCTGGTCAAGTGTCGTCCGAAAAAAAGGGACAAGGCACGCGGGCGCAAGGTTCCTCTTTTCCGTCCCTCCGCTTTGTCAGCGGCCAAGCCGCTTTGACCCTAGCATCAGCAATGTCGATGACTACAGCGCGGTACTCGGTTCAGCATTTACCCCATTTTGGGAAATCCTAAGTGGAGCACTAGTATGAATACATTGGTCGATGCCCTGGCAAGCGCGCTTCGGCAAGGCCGTCTGCATTGGCGTGGTCCATGCGACAGCTGTCGCCAAGTTGCTCGAAAGGAGTGGGGGAAAGGGAGAGGGACTGGAAGAAGCCCGGCACCATATTCCACCGACCGCCAAACACACACGGCATTTATTGGCCCCCGCAGGGAACTAGAGAATCATTCATTTGATTCCCCTCCTTCCGGACATCGCTGGTGCACCCGGCGCACGTGGCCCGGAGGGATGAAAAGAAGCAACAACAAAAGCTAAGTCCACGCTGTCATTTCTTGTTGATGCATCCTAGATTTTTGTGATTGTATATCCCTTAGCTTTAGTAAGTGTTCGTATTATGAAAGCCCTCATGTGATGGAACCTTGGCTAGTTTCTTTGTCAGCACCATTGTTCTCTCTCGAGCCATGCTCGCAGAACGAGAGGCTGCGTCAAGAGCTACCTAGGAAAAACTTGTCGAGATGCATCCATGACAAGATGAGTGCTGAGGGCTAGACCCTTACGACAACCGCGACAATATGATACCGGCAAGCATCCAGAACATATATAGGGACTAATAGTATGAACACAAGCGTATGAGCTCAAAGGGATAAACGCAAATTTAAAATTCTATAGAGGGCATCAGTTCCACGCAAGCATAAATAGTATGGTACCTAAACACCAAGCATATGTCATGTCTTGTTACAGGAAAACACAAGAAAAACAACAGCTCATCACTTGGCCTGGCGACTCCGTCAGGACTTTGGAATGCGGAGGACCTTGACGGCCCGAGAGGCAGCTTTCTCATTGACAGCTGCGATGTCGGCACCCGCTGGTGGCTTCCTGAACCCGTCATCAAGGTCGAGATCCGGATGGCGACAGGTGATATTGCTCAAGGCCATGAGGAGGGTGTTGTGGGCAAACCTCTGAGACTCGACCTCGAAGCGCTTGGCTCTCCCCTCCTCATGCACCTTCAGCTTGTCGATCAGCTCGTTGAAGAAGAATCCTAGCTTGGCACTAGGAACCTCACGCCTGTTGACCGAGAAAGACGGCGCATCCATGCCTATCGCCACAGTTTGGGCAGCAAGGTGCATGGCGATGTCAATCAGGCTCCTGATCCAGAGATCGACCTGCCCAGGGTGGGATGCCAGTTGGCACTACAAAAAAGTACACTTCCGTGATGATACGTGTTTGTCACAGTACGTCATGTTTTCTGTCATGCATGTACATCCATGAAAATTTTATGATAGAATCAAGATAGTCATACCTGTGCTGTGGTAGAAGTGTTCCATGACATTACCAAAATTATCATCACGGAAGTGTCCACTTCCATGACGATAAATAGTGTGTCATAGAACTGCCTTCGTCAAGGGTGGCCGACATGTGGCATCCACCGTAACGGGTCGCCGTTAAGCTGATGGGTCTGGTTTTGGATCTGATAACCCGCTAACAGCCACGACCAATGCCCATTTTCCACGTGTAAAATTCTCATTGGCTGAAGCAACCACGTGTCAGCTTCGCGTTGGCATAGGTGTTACTCATCCAATGGGTGAGATGCGCCTATGATATGTTGACACATGGACTGGCCGAAAAGTGGCCCATAACGATTAAATGGGCTGGCCCAACTAAAGGACCACAAGATTTAGTGGACCATAATGGGCCGGCCCAGCTAAAGGCCCACGAGATTTTGCAGACCATAATGGGTCGGCCCAGCTAAAGGCCCAACATTCTTAGTTAAGGCCCATACAGCTAGTGTCACATCGGCCCGTCAATGACCCATCCTAAACTTGTCATCATCGCAGCCCATGGTCACTTCTGGCCCGTTAACAGTTTGCTAAGTATTTGGGCCGAATTACGGCCCAATGTATTCCCGGCCTGTTAAAGGCCCTGTTTCATTTGGGCCCATTTATAGGCAATTGAAACTTTCAGCCCATAAACGACCATGAAGGGATATGGGTCATATTCGGCCATGTCTGACATTTGGCTTGTTGGAGGCCCACTATAAATTTGGGCCACTTTCAGCCTGTTGTGACTTTCGGCCTGTTAACGTCGGACGAAATCCATGGGCCATATGTGGCCCAACGTCACATCGGGCCTACTAACGGCCCATATAAAAATGACACTAATGAAGACCGACTGAACTTCCGGCCTATTAAAGGCCCGTGTAGTAGGTCGAGGCATTTACAACCCGTCTGAATTTTGGCTTGTGGACGATCCACATTGTAAATGGGCCACCATTTCGGCCTACTAAGACTAGTGGGTTATTTGGCACAATCAGGGCTCAATCTAACTTTCGGCCTATTAAAGGCCCATGTTTTCTATGGGCTCGAGGTATTTACAACTATAAACGGCCTATTATTACTGAGGGCCCAAATTATGTTTAGGCCTGTTAAAGGCCCACCATGGGCATAGTCCTACTAGAAAAATATGAAAGCTTATGCTGATTTAGGCCCAGATATTTTTAGTGGGCTACATGCAAATTTCCGCCCATAGTCATTTTTAGCCCAATTGGAATGGGCCCAATGAATGTTGGCATGTTGGGCTCCTATGAAGCTTTTGGTCGAATACATTACTAAGATAAACCTACACTATACAAAAATAACATCGTAATTACTGCATCCTTTGGCAGCATCATAAATGATGTATCACAACAAAACAAATTCCAACCATACAACAAAAGGCCTGTTGGCATAAAGTTTATAGTCCTTGCAGATAAAAGCACCATCAGATGTATAGAAACACAGATCATTTGACCTGAGTGCTAATGCTCTAGGCTGTAGAATCTAATGGAGTAGCACGATCTTCCCCTTTTTTCACCATTGCTCTTGAACAATGAAGCAAATGTCTGATAGTCTGGTTTCAAAACCATTCATATCTTCACGACATTTGTCAACCACTATTCTTTTTTCCGAAACAACGTCCATTAGGGATTGGACTTGTGTTTGGAGCACAGATATATCACTCTGTCTAGCCGGAAGATTTTGTTCAGTAGGCGGTTTGGATGAGGTTACCTTGACAACCAACCCAAAATTACATAGGAAGGTGTTTTTTGCACTGTTAGTGGAGAGATAGTGACGCACTGCAGCAAGAGGTGACATTGTGACTGTGGTAGCCTCGTCACCTTCAGGTGGTTGTGGCTGTTCAATCATTTGTTCCGTAGCTTGCTGAAAGTTTGAACTTGTAGATTAGTGTACCGGATAAGTTAGTAATAAGACAAAAACAAACAAAGTAGGTTTCACGTTTATACATAACTTATGTTGGTGAACTACTGTAATACATTAGCATGTACTGTAGTGCCAACTACATAATGAAATCACTTTCGGAACATATGTCCATGTAGCATGCCTACTATATTGTCTATTTCCTCACATTCGTTGACATCTAAGGATAAAGAGACATGGTTTAAAGTAGGATGAACATAGTATGACATCATTCATATTATGGGCAAACAGATATAAAACAAACAGGCTATCGTATCATTGTGTGCACACATGAACATCACAACTAGATTACAGATCAAGACCAAAAGAATATCCTTCATCTCTTTTAAACTATGTAAGGTGAAATGATACATTAAGACAACTGTGTATAAAAGTGAACAGAGTAACTGACATTGGCTGCAAACCAAGCAGTTAAATGAACACATCACAGTAACAATCAGTTCAAAGGCAGGAGGAGTAAGGACTTACAACAGCGGCTTGAACTGGTGTGCTCATGCCCTTCATCTTGCTGGTGTGGCAATCCTTGAAGATTTGCACTGCATTCGGTTCAGGTTCTTTTTGGTCTGCATGGGATTTCCTCTGTATTTGGAACAAGTCAATATAGATACGATAATATGGCATAGAAAAAAGAAGGAACCAACAACTATTTACAAGAGCCTCGCAGTGTGCAATATAGCTACGAGATCCTGTTGTCTGTTGGAATTTCACTTTAGAACGGTTGGTCTTGTTCTTCAAACAGTTAGCCTAGAAGAAGATACGCTTGTAAGGCACATACATAAATACAAGTTCAATATGTGGTCTGATCAAATACATATACCCTACCTGATACTTCGGATCAGACCAGTGTTTAGGAAGGGTTGTCTAGTCTTCGTCTATAATATATTCCACTAGATATGTTTGGGCGATTTCATTGTTAGCCTTGCCTTCAAAGTGAGATTTTATAAGGTGGTACCGATACTGTCGCAGAGTAGACTGAAAAACATGAGTGCATGCTTGTTATTAGCATAATCTTTCTGGTCCAACTTGAACCTCATCTGTTGAAAAAAGAAAATGATTCTTATTAGGAAGAAGCTAGAAAGTATGGCACAGAGCAAGACAATATTACAAATTGCGATGAATAACATTACTTACGGATAAATGGTCAATGAAGGTGTTAAACTGGGTATTGTCTTTCTCATTCCTGTACTGGATCCACGTTGGGAGGATACGTGCATGACACCTAACGGCAATGGCTGCCTCTAATACTAACTTGGCTGACTCTGTAGCATCGCATGGCCTTTTTAAACCGGCCTCAAAATGGATCTCCATTCCTCCTCCTTTAGATTTTGTTAATCTATCAAGCATTATCCCTGATGTCTGTTTCCGCTTGCGCCATGGTGCTAGTTCAACAACAAATATGGAAAGTGTTAGTGCACACCAAACTGTGAGAGTACATATAAAGGAGCATGCAACTACAACTTGACTCGGTCAGGTACCGTCTTGGTGTTGATGCTCATGAGGTTCATCTGATCTTGTCAAGTCCTGTTGTGTCAGCAGTGCTTCGGAAGTAGTGTTAGGTGTGAAGGTAGCTTGGGAACTGGCCAGTTCATGAGCAAACGAACGAGTAACTCGGTGATATGTTGGTACAGTTGAAGCGGATGCTGCAACTGGTGGAGCAGGTGATACTGTGTTTGTAGATTTAGCCGGTCGACTTGGACCTTCTACTGCACTATAAGTATCAGCAGAATCTCAAGGGCAGATCCTTTTTCGTTTCACCCAATGAGTAACACCATTCCCTACTATATTCTTTTCCTTGCTCTTTTTGACTTTGCCATGTCAAGCCGTACCCACAACACAAAAGAAGAAAATCGCTCTTCAGAACTCATTGATGCATGGTACAGACAACCAATACTTTGATTTAAGACAACCGTATGAGGATAGAATATGTAAGAAAAACAGGACGACGTGACATATTCACAGCTACGATAGGTAAACTAAGCAAAAGGATTTTCAAGAAAATAGAAGTAGTGCAAGCTAGAAACCATATGAAAGATGCAACCAATATCACTCTGCCAAGTTAAAAGTGTCTTGTCATAAGTGGCATTTCGAAAAATTAGAAGTAGTACAAGATAGAAATCAATGCAAGATGCAACCACTATCAAACTGCCATGTTAAAAGCATCCAATCACGAGTCACTGATGCGGGATACAAAACAACAGTACTTTCATGTAAGAACATGGTATGATTAATAGATGCAGTGTATTCTAGACACAGAAAGGCATGTCATATGCACATGTATAACGTATAAACTCAGCATGTGCAATTTAATCAAAATAGAAAAAATATAGGCTAGACAACATATGCAACATGAAACCAATTATCACACTGTCAACTTAGAGCAAGCACCTGCAATGGTGGAGTACGAGAGATGAACTCATCATGTAGACTTGGGACTTCAACTTCATTAGTAGTAGTAGTGGCAAATCTAGAGAGTCTATGTTTGCGTCGGTCCGGAGGACCACCAACATCCCCTAACTTACTCTTTTCCTTTCTATTTTCTGATATTGCCTTATGAAGTCAAAACAAAAATAAGATGAATAAAATTAGCTCTGCATAACTGGTTGATACATGATATAGACGGACACTACTTTGATGTAAGGCAAGCGCAGGATAGGAGGATAGAATATATACAAAAAAAGACATCATTGCATATTCAGAGGTGCGATAGGAGGATGGAATATGTATGAAAAGCAGTAAGCAGAAGGCATTTCAACAAAATTAGAAGAAATGAAAGCTAGGCACCATATGAACATGCAACTAATATCACTCTATCAGGTAAAAAGTGTCTCGTTGTAAGTGCCATTTCAAGAAAGTAGAAGCAGTGCAAGCTAGAAGACAATGCAAGATGGAACCTACATCACACTCCCAAGTTAAATGTGTCTTATGGGTAAGTGATTGTTGCAGGTATAAGTTATAAGCTACGCAGATGCAATTCAACAAAATCAGAAGCAATACAAACTAGACATCATACGGAACACGCAACCACATATAAAAGTTCCAAGTTAGAGCAAGCACCTGTGATGGTGGAGTAGGGGAGATGTGCTCATCATCTACACGTATGTTCTAGAAATAGGAACATGTGTCATATTCACAGGCATTAAGTGTAAAGTAAGCACATGCAATTCAACAAAGTTAGAAGAAATACAAGCTAGACATCATACGCAACATGCAACCACATATAATAGTGACAAGTTAGAGCAAGTGATGTCTACTACACAACCTTCTTCTTGTATACGTTGTTGGGCCTCCAAGTGCAGAGGTTTGTAGGACAGTAGCAAATTTTCCTCAAGTGGATGACCTAAGGTTTATCGATCCATAGGAGGCGTAGGATGAAGATGGTCTCTCTCAAGCAACCCTGCAACCAAATAACAAAGAGTCTCTTGTGTCCCCAACACACCCAATACAATGGTAAATTGTATAGGTGCACTAGTTCGGCAAAGAGATGGTGATACAAGTGCAATATGGATAGTAGATAATAGTTTTTGTAATCTGAAAATATAAAAACAGCAAGGTAACTAATGATAAAAGTGAGCGTAAACGGTATCGCAATGCGTTGAAACAAGGCTTAGGGTTCATACTTTCGCTAGTGCAAGTTCCCTCAACAATAATAACATAATTGGATCATATAACTATCCCTCAACATGCAACAAAGTGTCACTCCAAAGTCACTAATAGCAGACAACAAACGAAGAGATTATGGTAGGGTACGAAACCACCTCAAATTTATTCTTTCCAATCAATCCGTTGGGCTATTCCTATAATTGTCACAAACAGCCCTAGAGTTCGTACTAGAACAACACCTTAAGACACAAATCAACCAAAACCCTAATGTCACCTAGATACTCCAATGTCACCTCAAGTATTCGTGGGTATGATTATACGATATGCGTCACACAATCTCAGATTCATCTATTCAACCAACACAAAGGACCTCAAAGAGTGCCCCAAAGTTTCTACTAGAGAATCACGACGAAAACGTGTGCCAACCCCTATGCATAGGTTCATGGGCGGAACCCACAAGTTGATCACCAAAACATACATCAAGTGAATCACTTGGTATCCCATTGTCACCACAGATACGCACGGCAAGACATACATCAAGTGTTCTCAAATCTTTAAAGACTCAATCCGAAAAGATAACTTCAAAGGGAAAACTCAATCCATTACAAGAGAGTAGAGGGGGAGAAACATCATAAGATCCAACTATAATAGTAAAGCTCGCGATACATCAAGATCGTGCCACCTCAAGAACACGAGAGAGAGAGAGAGAGATCAAACACATAGCTACTGGTACATACCCTCAGCCCCAAGGGAGAACTACTCCCTCCTCGTCATGGAGAGTACCGGGATGATGAAGATGGCCACCGGAGAGGGATTGCCCCCTCCGGCAGGGTGCCGGAACGGGTCTAGACTGGTTTTCGGTGGCTACGGAAGCTTTTGGCAGTGGAACTCCCGATCTATAATGCTCTCCAGAAGTTTTAGGGTATATGGAGATATATAGGCGGAAGAAGTACATCAGGGGGGCCACGAGGGGCCCACGAGGGTGGAGGGCGCGCCCTAGGGGGGTGGGCGCGCCCCCTACCTTGTGGCCTCCTCGAAGCTTCCCTTACGTGCACTTCAAGTCTTCTGGGCTTCTTTCCTTCCAGAAATGAGTCCTGTGAAGTTTCAGGTCAATTGGACTCCATTTGATTTTCCTTTTCTTCGAAAACCTAAAACAAGGTAAAAACAGAAACTGGCACTGGGCTCTGGGTTAATAGGTTAGTCCGAAAAATGATATAGAAGTGTATAATAAAGCCCATAAACATTGAAAACAGTAGATAATATAGCATGGAGCTATCAAAAATTATAGATACGCTGGAGACGTATCAGCATCCCCAAGCTTAATTCCTGCTCGTCCTCAAGTAGGTAAATGATAAAAATAGAATTTTTGATGCGGAGTGCTACTTGGCATAATTTCAATGTAATTCTTCTTAATTGTGGCATGAATTTTAAGATCCAAAAGATTCAAGACAAAAGTTCATATTGACATAAAAATAATAATACTTCAAGCATACTAACTAAGCAATCATGTATTCTCAAAATAACATGGCCAAAGAAAGCTATCCCTACAAAATCATATAGTCTGGCTATGCTCTATCTTCACCACACAAAATATTTAAATCATGCACAACCCCGATAACAAGCCAAGCAATTGATTCATACTTTTGATGTTCTCAAACCTTTTCAATCTTCACGCAATACATGAGCGTGAGCCATGGATATAGCACTATAGGTGGAACAGAGTGGTGGTTGTGGAGAAGAAAAAAAGGGAGAAGATAGCCTCACATCAACTAGGTGTATCAACGGGCTATGGAGATGCCCATCAATAGATATCAATGTGAGTGAGTAGGGATTGCCATGCAACGGATGCACTAGAGCTATAAATTTATGAAAGCTCAAAAGAAACTAAGTGGGTGTGCATCCAACTTGCTTGCTCACGAAGACCTAGGGCATTTTGAGGAAGCCCATCATTGGAATATACAAGCCAAGTTCTATAATGAAAGATTCCCACTAGTATATGAAAGTGACAACATAGGAGACTCTATATCATGAAGATCATGGTGCTACTTTGAAGCACAAGTGTGGTAAAAGGATAGTAGCATTGCCCCTTCTCTATTTTTCTCTCATTTTTTTCTTTTCCTTTTTTTATTTGGTCCTTTTTTATGGCCTCTTTTCTTTTTCTCCTTTTTTTATTTTTTGTCCGGAGTCTCATCCCGACTTGTGGGGGAATCATAGTCTCCATCATCCTTTCCTCACTGGGACAATGCTCTAATAATGATGATCATCACACTTTTATTTTTCTTACAACTCAAGAATTACAACTCGATACTTAGAACAAGATATGACTCTATATGAATGCCTCTGGCGGTGTACCGGGATGTGCAATGATGCATGAGTGAAATGTATGAAAGAATTATGAACGGTGGCCTTGCCACAAATACGACGTCAACTACATGATCATGCAAAGAAATGTGACAATGATGAAGCGTGTCATAATAATGGAACGGTGGAAAGTTGCATGGCAATATATCTCGGAATGGCTATGGAAATGCCATAATAGGTAGGTATGGTAGCCGTTTTGAGGAAGGTATATGGTGGGTTTATGGTACCGGCGAAAGTTGCGCGGTACTAGAGAGGCTAGCAATGGTGGAAGGGTGAGAGTGCGTATAATCCATGGACTCAACATTAGTCATAAAGAACTCACATACTTATTGCAAAAATCTATTAGTTATTTCGTGTCAAAACCGGCGGATCTCGGGTAGGGGGTCCCGAACTGTGCGTCTAGGCCGGATGGTAACAGGAGGCAGGGGACACGATGTTTTACCCAGGTTCGGGCCCTCTTGATGGAGGTAAAACCCTACGTCCTGCTTGAATAATACTGATGCTATGGGTAGTACAAGAGTAGATCTACCACGAGATCAGAGAGGCTAAACCCTAGAAGCTAGCATATGGTACGATTGTATGTTATGGTTCTTGTTCCACGGACTAAAACCCTTCGGTTTATATATACACCGGAGAGGGTTAGGGTTACACAAGGTCGGTTACACCATATCCGTATTGCCTAGCTTGCTTTCCACGCCAAGTAGAGTCCCATCCGGACACGCAACGAAGTCTTCAATCTTGTATCTTCATAGTCTAACAGTCCGGCCAATGGAGATAGTCCGGCTGTCCGGAGACCCCCTAATCCAGGATTCCTCAGTAGCCCCCGAACCAGGCTTCAATGACGATGAGTCCGGCGCGTAGTATTGTCTTCGGCATTGCAAGGCGGGTTCCTCTCCAAATTTTGTGTACCTGTCGAAATTGTGTCCGGTCTCTTGTGAATGTTGCACTCCTTGGCTTCCACACCTAATAATGGCCACTTTCCACGTGTCGAGCGAATGTGAAGAGCCAGGGCATTTTCACATTTACCCCCCTAGCTGTATGAATGAGACGCCTATTAAAAAGACGAGGATTCAGATCCAAATCACACCATCCTCCCTCGGCGAGCCTTCATCGGAGCGCACCCGACAGAGATCCATTCCATCATGGCCGGTCGACGCAGCTCCTCCTCTCACCCCCTAGCTCCAAGCCTGGAGATTGGGAGAGATGTTCCTCCCCGCACAGCAAATTAGTAATGCTTCTGACCAAGGGATTTCTTCCCCCAGCGTACCTGGCCCCGGTTCGAGCCGGGCTTGCCACCTATAATGGCGGAGAGCAAGCGGAGAGCCTTCCCAATCCCTCCAAGGGAGAGCGGGTATGCCTTGTCCCTTATTTGGTAAGAGGGCTCGGATTCCCAATTCATCCGTTTCTCCGGGGGCTCCTGGAGTTCTACGGCCTCCAGTTGCACAACCTTACTCCTGCCTCCCTGCTGCATATCGCGGGATTCATAGCCCTTTGCGAGTTGTTTTTGGGCTGTGAGGCTCATTTCGCTCTGTGGAAGAAAATGTTCTGCCTTGTGCCCCGTTCTCAGAAGGGGTCAATATATCAAGTGGGCGGAGCCGAAGTGTGGCGTATTACCGGGACCGGATACCTGTCCGGGACCCCAAAGAAGACGTCCGAAGACTGGCCTTCAGAATGGTTTTATATAGAAGACGTCCCCATCCCATATCCTATTCGGATCGGCCTTCCTGAGTTCGACAATGCCCCTTTGAAGAAGCGCCGGGGCTGGCGTCCACGGAGCTCCCTGGAGGAAGATGAAAGGGACATTCTTTACCTGATGACCCGGATAAGTTTTTTAGCTCGATCCGGATTGACCATGATCGAGGTCATGGCCATATGCATCATGCGCGCGCGGGGGGGGGGGTGCAGCCGCTCCAGTATAGAGGCCACCCCATGTGGGATTTCAACGGGGAGGATGACGCCACCCGCCACGGCCGCAAAGGGTCGGGATCGGCTGCTGATCTAATAAAGATCTTGTCCACTTTGTACAAGGGAGAAGAGGAGGAATTTCTTCATGTCAACCCGCAGGGCGGATTCTCTATGTACAATCCTCCGAGCTGGGTAAGCGGAAATTTTTTCTCGCCCATCCGTTTTGTATTCCCGTAGTTAAGTATTTAATTCTAGCGATTTCATCGCAGGAGTCAGGCTGTAAAGGAGATAAACAACCCTCCTCCACAGCTCGAGGACCCTAGACGGTCCCTTGACCCAGCCTCCCAGGAGGATCCGGACATATCTGTGGAGCTGATCGGTGGGGTATTTTACCAATTGAGTAATGACAACGCCTTGGTGGCCATTACGGCCGATTACCCTGGGCTAGTTCCAGCCTCACAGGTGACTGAGACCGAAGTCCCAGCACTTAAAAAGGGATCCGCCCTTGCGCTTTTTTGATTGCCGTATAACAGCCGTGTTTTGCAGGGGAGGTCCTCGGGGCAGAAGGCCGAGCCTGTGGCAACTAGCCAAAAAGGGGCCGCGAGGCCAGGCGGGCTGAAAAGACCCGCAGTCCGGATTGAGACACCAGCGTAGCGGTACGGCGCGCCGTATTTATTGCAAGCCGTTATTCTCAGAGGCATACTAACGCCCACGCCTTCTTTTCAGGAAAAAGAGCGTTCACCGGACTATACCCGGAGAGGCCACCCATCGCGCATCCACCAGCCAGGCTCCAAGGCTAGACTCGGAGGCGGGAACGAATACGAGGCATGCGCCGGGCGCTCCTCCGACAAAGGATGCGGACAAACTGTCCGCCACCAATTCCGAGGTGGAAAGTGCCATGAACCATAGGCATCGCCGGACTGTTCTTCATGACGCTTGTTTCTTCCAAGAGGCATTGGATGCCTTCAACTCGGGAGACGCGCACCTCCGTGCCGCTCAAAATGGTCTAGCCAGAGCCACGGAGCAGTATGTAAAAGACATACGGGTGAGAAAATTTGATGATTATATATATCAGTAGCCCCTGAGACTTGAAACAGTTAGGATAACTGATTTAAGGATCATTTTTTATGCAGGTTCTTACAGAAAAGAATACTCAACTATCCCAGGAGCTGGAAGAGTGCAAAGCCCAACTTCAGGCCGCACTGGCCACAGCAGGGGAGCCCAAAGAGACCCCCTATGGTAACATATCCTTCAAATGATAAGTATCATATTAGAATGCGGCGTATATGCAGATCTGATGATAAAATTGCAGATGACGCTGGAGTAAATCCGGATAAGCAACAGCTCATACGCCAGCTGAAGGCCGGTGAGAGCATGCTTACAAGGGTGAGGCAGGAGAAGAATGATCTCCTAGATGCCAACACCAAGCTAGGCGTGGAACTGAAAGATGTTCGTGCCCAACTGTCGGACTCTGTTAAGGAGAATCGGCGGCTTTGACGCGGCATATTTAGTAAGTGCTTGAACGAACTTTGAAAAAGAGTTCGGCGAGGAAGATGGCTGACAGAGTTATGTCTGTAGGTATGCTAACAGGTCGTCCTACCGAGGAGATGCCTGGTTCAACGGGTGATCTTCTTCTCGAGCTCTCACAGTTGCACGAATGAGTTCGGCAGGTGATGCAAGGCATCGCCCAGGCCTTGTGGCCATCCGTCTCCATACTCGAAGGCCTTGGAGAGCTTGCAGAAAAGCTGAAGGGAGCGCGGCGGTGCTTCCAATTATGGAAGATATCGGCCTGCCATCAGGGCGCCAGGGAAGCCTGGGCAATGGTGAAGAGACGGTACATGAAGGCTGACCCGAACCACATGGCCGAAGTCGGACCTGTGGGGCCTGATGGGAAGGAGATCCCTGTGAGCTTAGTGTACGGCCAAGTAGAATTGGCGGCAAAGTATTCCCAACAGGACTGTAGACTAGACAGCCTATTGGATGGCATTGAAGAGGAATTCAACCAGTCAAATTGACTATGTAATTTTAAAGTGACATGTATAATGCCTTCTAGCAGGATTATAGATCGTTTGTCATGGCGGACCATTTCGCTTCAACCTCAGGACCCGACAGTCCGGAGTGTATCCGAATACCCTCTCGGTTATGTAAGAACCGGGGCATGTGTGGAGACCAGGCGTAGGGGTCAGTAGTGCTTTATCAGAAAAGTGCCCAACTGGTTATGTTATATTACATGGGTAGTAAGAAACATCTTCCAGAGAGAATAGTTCTGTTAAGGGTTCCTTTCCCTAGGTAAGCATGCCCTAAAGTGCATGTCCGGACTGCGACAAGAAGCGCAGAAAAAGCATCTGGGGGCAGATATGGATAATAAATAAAAGTCATCTTTTGTTCACCGACCGAATATTCTCTTAAGAACTCTAGCTTTCAGTTTCACCCAGTCTGAGGTATGCGTCCGGCTGACCCGGCGGTAACAATTGCAGAGGTGCTCCCCTTATGCCCTAGCCGAATTAGCGGGAACGTAGGGCATAAATACAAGAGCCAGGCAACCCAGCTTGGCCAAAACTTAAGTCATATCGATGCATATAATGGTGAAAAAAGGTACATGCGGAAGTATAACACATGTGTTGGGCGTGAGGCCCAGGTAAATAATTTAAGCTTCTGTGAAAGAAGCCCCCAGGTATGAAGAGTGCGGCTAGCACATCTGTGATGTATGAGTGAGGCACAAGGTGATCCTTGAAGGCCAAGAGAAATAAAAGAAAGAAAGGGAAACAAGACAGATGATGCATATGCGGAAAATGGACAAAGGGAGGGGACTAACATAAAGTCCGGTGCTAGGCGTAGAATCTTTGGAGCCTCTGCGTTCCATGGGTTTGGCTCGAGTCGACTAGTCGATGCATCCCACAGTCGGTACACTCCACCGGTCAGAACTTGGTCGATGACGAAGGGACCTTCCCATTTGGGCTTGAGCTTGTTCTTTTTCTTATCCGGCAGCCATAGAACTAGTTCACCAACATTATAAGTTTTGGCCCGTACTTCTCTGCTTTGGTATCTACGAGCCTGTTGCTGGTAAAATGCGGAACGGGCTTTGGCTACGTCGCGCTCTTCCTCCAAGGTGTCCAGACTGTCCTGCCGATCGAGCTCGGCTTCTCTTTCTTCGTACATGCGCACTCGAGGTGAATCATGAATTATGTCACAGGGCAGGACTGCCTCTGCACCGTATACCATAAAAAACTGTGTATATCCGGTACTACGATTCGGCGTGGTCTGCAGCCCCCAGAGTATGGAGTCGAGCTCCTCTACCCAGTGCGTGTCAGACTCCGTTAAGGAGCGCACTAATCTGGGTTTAATGCCGTTCATTATAAGACCATTTGCTCGTTCGACTTGACCGTTGGTTTGTGGGTGATAGACTGAAGCATAATCGAGCTTGATGCCCATTTTGCTGCACCAGAGTTTTACCTCGTCGGCTGTGAAGTTCGTGCCGTTATCAGTGATGATGCTGTGGGGGACGCCGTAACGGTGTACAACCCCGGATATGAAATCTATCACCAGTCCGGATTCGGCTGTTTTAACCGGTTTAGCCTCTATCCATTTGGTGAATTTATCCACCATGACCAATAAGTATTTTTTCTTGTGGGTTCCCCCTTTAAGGGGTCCAACCATGTCAAGCCCCCAGACCGCGAAGGGCCATGTAATGGGGATTGTTTGGAGGGCGGTGGGTGGCATGTGGCTTTGATTTGCAAAGAGCTGGCAACCGGCGCAACGTTGGACCATGTCCTGTGCATATGCCCGGGCCGTTGGCCAATAGAATCCTCTATGGAAGGCCTTGCTTACAAGAGCCCGGGCTGCGGCATGATGACCGCTGAGTCCGGCGTGAATTTCTGCCAAAAGGTTCCGCCCTTCCTCTTCGAAGATGCACCTTTGAAGGACTCCGGTAGCGCTTTTTTTGTACAATTCTCCCTCATGGACCATGTAGGCCTTGGATCGCCGCACTATGTAGCGTGCCTCATTTTGGTCCTCCAGAAGTTCCTGTCTAGTTAGGTAGGCTAGGAATGGTTCTGTCCACGGGGCAATAATGGCCATTATTTCGTGGGCTGATTGTGTTATTTTGGTGGCGGAGCCTCCAATTGTGTCAGAGAGTTCGGTATCGGGTATTTTGGCCAGGTCCGGACTGTTGTTACCGGTGTACCCTTCCCATGCTACGGATGGCTTGAAAAGCCTTTCCAGAAATATGTTGGGAGGGACCGCGTCGCGTTTTGCGCCGATGCGGGCGAGGATATCCGCCGCCTGATTGTTTTCCCGAGCCACATGGTGAAATTCGAGCCCCTCGAACCGAGCTTACATTTTAGGACAGCATTGTGATAAGTTGCCATTTTCAGATCCTTGGCATCAAAGTCTCCATTTATTTGGGATATCGCGAGGTTCGAATCCCCGCGCACCTCTAGGCGTTGAATGCCCATGGATACTGCCATCCGGAGACCATGTAGAAGGACCTCGTATTCGGCTGCATTGTTGGAGTCCATATACATTATCTGTAGTACGTATTGAACGGTGTCTCCTATTGGGGACGTCAAAATGACGCCAGCCCCCAGACCAGCCAACATTTTGGAGCCGTCGAAGTGCATGATCCAGTTTGAATATGTGTCGTACTCTTTAGGGAGTTCGTCTTCCTTCCATTCAGCGACGAAGTCAGCCAAAACTTGCGACTTAATAGCTCGCCGTGGCTTGTAGGTTATGTCGAACGGGAGGAGCTCAATGGCCCTTTTGGCAATCCGGCCCGTCGCGTCGTGGCTGTTTATAATATCGTTAAGTGGTACCTCCGAGGCTACCGTTATCGAACACTCTTGAAAGTAGTGTTGCAGCTTCCGGGATGCCATAAATACCGCGTACGCTATCTTTTAATAATGCGGGTACCGTGTTTTGCATGGAGCAAGGACAGTGGACACATAGTAAACCGGCTTTCGAAGGGGGACTTTGTGTCCGTCCACTTCTCGCTCGACGACGAGCACTGCACTTACGACATGATGAGTTGCCGCAATGTATAATAGCATTGGTTCGCCAATGTTTGGCATGGCCAGGACTGGGTTTGTTGCCAATATGGCTTTTATTTCGTTGAGTCCGGCCGTGGCGGCATCCGTCCACTCAAAGTGTTCGGTGCGTCGGAGGAGGCGATAAAGGGGTAATGCCTTTTCGCCCAAGCGGGAGATAAAGCGGCCTAGAGCCGCCACGCATCCAGTCAGTTTTTGTATTTGTTTGAGGTCTGTTGGGGTAGCCAACTATGACAAAGCTCGGATTTTGGCCGGATTAGCTTCAATACCTCTACTGGAGACAATGAATCCCAGGAGCTTTCCGGCTGGTACGCCGAAAACGCATTTTTCCGGATTAAGCTTGATGTCATATGTTCGGAGGTTGTTGAATGTGAGCCTCAAGTCGTCTACTAGAGTTTCGACATGCTTGCTTCTAATGACCACGTCATCTACGTATGCCTCCACTGTTTTGCCGATCTGGTTTGCCAGACATGTCTGAATCTTGCGCTGATATGTTGTGCCGGCGTTTTTTAGCCCGAAGGGCATTGTGTTGAAGCAGAATGAGTCGTATGGTGTGATGAATGCCGTTGCGGCTTGGTCTGGCTCTGCCATTTCAATTTGATGGTAGCCGGAGTATGCGTCGAGGAAACACAATGAATCGTGTCCTGCGGTAGCATCGATGATTTGATTGATGCGGGGGAGGGGGAAGGGATCCTTTGGGCAGGCCTTGTTAAGGTCCTTAAAATCGACGCACAAGCGCCAAGATTTGTCCTTCTTTGGTACCATCATGTAACGCCCCGAGACCGATGTGCCAGGTGTCTTCCAGTTATTCGTTGTCGTTGCCGTGTCATGTGCTTGCGTGTTGCATCTTGTCATGTCATCATGTGCATTGCATCATCATGTTTTCAAAACTTGCATCCGTCCGGGTTTCCCCAGTGCCATCCGTTGTCCGTTCTAAGCCCACACACACATGCACGTGCCCGCGGCATGTCCGAAATATTATTTTATAAGTGGCCGGGAAATGCTTTTAGAATTGGATGAAAGTTGGCGTGCGGTGTTTTTATGTTGTAGGTAGGCTGCCTGTCAATTTTCATCGCATTCGGAGTTCGTTAGACGCCCCAACGATTAACTATAGTGGCAGTATAGCCGGTCTAACGTCAGACGTTTTTTGGTCTCCGAGAAACTGTTGTCGGGTCTCTCCCTCTCTTCTCTTTTCTCAGCTCGAGCCTTTCTGCATAGCCCACGAGTTCCAACCCACCCCTCGCGCGCGCGTCCGGAAAGCTGTCCCGAACCCGACCCGGATAGTCGTTACCGCTGTGTCCGGATCAACCCCAAACATCTGCAAAACGTCACCATTTTCTCATTTGGTCTCCCTAAGCTTTTATTTCACGACCGTCCGTTTAAAATCGGAGGGACCAAATGCCCCTATCCAAAAATCCACTTACTATATATAGACGCCTCCCTTGTCATTTTTGGCCTCCTACCTACCCCTCCTCCATTTCTGCGCCGCCCCAATCAACAGTCACCGAATCCCCTCCTCCTCGATTTCAGCTACCAACCAACCAGCACCCACCCTCTCGATCCAGGAGCCGAGCTCCCCTTCCTGAGGTCGCCGACTTCGACCGGCCTCGCCCGAGGCATCCAGCCTCGTCCCCGCGCTGATCTGCCGGAGTGCGCCTCTCCTTGAAGCCGACCCCGCCTCCTCTGCTTGCCCCTCGTCCGCCCGAGCACCGCCGCCCCGGCTGGCGAGCCGACGCAGACGAGCACCAGCAGGACGCCCTCGTCGCCCCTGTCCTCCTTCTTCCCCTTCTCCTTTCCTCCTTCCCTCACATGCCTCTCTCTCTCTGTGTGTGACTTGCCGCAGCAGGGAACCGCCGCTGCCCGAGGCTTCCTCGACCCTGTCGCCGACCAGATCCGTGACTGCCTTCGCCGCCGGAGACCAAGCAGCGCCGCCCCGCCTGCATCACGCCTCTCCCCATGCCTGGATCCGCCGCCGCACGCACCTGGGCCGCCTCCTCTTCCACCGTTGACCGCGGCCCCCGCACCCCCTCGCTCGATCCAGGCGGGATCGAGGAGCGGGACGAGCCCAGGCCTCAACCGCCTCCCAGGCCCAGATCGCGCCGCCCCCGCCTCGGCCTGCCTCCTCTCCACGTCCGGGCCAAGAGCCCAATGGGTGAGCCACACCCCAGCGCCCGCCTTTGTTTTTTCCCTTCCTGCTGTGGGCTTGCCCCAGATTCGGCCCGATATGTTTTTTTCCGGGTCCTGCGAATTTGTCTATTATTCCGGAGATTGCTGTTTTACAGATTAGTCCCCCTAGTTCATGCATTTAATAACTCACTAACCGTGCATCGGATTAAAATGTTTTATATATGAAACTTGCTCTGAATTTTGTGTAGTTTAATAATATCCAACTTTCAGCTATGTTTAAAATAATTAAAATGTTGTTTGCATTAATTTGCTCCTATGCCATGCTAAAATGATTTAATTCATAACTAAATAACCGTAGCTCCGAATCTAACAAACTTTATATGTAAATGGGGCAGAATTTTGCCTAGTTTAACATGGTGGCATCATCTTGCATGTTTAATAATTCTAAAATTTGGTTTAGGGCGGAACAGTATCAAACCTTAAATTATGCATATGAGGATTTTCCGGAATTGTTGTTCGTTGCTTCCGGCCTCATTTAAACTTGCCTAGATGTGTAGTTTTGTTGTGCTTCGCCTCTTGCCATGTTAATCAACATTTAATATTGTTGGGGTACATAAACGAGAGAGAACTAAATAATTGATGTGGTGTTTTGTCAATATGCATCCCGATGCATATTGAGCTCCACTTAATTTGTAGGATTGCTTGTGCACTTTGCCATGCCATGCATACTTAAACCGGACATGCATCATACTCGATTGTGCATCATGCCATGTTGAAGTGTTGGTTGTTTACTATGTTCTGTGCTTCTTTTCCGGTGATTGCTTCTTCGTGTTGGATCCGGTAACGTCGTGTGTGTGAGGACCCGTTCGTCTACGTCCGTTTGTCTTCTTCATGGACTCGTTCTTCTTCCTTGCGGGATTTCAGGCAAGATGATCATACCCTCGAAATCACTACTATCTTTGCTATGCTAGTTTGCTCGCTCTTGCTATGCCAATGCTACGATGCCTACCTTTTGCTTGTCAGCCTCCCAATTTCCATGTCAAACCTCTAACCCACCTTGTCCTAGCAAACCGTTGATTGGCTATGTTACCGCTTTGCTCAGCCCCTCTTATAGCGTTGTTAGCTGCAGGTGAAGATTGAAGTTTGTACCTTGTTGGTATATGGATATGTCGTTCCTTGTTGGAATATTTATTTACTTGTTGGGATATCACAATATATCTTATTTAATTAATGCATCTATATACTTGGTAAAGGGTGGAAGGCTCGGCCCTATGCCTGGTGTTTTGTTCCAGTCTTGCCGCCCTAGTTTCAGTCATATCGGTGTTATGTTCCTGGATTTTGCGTCCCTTACGCGGTTGGGCTATAATGGGAACCCCTTGACAGTTCGCCTTAAGTAAAGCTCTTCCAGCAATGCCCAACATTGGTTTTACCATTTGCACTAACAACCTACCACCTTCCCTTGGGTTTTCGCGAGCCCGAGGGTCATCTTTATTTTAACCTCCCCGGGCCAGTGCTTCTCTAAGTGTTGGTCCAACTGAGCGATGTCCGAGGCTACCAGGGGCAACTCTGGGCTGGCTTACCCGACGTCTGGCTCATCTGAGTGTGCCCTGAGAAAGAGATATGTGCAGCTCCTATCGGGATTTGTCGGCACATTCGGGCAGTGTTGCTGGTTTAGTTTTACCCTGTTGAAATGTCTTGTTGTACCGGGATACCGAGTCTGATCGGAATGTCTCGGGTGGAGGTCTATTCCTTCGTTGACCGTGAGAGCTTGTCATGGGCTAAGTTGGGACACCCCTACAGGGATTTGAACTTTCGAAAGCCGTGCCCGCGGTTATGGCCAGATGGGAATTTGTTAAGGTCCGGTTGTAGATAACTTGAACCTTAACTTAATTAAAATGAATCAACAGCGTGTGTAACCGTGATGGTCTCTTTCCGGCGGAGTCCGGGAAGTGAACACGGTTGTTGGAGTTATGCTTGACGTAGGTTGCTATAGGATCACTTCTTGATCATACTTTTATCGACCGTGCTTTGCCTTCTCTTCTCGCTCTCATTTGCGTATGTTAGCCACCATATATGCTAGTCGCTTGCTGCAGCTCCACATCATACCTTTTACCTTACCCATAAGCTTAAATAGTCTTGATCGCGAGGGTGCGAGATTGCTGAGTCCCCATGGCTCACAGATACTTCCAAAACCAGCTTGCAGGTGCCGATGAGTCCGTGCAGATGACGCAACCAAGCTCAGGAGGAGCTCGATGAAGATCTTGTCCTTTGTGTTGTTTCATTCTAGTTGATCAGTAGTGGAGCCCAGTTGGGGTCGATCGTGGACCTTTGTCGCATTTGGGGTTCTTCTTTTATTTTGGTTCCGTAGTCGGACCATGAGTGTATTTGATTGATGTAATGTTTATTCATGTAATTGTGTGAAGTGGCGATTGTAAGCCAACTATGTATCTCTTTCCCTTATGTATTACATGGGTTGTGTGAAGATTACCTCACTTGCGACATATGCCTTTAATGCGATTATGTCTCTAAGTCGTGCCTCGACACGTGGGAGCAATAGTCGCATCGAGGGTGTTACACATCACCAGGTTTGCTAGCCAGTCCAGATGTTTTATGTCTTTGATGAATCCGACCTCCAATAGCTTGTCTAGTTCCGTTCCCATGGCTTGTCTTTTAGGCTCAAAGAAACATCGAAGAGCCTACTTGAATGGCTTGAATCCTTTTAGGATATTTAGGCTGTGCTCAGCCAGCCTGCGTGGGATTCCTGGCATGTCTGAAGGGTGCCAGGCAAAAATGTCCCAGTTCTCGCGTAGGAACTCTCGTAGTGCGGCGTCGACATCAGGTTTTAATTGTGCCCCGATGGATGCTGTTTTTGTAGGGTCCGTTGGATGGACTTGGAATTTGACTATTTCGTCCGCCGGTTTAAAGGAGGTGGACTTGGATCTTTTATCGAGTATCACGTCGTCCCTGTTCAACATGGAGCGCAGCAGAGTTAGTTACACGGCTGCTAGGGCTTCGGATAGTGCCTCAAGGGCCAGTGCAACTGTCTTATTTTCGGCGCGGAGTGCTATGTCGGGATCACTAGCAAGAGTGATGATTCCGTTGGGCCCGGGCATTTTGAGCTTCATGTACCCATAATGGGGTATGGCTTGGAAGATTGTAAACGCCTCCCGCCCTAATAGAGCGTGGTATCCGCTGTTGAACGGGGCCACTTGGAATGAAATTTCTTCAAACCTGTAATTATCCGGCGTACCGAATACCACGTCTAGTGTGATTTTTCCAGCACATCATGCTTTCTGACTGGGGATGATTCCTCTAAAGGTTGTGCTACTTTGCTCAATGCGGCTCCAGTCTATTTCCATCTTTTGAAGAGTTTCCTCATAAATGAGGTTTAATCCGCTGCCGCCGTTCATGAGTACCTTGGTGAGTCGAAAGCCGTCCACGATTGGACTGAGGACCAGTGCGGCTGGTGCTCGGGCTGTTCGGAATTTAGGTTCGTCACTGGCATTGAAGGTATTAGCCGTGTCAATCCAAGGATTTATTTCTGCTATGTGGCAGATTTTGGCCATGTTGCGGAGTGTTCGCTTGTGTCTATTATTCGATGCGAAGGTATCAAAGACCGTTAACACCGTATTGTTGTCCACGGGATGGTGCTCTGTGGTCTTTGGGAGGAGTAGATCCTCATCACTTTTGGCCACCTGTCGGAGTATCCAACATGCTCTAAGGCTGTGCGTTGGTATTGCATCCGCTGTACTACGAATTTTGCAGGGTCCGTTGAGCTATCCCTCCAGTACGGTTCCTTGCCCCGTAGAGGGCTTTTGCTTTTTGGTACTTAACCCAGGTGTATTGTGATAATGCACCCTTTTATTTCGGACTGGGTTTGTATTCAGGGCCGGATTATCCCAAAATTTTATTTTGGTTTTTCAGGCGCTTTCCATCGCACAGTACTTTCATACTATGGACACCAAGTCGGCAAAGCGTGTAATTTTGCGACGACTTATGGCGTTGAGGATTCCCTTGCCGTGCAATTATTGCAGAAGAATGAAATTGCGTCTTCCTCGCGACAGTCCTTTATCCTATTCATGACCAGGAGGAATCTGGCCTAGTAATGGTGTACTGTTTCTTGGGCTCTTGCCTAAGTTGGGATAGATCGCGTATGTTTGGGTGGGTGGGTGGAATTGAATCCGAATCCTCACCCAATCTGAGACTCAGGGGCCAAGGAGTTTCCGAACTCGGAAGTTTGGATTCTTGGATGTTTTCCGATAAATCTAGCCCGCTGCCTGATTCTAGGTTCAGGCCTTGAGTGACGTCCTACCCTCCGCGGGTATCCGGCTTGGAGGGATCGGGAATCCGGACATAGCTAGTCCTTAAGATAGATGAAGGGTTGCCGCATTTTTCCTCCACCACTGCAACGTGATGGGTGACCTGGGGAGACTTGATCTCTCTCAGATCGGGTTTAGGCCCAATCTAATCGTAGTCTGTAGCGACTCCCAGGGCGGCGATGCGATCCAAGAGCTCGTTCAGGGAAGAGAGCTCCATTGGATCTAACTGCTTTGCGAGTTCCGAGTTGACGTGATGACTGCTTTCGATGACCCGAGAAGTCATCGTCGGCGCAGCGGCCGAACAAGCGGTCATAAGAAAACCACCTAGCCGGAGAGTTTGGCCGATAGCCAAAGCTCCCTCAGCGATAGTGCCGTCTTTAAAGACGGGATGAGACATCCTTCCTGGTGGCGACGGCACAGCGGAACTCTCAATGAAAGCACCAATGTCGGTGTCAAAACCAGCGGATCTCGGGTAGGGGGTCCCAAACTGTGCGTCTAGGGTGCATGGTAACAGGAGGCAGGGGACACGATGTTTTACCCAGGTTCGGGCCCTCTTGATGGAGGAAAAACCCTACGTCATGCCTGATTAATACTGATGATATGGGTAGTACAAGAGTAGATCTACCACGAGATCAGAGAGGCTAAACCCTAGAAGCTAGCCTATGGTACGATTGTATGTTATGGTTCTTGTTCTATGGACTAAAACCCTTCGGTTTATATAGACACCGGAGAGGGTTAGGGTTACACAAGGTCGGTTACAAAGGAGGAGATATCCATATCCGTATTGCCTAGCTTGCCTTTCACGCCAAGTAGAGTCCCATCCAGACACGCGACGAAGTCTTCAATCTTGTATCTTCATAGTCTAACAGTCCGGCCAATGGAGATAGTCCGGCTGTCCGGAGACCCCCTAAAACAGGACTACCTCAGTTATCGAAACAAAGTACTACGTGCATGCTCCTCGGGGGATAGATTGGTAGGAAAACACCATCGCTCGTCCCCGACCGCCACTCATAAGGAAGACAATCAATAAATAAATCATGCTCCGACTTCATCACATAACGGTTCACCATACGTGCATGCTACGGGAATCACAAACTTTAACACAAGTATCTCTCAAATCCACAACTACTCAACTAGCATGACACTAATATCACCATCTCCATATCTCAAAACAATTATCAAGTATCAAACTTCTCATAGTATTCAACACACTCATAAGAGAATTTTATTATTCTTGAATACCTAGCATATTAGGATTTTAAGCAAATTATCATGCTATTTAAGACTCTCAAAATAATTTAAGTGAAGCATGAGAGTTCATCTATTTCTTCAAAATAAAACTATCTTTGCTATGCTAGTTTGCTCGCTCTTGCTATGCCAATGCTACGATGCCTACCTTTTGCTTGTCAGCCTCCCAATTGCCATGTCAAACCTCTAACCCACCTTGTCCTAGCAAACCGTTGATTGGCTATGTTACCGCTTTGCTCAGCCCCTCTTATAGCGTTGTTAGCTGCAGGTGAAGATTGAAGTTTGTACCTTGTTGGTATATGGATATGTCGTTCCTTGTTGGAATATTTATTTACTTGTTGGGATATCACAATATATCTTATTTAATTAATGCATCTATATACTTGGTAAAGGGTGGAAGGCTCGGCCCTATGCCTGGTGTTTTGTTCCACTCTTGCCGCCCTAGTTTCCGTCATATCGGTGTTATGTTCCCGGATTTTGCGTCCCTTACGCGATTGGGCTATAATGGGAACCCCTTGACAGTTCGCCTTAAGTAAAGCTCTTCCAGCAATGCCCAACATTGGTTTTACCATTTGCACTAACAACCTACCACCTTCCCTTGGGTTTTCGCGAGCCCGAGGGTCATCTTTATTTTAACCCCCCCGGGCCAGTGCTTCTCTAAGTGTTGGTCCAACTGAGCGATGTCCGAGGCTACCAGGGGCAACTCTGGGCTGGCTTACCCGACGTCTGGCTCATCTGAGTGTGCCCTGAGAAAGAGATATGTGCAGCTCCTATCGGGATTTGTCGGCACATTCGGGCAGTGTTGCTGGTTTAGTTTTACCCTGTCGAAATGTCTTGTTGTACCGGGATACCGAGTCTGATCGGAATGTCTCGGGTGGAGGTCTATTCCTTCGTTGACCGTGAGAGCTTGTCATGGGCTAAGTTGGGACACCCCTACAGGGATTTGAACTTTCGAAAGCCGTGCCCGCGGTTATGGCCAGATGGGAATTTGTTAAGGTCCGGTTGTAGATAACTTGAACCTTAACTTAATTAAAATGAATCAACAGCGTGTGTAACCGTGATGGTCTCTTTCCGGCGGAGTCCGGGAAGTGAACACGGTTGTTGGAGTTATGCTTGACGTAGGTTGCTATAGGATCACTTCTTGATCATACTTTTATCGACCGTGCTTTGCCTTCTCTTCTCGCTCTCATTTGCGTATGTTAGCCACCATATATGCTAGTCGCTTGCTGCAGCTCCACCTCATACCTTTTACCTTACCCATAAGCTTAAATAGTCTTGATCGCGAGGGTGCGAGATTGCTGAGTCCCCATGGCTCACAGATACTTCCAAAACCAGCTTGCAGGTGCCGATGAGTCCGTGCAGATGACGCAACCAAGCTCAGGAGGAGCTCGATGAAGATCTTGTCCTTTGTGTTGTTTCATTCTAGTTGATCAGTAGTGGAGCCCAGTTGGGGTCGATCGTGGACCTTTGTCGCATTTGGGGTTCTTCTTTTATTTTGGTTCCGTAGTCGGACCATGAGTGTATTTGATTGATGTAATGTTTATTCATGTAATTGTGTGAAGTGGCGATTGTAAGCCAACTATGTATCTCTTTCCCTTATGTATTACATGGGTTGTGTGAAGATTACCTCACTTGCGACATATGCCTTTAATGCGATTATGTCTCTAAGTCGTGCCTCGACACGTGGGAGCAATAGTCGCATCGAGGGTGTTACACATCACCAGGTTTGCTAGCCAGTCCAGATGTTTTATGTCTTTGATGAATCCGACCTCCAATAGCTTGTCTAGTTCCGTTCCCATGGCTTGTCTTTTAGGCTCAAAGAAACATCGAAGAGCCTACTTGAATGGCTTGAATCCTTTTAGGATATTTAGGCTGTGCTCAGCCAGCCTGCGTGGGATTCCTGGCATGTCTGAAGGGTGCCAGGCAAAAATGTCCCAGTTCTCGCGTAGGAACTCTCGTAGTGCGGCGTCGACATCAGGTTTTAATTGTGCCCCGATGGATGCTGTTTTTGTAGGGTCCGTTGGATGGACTTGGAATTTGACTATTTCACCGTGATGGTCTCTTTCCGGCGGAGTCCGGGAAGTGAACACGGTTGTTGGAGTTATGCTTGACGTAGGTTGCTATAGGATCACTTCTTGATCATACTTTTATCGACCGTGCTTTGCCTTCTCTTCTCGCTCTCATTTGCGTATGTTTAGCCACCATATATGCTAGTCGCTTGCTGCAGCTCCACCTCATACCTTTTACCTTACCCATAAGCTTAAATAGTCTTGATCGCGAGGGTGCGAGATTGCTGAGTCCCCATGGCTCACAGATACTTCCAAAACCAGCTTGCAGGTGCCGATGAGTCCGTGCAGATGACGCAACCAAGCTCAGGAGGAGCTCGATGAAGATCTTTTCCTTTGTGTTGTTTCATTCTAGTTGATCAGTAGTGGAGCCCAGTTGGGGTCGATCGTGGACCTTTGTCGCATTTGGGGTTCTTCTTTTATTTTGGTTCCGTAGTCGGACCATGAGTGTATTTGATTGATGTAATGTTTATTCATGTAATTGTGTGAAGTGGCGATTGTAAGCCAACTATGTATCTCTTTCCCTTATGTATTACATGGGTTGTGTGAAGATTACCTCACTTGCGACATATGCCTTTAATGCGATTATGTCTCTAAGTCGTGCCTCGACACGTGGGAGCTATAGTCGCATCGAGGGTGTTACAAGTTGGTATCAGAGCCTTCCCCGACCTTAGGAGCCCCCCACTGATTGATCATTTTTAGCGGCCGAGTTGTGTCTAGAAAAATGTTTTGAGTCATTTAGGAATTATACATCGGAGAGCTTAGGAATTCTTTTTACTCCCCAGTCCCTTCATCGCTCTGGTAACGCATCCTGACATAGAGTTTCGAATCTTCTCTTCTCAAATTTCACTAAAAAAAAAATTTAGGATCACGCGGGTATCTTGGAATCGTTCCGATGGTTTTATGATGAGAACATTGTCTTGGTGCCTCCTATCAGGGGTTTAGTGGAAGTGTCCCGGGGAGTTGAGCTCTGAGGTGTTGTCATCATAATTTTATCATTGCAGTTCTGGAATACCTGAGTTTAGTACGCCGACATCGAAAATCTCTTTTATGCAGTTCGTTGGTGAGATAACCTCGACGCCACCCAGTACTGGGGCGGGAGTTCGGGAGTATTGTCATAACTTGTATAACGGATGCTTTTCGAAGGTTGAGGTAGATGATTTCCGAAGGTTTCTTGGTTATGTGTTGAAGGATGGATACAGCTGGATGTAGGATTTGTTAGTTTGGGTGAGATATTATGCTTCCCCTGTATCCCCAACACCTGATTGCATAACTGGGAAAATTTCGGGAGTTTCATAGGTGGGAATTCCAGTAGATCGTAGGATATCTTTCCGACAGATGTATGATATGAAATTGGGGTTCGACGTCTAGTGGTCCGCCTATTCACGGTCGGTTTCACAGTGGTCTCGTTGTGTCTTAAAGAGTCCATGGCTATGCTGACTCGGGGACGCTTCGTATGTCATGTGCACTGCCTTGTACATGATGGTGCTGTACGATCGAGCCCGTGTAGGCCCCACCACGAAAACTTCGGACGAAATCTCTTTCATATGTTTGTTCTGGCTTATTATGCAAGCCAATCCTTTGTTTTTGTTTTGAGTTGTGGTATTCGAGTTGCTTCAATGACAAGTGTTGATTCCATACCTTTCCCAAATGGTGTTCTCATACTCCGATGTGAATACTAATCCTTCTTGATAATCGAGATTGTTTTGTCAATCCTTTTTAACCGGTGTGCTTCTCTTCAAGTGGATCCTGTCATTGCAACATCCGCAAGTTTCAATCTCAGCTTTTTCTACGGTGTTCGTTTCATCCATCTCAAGTTGCATTTGTTTTCCCACCCTCCTACCCTTTTTCTTCAAGGACTTGGATTTCTTTATCAAGTATCCATCTTATGGATGTGAAGTCTCTTATTTCTTTCCTTTCAATGTTCTTATCCGGTGATTCTCATGAAGATACTAACGGAGCTTCAAGTTCGTCAACCTTCACTCATTTTTTCTTCTCTGGTGGTTTAAATTCAAGCATTATTGATTATATCCTTTCCTCGTTGCAAATACCTTTTCTTACCGGTGCAATTCTTAATCGTTCACCTCTCGCTATTCAATTGTTCTGGAGTGCTCAAGATATCTCAGAAGATTCGTGTTTCCACTCTTAATCCATTCAAGCTCTTTCGAGGTTGTTATCTCATTCAAGTCATTTAATTCTACCGGTGCAATCTCTCTCTTTAAAATAATTTCAACGGTGTTTCTTTTCAGTGGGCCCTAACCCACAGGTCTTTTCCCAGGATCTTACCTGACTCTTCTTATTTCCCGGAGTTATCCTAAATTCTTTTCGAAGTTTGGCGTAAGAATGAGTTATCATCAGTCAAATGTATTTCTCCAAGATCTTTCAAATTCTTTTCATCGTTGGCTCAACCTCTCCTCTTTTAATCATTCCGGAGTGTCTCAACAATTTGGTGGTGTTTCTCATCATCTTTTTCAACATTTGAAGACCGAAGAAGAGTTTCTCCTCAATCTTGTCCGTTCTCTCAAAGATTAATGATGCTAGCCTTATGCCATCCTCTCATAATTGTTTTCAATCATGAGAATTCTTTTATGCATCCGGAGCAATTCAGGAGCCTTTTCAATTTGTTCATCCGGAGTCCATAAATTCAGGTTTATTCATTCTCAGCTCTCAGCTATCATTCTCCAAATTTTACCGGTGCTTCGTGCAAGTGATCTTTAATCGGCTCGTGATCTCTTTGTTCTCATGTATCTAGATTCTCTCAAGCTTCTTCGTTCATTTTATAATTCTTCCCGGTGTTTATTTACCTTTTCTTCAATCGTTTTTCAATTCTTACCGGTGGTTAGTTCAAGACTTTCTCAAGTTGACGCCATATCTATCTTAATCCCTTTCAGAGAGAAAAAGTAATATGCCAAATCCATTGATTGTCATCAATTTAATTGGTGAAGGATAAGCATAATGTAATTCTTATTCTTGTTTCATCCAAGTGATCTATTCTTTATTCCGAAGGTTCATCAAATTCTTGATCTCAATTGTTCATCTTCTTTTTTACCAGAGTTCCAACCTTTCACAATTACATCTCCACGGAGGTCCGTCTAAATCATTGCAAGGATTCACCTTGTGTTTTCAATTTCTTTTCTTGTTATTCTTTTCTTACCGGAGTTTCTTCATGGAGGCTATACATGATGGTTCTTCAAGGATTTAATTCCTTCTCCAACTTTTTCATCGAGATTTTTCTAAGAAGCTCAAGCTTTCTTCATACTGTAATAGGGAGTGCAATTCTTTCTTCCGTACCATTGGAGGTGCTTTTATGTCTTTCTTGACAATTTGAGTTCATGTTTTCTTGATTCACATGTTGTCAAGAATGAGATATTTTAAATCCATCAACCTCGTCATTCGATTTATCTTGGATTATATTTCACCTAAAGCCTTCCCTAAGGATGGTTGTTATTATGGTGCTTATAAATGATCCAAGTTTCTTCATTTATCCTCCCGGTGATATAAGTTCTCGTCTCCTTGTTCATATCAATCCAATTCTGCTTTCCGTGAGTGGCAGGTTGTCACCTTATGATTTGAGATGTACTCCATAAGACCATATCAAGCTTATTCTTTTCGTTGTGGATTGTTCCAACAACTCGGTTCGACCTTTCTCCTTAAGATGCCTTTTCAAGCTCTTTTGTAGCAGAAGTTGGCTTTTTCTTCTACATTCTTTTGTCTCAATTATCCTTATCCTATTCTTTCTCCCGGAGGTCTATTGGTGTTGCTCCTCTCAAGCCATCATCTCGTTAATCTAAGATCATGTTCTTTTCTTGCTTGTCCATTTAACCGGAGTGTCGTGCCCTCTTTTCAAGTCCTATCTCCTTATCAAGTTCTTATTCAATTATTTTCATTCCAACCGGGGTGCTGTCCAAATTATATCAGTCTTATTCCTTCTCTATCTTGTCTTAACCGGAGTGGTTTCAATATATATCTTGCCCCTCAACCTCAAGGTTTTTTCGCAATGTTCTTTGCCCCTCTTTTCTAACGGAGTGTTTTCGACCTAGTTCACCTTCGTTGTATTCTTTTCTCGAATTTCTTCAACCTCGCAAGGTTCTTTGGTTTCACTCGTTTGTCAAAGAAGCAATTTGTTTTACCTCTTCTCTTATCTCTTCTGCTTTCCCTCCGGTGCCATTCTAGATCTCGGGACGAGATCCTCTCGTAGTGGTGGAGTGTTGTAACGCCCTGAGACCGATGTGCCAGGTGTCTTCCAGTTATTCGTTGTCGTTGCCGTGTCATGTGCTTGCGTGTTGCATCTTGTCATGTCATCATGTGCATTGCATCATCATGTTTTCAAAACTTGCATCCGTCCGGGTTTCCCCAGTGCCGTCTGTTGTCCGTTCTGAGCCCACACACACTTGCACGCGCCCGCGGCATGTCCGAAATATTATTTTATAAGTGGCCAGGAAATGTTTTCAGAATGGGATGAAAGTTGGCGTGCGGTGTTTTTATGTTGTAGGTAGGCCGCCTGTCAATTTTCGTCGCATTCGGAGTTCGTTTGACGCCCCAACGATTAACTATAGCGGCAGTATAGCCGGTCTAACGTCGGACGTTTTTCGGTCTCCGAGAAACTGCTGCCGGGTCTCTCTCTCTTCTCTTCTCTCAGCTCGAGCCTTTCTGCACAGCCCACGAGTTCCAACCCACCCCTCGCGCGCGCGTCCGAAAAGCTGTCCCGAACCCGACCCAGACAGTCGTTACCGCTGTGTCCGGATCAACCCCAAACATCTGGAAAACGTCACTGTTTTCTCATTTGGTCTCCCTAAGCTTTTATTTCACGACCGTCCGTTTAAAATCAGAGGGACCAAATGCCCCTATCCAAAAATCCACTTACTATATATAGACGCCTCCCCTGTCATTTTTGGCCTCCTACCTACCGCTCCTCCATTTCTGCGCCGCCCCAATCAACAGTCACCGAATCCCCTCCTCCTCGATTTCAGCTACCAACCAACCAGCACCCACCCTCTGGATCCAGGAGCCGAGCTCCCCTGCCTGAGGTCGCCGACTTCGACCGGCCTCGCTCGAGGCATCGAGCCTCGTCCCCGCGCTGATCTGCCGGAGTGCGCCTCTCCTTGAAGCCGACCCCGCCTCCTCTGCTTGCCCGTCGTCCGCCCGATCACCGCCGCGCCGGCTGGCGAGCCGACGCAGACAAGCACCAGCAGGACGCCCTCGTCGCCCCTGTCCTCCTTCTTCCCCTTCTCCTTTCCTCCTTCCCTCACATGCCACTCTCTCTCTGTGTGTGTGACTTGCCGCAGCAGGGAACCGCTGCCGCCCGAGGCTTCCTCGACCCTGTCGCCGACCAGATCCGTGACTGCCTTCGCCGCCGGAGACCAAGCAGCGCCCCCCCGCCTGCATCACGCCTCTCCCCATGCCTGGATCCGCCGTTGCACGCACCTGGGCCGCCTCCTCTTCCACCGTTGACCGCAGCCCCCGCACCCCCTCGCTCGATCCAGGCGGGATCGAGGAGAGGGACGAGCCCAGGCCTCAACCGCCTCCCAGGCCCAGATCGCGCCGCCCCCGCCTCGGCCTGCCTCCTCTCCACGTCCGGGCCAAGAGCCCAATGGGTGAGCCACACCCCAGCGCCCGCCTCTGTTTTTTTCCCTTCCTGCTGTGGGCTTGCCCCAGATTCGGCCCGATATGTTTTTTTCCGGGTCCTGCGAATTTGTCTATTATTCCGGAGATTGCTGTTTTACAGATTAGTCCCCCTAGTTCATGCATTTAATAACTCACTAACCGTGCATCGGATTAAAATGTTTTATATATGAAACTTGCTCAGAATTTTGTGTAGTTTAATAATATCCAACTTTCAGCTATGTTTAAAATAATTAAAATGTTGTTTGCATTAATTTGCTCCTATGCCATGCTAAAATGATTTAATTCATAACTAAATAACCATAGCTCCAAATCTAGCAAACTTTATATGTAAATGGGGTAGAATTTTGACTAGTTTAACATGGTGGCATCATCTTGCATGTTTAATAACTCTAAAATTTGGTTTAGGGCAGAACAGTATCAAACCTTAAATTATGCATATGAGGATTTTCCGGAATTGTTGTTCGTTGCTTCCGACCTCATTTAAACTTGCCTAGATGGGTAGTTTTGTTGTGCTTCGCCTCTTGCCATGTTAATCAACATTTAATATTGTTGGGGTACATAAACGAGAGAGAACTAAATAATTGATGTGGTGATTTGTCAATATGCATCCCGATGCATATTGAGCTCCACTTAATTTGTAGGATTGCTTGTGCACTTTGCCATGCCATGCATACTTAAACCGGACATGCATCATACTCGATTGTGCATCATGCCATGTTGAAGTGTTGGTTGTTTACTATGTTCTGTGCTTCTTTTCCGGTGATTGCTTCTTCGTGTTGGATCCGGTAACGTCGTGTGTGTGAGGACCCGTTCGTCTACGTCCGTTTGTCTTCTTCATGGACTCGTTCTTCTTCCTTGCGGGATTTCAGGCAAGATGATCATACCCTCGAAATCACTACTATCTTTGCTATGCTAGTTTGCTCGCTCTTGCTATGCCAATGCTACGATGCCTACCTTTTGCTTGCCAGCCTCCCAATTGCCATGTCAAACCTCTAACCCACCTTGTCCTAGCAAACCGTTGATTGGCTATGTTACCGCTTTGCTCAGCCCCTCTTATAGCGTTGTTAGCTGCAAGTGAAGATTGAAGTTTGTACCTTGTTGGTATATGGATATGTCGTTCCTTGTTGGAATATTTATTTACTTGTTGGGATATCACAATATATCTTATTTAATTAATGCATCTATATACTTGGTAAAGGGTGGAAGGCTCGGCCCTATGCCTGGTGTTTTGTTCCACTCTTGCCGCCCTAGTTTCCGTCATATTGGTGTTATGTTCCCGGATTTTGCGTCCCTTACACGGTTGGGCTATAATGGGAACCCCTTGACAGTTCGCCTTAAGTAAAGCTCTTCCAGCAATGCCCAACATTGGTTTTACCATTTACACTAACAACCTACCACCTTCCCTTGGGTTTTCGCGAGCCCGAGGGTCATCTTTATTTTAACCCCCCCGGGCCAGTGCTTCTCTAAGTGTTGGTCCAACTGAGCGATGTCCGAGGCTACCAGGGGCAACTCTGGGCTGCCTTACCCGACGTCTGGCTCATCTGAGTGTGCCCTGAGAAAGAGATATGTGCAGCTCCTATCGGGATTTGTCGGCACATTCGGGCGGTGTTGCTGGTTTAGTTTTACCCTGTCGAAATGTCTTGTTGTACCGGGATACCGAGTCTGATCGGAATGTCTCGGGTAGAGGTCTATTCCTTCGTTGACCGTGAGAGCTTGTCATGGGCTAAGTTGGGACACCCCTACAGGGATTTGAACTTTCGAAAGCCGTGCCCGCGGTTATGGGCAGATGGGAATTTGTTAATGTCCGGTTGTAGATAACTTGAACCTTAACTTAATTAAAATGAATCAACAGCGTGTGTAACCGTGATGGTCTCTTTCCGGCAGAGTCCGGGAAGTGAACACGGTTGTTGGAGTTATGCTTGACGTAGGTTGCTATAGGATCACTTCTTGATCATACTTTTATCGACCGTGCTTTGCCTTCTCTTCTCGCTCTCATTTGCGTATGTTAGCCACCATATATGCTAGTCGCTTGCTGCAGCTCCACCTCATACCTTTTACCTTACCCATAAGCTTAAATAGTCTTGATCGCGAGGGTGCGAGATTGCCGAGTCCCCGTGGCTCATAGATACTTCCAAAACCAGCTTGCAGGTGCCGATGAGTCCGTGCAGATGACGCAACCAAGCTCAGGAGGAGCTCGATGAAGATCTTGTCCTTTGTGTTGTTTCGTTCTAGTTGATCAGTAGTGGAGCCCAGTTGGGGTCGATAGTGGACCTTTGTCGCATTTGGGGTTCTTCTTTTATTTTGGTTCTGTAGTCGGACCATGAGTGTATTTGATTGATGTAATGTTTATTCATGTAATTGTGTGAAGTGGCGATTGTAAGCCAACTATGTATCTCTTTCCCTTATGTATTACATGGGTTGTGTGAAGATTACCTCACTTGCGACATATGCCTTTAATGCGATTATGTCTCTAAGTCGTGCCTCGACACGTGGCAGCTATAGTCGCATCGAGGGTGTTACACATCACTAGGTTTGCTAGCCAGTCCGGATGTTTTATGTCTTTGATGAATCCGACCTCCAATAGCTTGTCTAGTTCCTTTCCCATGGCTTGTCTTTTAGGCTCAAAGAAACATCGAAGAGCCTGCTTGAATGGCTTGAATCCTTTTAGGATATTGAGGCTGTGCTTAGCCAGCCTGCGTGGGATTCCTGGCATGTCTAAAGGGTGCCAGGCAAAAATGTCCCAGTTCTCGCGTAGGAACTCTCGTAGTGCGGCGTCGACATCAGGGTTTAATTGTGCCCCGATGGATGCTGTTTTTGTAGGGTCCGTTGGATGGACTTGGAATTTGACTATTTCGTCCGCCGGTTTAAAGGAGGTGGACTTGGATCTTTTATCGAGTATCACGTCGTCCCTGTTCAACATGGAGCGCAGCAGAGTTAGTTACACGGCTGCTAGGGCTTCGGATAGTGCCTCAAGGGCCAGTGCAACTGTCTTATTTTCGGCGCGGAGTGCTATGTCGGGATCACTAGCAAGAGTGATGATTCCGTTGGGCCCGGGCATTTTGAGCTTCATGTACCCATAATGGGGTATGGCTTGGAAGATTGTAAACGCCTCCCGCCCTAATAGAGCGTGGTATCCGCTGTTGAACGGGGCCACTTGGAATGAAATTTCTTCAAACCTGTAATTATCCGGCGTACCGAATACCACGTCTAGTGTGATTTTTCCAGCACATCGTGCTTTCCGACTGGGGATGATTCCTCTAAAGGTTGTGCTACTTTGCTCAATGCGGCTCCAGTCTATTTCCATCTTTTGAAGAGTTTCCTCATAAATGAGGTTTAATCCGCTGCCGCCGTTCATGAGTACCTTGGTGAGTCGAAAGCCGTCCACGATTGGACTGAGGACCAGTGCGGCTGGTGCTCGGGCTGTTCGGAATTTAGGTTCGTCACTGGCATTGAAGGTATTAGCCATGTCAATCCAAGGATTTATTTCTGCTATGTGGCAGATTTCGGCCATGCTGCGGAGTGTTCGCTTGCGTCTATTATTCGATGCGAAGGTATCAAAGACCGTCAACACCGTATTGTTGTCCACGGGATGGTGCTCTGTGGTCTTTGGGAGGAGTAGATCCTCATCACTTTTGGCCACCTGTTGGAGTATCCAACATGCTCTAAGGCTGTGCGTTGGTATTGCATCCGCTGTACTACGAATTTTGCACGGTCCGTTGAGCCATCCCTCCAGTACGGCTCCTTGCCCCGTAGAGGGCTTTTGCTTTTTGGTACTTAACCCAGGTGTATTGTGATAATGCACCCTTTTATTTCGGACTGGGTTTGTATTCAGGGCCGGATTATCCCAAAATTTTATTTTGGTTTTTCAGGCGCTTTCCATCGCACAGTACTTTCATACTATGGACACCAAGTCGGCAAAGCGTGTAATTTTGCGACGACTTATGGCGTTCAGGATTCCCTTGTTCGTGCAATTATTGCAGAAGAATGAAATTACGTCTTTCTCGCGACAGTCCTTTATCCTATTCATGACCAGGAGGAATCTGGCCTAGTAATGGTGTACTTTTTCTTGGGCTCTTGCCTAAGTTGGGATAGATCGCGTATGTTTGGGTGGGTGGGTGGAATTGAATCCGAATCCTCACCCAATCTGAGACTCAGGGGCCAAGGAGTTTCCGAACTCAGAAGTTTGGATTCTTGGATGTTTTCCGATAAATCTAGCCCGCTGCCTGATTCTAGGTTCAGGCCTTGAGTGACGTCCTACCCTCCGCGGGTATCCGGCTTGGAGGGATCGGGAATCCGGACATAGCTAGTCCTTAAGATAGATGAAGGGTTGCCGCATTTTTCCTCCACCACTGCAACGTGATGGGTGACCTGGGGAGACTTGATCTCTCTCAGATCGGGTTTAGGCCCAATCTTATCGTAGTCTGTAGCGACTCCCAGGGCGGCGATGCGATCCAAGAGCTCGTTCAGGGAAGAGAGCTCCATTGGATCTAACTGCTCTGCGAGTTCTGAGTTGACGTGATGATTTCTTTCGATGACCCGAGAAGTCATCGTCGGCGCAGCGGCCGAACAAGCGGTCATAAGAAAACCACCTAGCTGGAGAGTTTGGCCGATAGCCAAAGCTCCCTCAGCGATAGTTCCGTCTTTAAAGACGGGATGAGACATCCTTCCTGGTGGCGACGGCACAGCGGAACTCTCAATGAAAGCTCCAATGTCGGTGTCAAAACCGGCGGATCTCGGGTAGGGGGTCCCAAACTGTGCGTCTAGGCCGCATGGTAACAGGAGGCAGGGGACACGATGTTTTACCCAGGTTCGGGCCCTCTTGATGGAGGAAAAACCCTACGTCATGCTTGATTAATACTGATGATATGGGTAGTACAAGAGTAGATCTACCACGAGATCAGAGAGGCTAAACCCTAGAAGCTAGCCTATGGTACAATTGTATGTTATGGTTCTTGTTCTATGGACTAAAACCCTTCGGTTTATATAGACACCGGAGAGGGTTAGGGTTACACAAGGTCGGTTACAAAGGAGGAGATATCCATATCTGTATTGCCTAGCTTGCCTTCCACGCCAAGTAGAGTCCCATCCAGACACGCGACGAAGTCTTCAATCTTGTATCTTCATAGTCTAACAGTCCGGCCAATGGAGATAGTCCGGCTGTCCGGAGACCCCCTAAAACAGGACTACCTCAGTTATCGAAACAAAGTACTATGTGCATGCTCCTCGGGGGATAGATTGGTAGGAAAACACCATCGCTCGTCCCCGACCGCCACTCATAAGGAAGACAATCAATAAATAAATCATGCTCCGACTTCATCACATAACGGTTCACCATACGTGCATGCTACGGGAATCACAAACTTTAACACAGGTATCTCTCAAATCCACAACTACTCAACTAGCATGACACTAATATCACCATCTCCATATCTCAAAACAATTATCAAGTATCAAACTTCTCATAGTATTCAACACACTCATAAGAGAATTTTATTATTCTTGAATACCTAGCATATTAGGATTTTAAGCAAATTACCATGCTATTTAAGACTCTCAAAATAATTTAAGTGAAGCATGAGAGTTCATCTATTTCTTCAAAATAAAACTACCACCATGCTCTAAAAGATATAAGTGAAGCACTAGAGCAACAACAAACTACTCCGAAAGATATAAGTGAAGATCAATGAGTAGTCGAATAATTATGCAATTATGTGAAGACTCTCTAACATTTAATAATTTTAGATCCGGGTATTTTATTCAAACAGCAAGAAAAACTAAATAAAATAAAATGACGCTCCAAGTAAAACACATATCATGTGGCGAATAAAAATATAGCTCCAAGTAAAGTTACCGATGAACGAAGACGAAAGAGGGGATGCCTTCCGGGGCATCCCCAAGCTTAGGCTCTTGGTGGTCTGAATATTTCCTTGGGGTGCCTAAACCCGACCAAAGGGAAATTAACTCTCCGCCGGTCACCCATCAGATAGCGGTGGTGGAGGAGCAATGCGGCGATTCTCCCTCTATCCCGAGGACGAACTATGTCCGGATTCCCGAGCTCTCCGAGCCGGATACCCGCTCACGGGAGGACATCGCCTTAACCCTGAACCTAGAATCAGGTTGCATACCGAACCTGCGGGGCAACATCTCGGAGCCCGAACTTCCAAGATCGGAAACTCCCCGCCCCGGGGTCTCAGATTGGGTCAAGGTCCGGTCTTAAATCCACCCACCCACCCAAATACAAACAATCTTTCCCACATTAGGCAAGAGCCCCAAGAGACAGTACATCACTATCGGGCCAGATTCCTCCTTGTAATGAACAAGGTCAAGGACTGTCGCGAGGAAGACGCAATTTCATTCTTTTGCAACAATTGCACGGACAAGGGAATCCTTAATGCCATAAGTCGCAGTGACATAGCACACTTCGCTGACTTGGCGGCCATAGTACGGAAGTACTGTGCGATGGAAAGCGCCTGGAAAACCCAAACAAAATTCTGGGATAATCCGGCTCTGACAAAACCCCCAGTCCAAACTAAAAGGGTGCACTCTCATAAGTCGCCCGACTCAATTACAAAGAAGCAAAATCCCACTACAGGGCGTGGAACCGTATTGGAGGGATGGCTTAACGGGCCCTGCAAAATTCATAGTACAACGGATACCATACCAACACACGGCCTTAGAGCATGTTGGGTACTCCGGCAGGTGGCCAAGAGCGGTGAGGATCTCCTCATCCAAAAAACCTCAGAGCACCCTCTCGTGGATAACAATACAGTATTGACAGTCTTCGATACCTTCACCTCAAATAATAGGCATAAGCGAGCACTCCGCAGCCTTGCCGAGGTCTGCCATGTGGCAGCAATAAATCCATGGAGCGACACGGCAATCACCTTCAATGCCAGTGACGAACCTAAATTCTGAACAGCCCGAGCACCAGCCGCCTTGGTCCTCAGTCCAATTGTGGACAGCTTTCGGCTCACTAAAGTGCTCATGGACGGCGGCAGCGGATTAAACCTCATTTATGAGGAGACTCTCCAAAAAATGGAAATAGATAGAAACCGTATTGAGCAAAGCAGCATGACCTTCCGAGGAATCATCCCAAGTCGGGAGGCACGTTGCGCTGGGAAAATCACACTAGATGTGGTATTCGGCACTCCGGAGAATTACAGGTCTGAAGAAATTACATTCCAAGTGGCCCTATTCAGTAGCGGATACCACGCCCTTCTAGGGCGGGAGGCATTCATGATCTTCCAAGCCATACCCCATTACGGGTACATGAAGCTCAAAATGCCCGGGCCCAATGCAATCATCACTCTAGCTAGTGATCCGGACATAGCACTCTGCGCCGAGAACAAAACAGCCGCACTGGCCCTCGAGGCATTATTCGAAGCCCTTGTGGTGGAGGAATTAACTACGCTGCGCTCCATAGTGGACAGGGACGACATGATACTAGACAAAAGATCCAAGTCCACCTTTTTTAAACCAGCGGATGAAATAGTCAAATTCCAAGTCCATCCAACGGACACCACAAAAACAGCATCCATCGGGGCACAGTTAAACCCCGCTATAGACGCCGCACTACGGGAGTTCCTGCGCGAGAATTGGGACATATTCACCTGGCATCCTTCAGACATGCCAGGAATCCCATGCAGGCTGGCGGAGCATAGCCTAAACATTCTAAAAGGATTCAAGTCGGTCAAGCAGGCTCTTCGGCGTTTCTCCGAACCCAAGCGACAAGCCATGGGAGAGGAGCTAGCCAAGTTACTGGAGGTCGGATTCATTAAAGAAATAAAGCATCCGGACTGGCTAGCAAACCTGGTGATGGTACCAAAGAAGGACAAATCCTGGCGCCTATGCGTCGACTTCAAGGACCTTAATAAGGCTTGCCCAAAGGATCCCTTCCCCCTCCCTCGCATCGATCAAATTATCGACGCTACCGCAGGACATGACTCATTGTGCTTCCTCGACGCATACTCCGGTTACCACCAAATTAAGATGGCGGAGTCCGATCAAGCCGCAACAACATTTATCACTCCATATGGCCCCTTCTGTTTTAACACAATGCCCTTCGGCCTCAAAAACGCTGGCGCAACGTATCAGCGCATGATTCAGACATGTCTGGAAAAGCAGATCGGCAAAACAGTGGAGGCATACGTAGACGATGTGGTCGTTAAAACCAGGCACGTCGACTCCCTAATAGATGACTTGAGGCTCACGTTCGACAATCTCCGAACATACGACATTAAGCTCAATCCGGAAAAATGTGTTCTCGGCGTACCCGCCGGAAAGCTCATGGGCTTTATCGTCTCCAGTAGAGGAATTGAAGCAAATCCGGCCAAAATCCGAGCTCTGACACAGTTGTCTATCCCAACTGACCTCAAGCAAATCCAGAATTTAACGAGATGTGTGGCGGCATTAAGCCGCTTTATCTCCCGATTAGGAGAAAAGGCAGTCCCCCTTTATCGCCTTCTTCGGCGCACCGAACACTTCGAGTGGACGGACGCAGCCATGGCCGGATTGGAAGAAATAAAAGCCATCCTGGCCACCTACCCAATCTTGGCCACGCCAAATGTCAGTGAACCAATGCTGTTATATATAGCAGCAACTCACCAAGTTGTAAGCGAGTGCTCGTCATCGAACGAGAGACGGACGGACATAAATTCCCCCTTCAAAAGCCGGTATATTATGTATCCACTATCCTCACTCCATGCAAATCACGGTACGCACATTATCAAAAGATAGCATACGCGGTATTCATGGCATCCCGGAAATTACGACACTACTTTCAAGAGTGTTCAATTACGGTGGCCTCCGAAGTACCACTCAACTACATAATAAACAACCGTGATGCCACGGGCCGGATTGCCAAATGGGCTATCGAGCTCCTCCAGTTAGACATAACATATAGACCATGGCGAGCCATTAAGTCGCAAATACTGACCGATTTCGTCGCCGAATGGACAAAAGCCGAACTCCCTAAAGAGTACGACGCGTACTCTAATTGGATCATGCACTTCGACGGCTCTAAAATGCTGGCTGGTCTGGGGGCTGGCGTCGTCCTGATGTCCCCCACCGGAGATACAGTACAATGCGTACTCCAAATACTATACATAGACTCCAATAACGCAGTCGAATACGAGGCCCTATTACACGGTCTCCGGATGGCAGTTTCCATGGGCATTCAATGCCTGGAGTTGTGTGGGGACTCAAACCTTGCAATATCTCAAATAAATGGAGACTTCGATGCCAAGGATCTGAAAATGGCGGCATATCACAACGTCGTCCTCAAAATGTCAGCTCGGTTCGAGGGGCTTGAATTCCACCATGTGGCTCGGGAAAACAATCAGGCGGCGGATATCCTCGCCCGTATCGGCGCTAAGCGCGACCCTGTCCCACCCAACATCTTCCTGGAAAAATTGTTTAAGACATCCGTGGTATGGGAGGGGGACACCGGTAACAATAATCCGGACCCGGCCACAACATCAGATACCGAACACTCTGACACAATCGGAGGCTCTGCCATCGAAATAACACCCTCAGCCCATGTGATAATGGCCGTCATCACCCCATGGACAAAACCATTCTTGGCCTACCTAACCAGGCAGGAACTACCCGAGGACCAAAATGAGGCACGCTGCATAGTGCGGCGATCTAAAGCCTACAAGGTCCATGAGGGAGAGCTTTATAAGAAAAGCACTACCGGAGTCCTTCAAAGGTGCATCTTCGAAGAGGAAGGGCGGAAGCTTTTGGCAGAAATCCATGTTGGACTTGGTGGCCATCACGCCGCAGCCCGGGCCCTTGTAAGCAAGGCCTTACGTACAGGTTTCAATTGGCCGACGGCCCGAGCAGATGCACATCATCTGGTCCAACATTGCGTTGGTTGCCAGCTTTTTGCAAACCAAAGCCATATGCCGCCTACCGCTCTCCAAACAATCCCCATTACTTGGCCCTTTGCGGTCTGGGGGCTTGATATGGTCAGACCCCTGAAAGGGGAACCCGTAAGAAAAAATACTTACTGGTCATGGTGGATAAATTCACCAAATGGATAGAAGCCAAACCTATCAAGACGGCTGCATCCAGACCGGTGATAGACTTCATATGTGGGGTTGTACACCGTCATGGCATCCCCCACAGCATCATCACTGAAAACGGCACGAACTTTACAACCGACGAGGTGAAACTTTGGTGCAGCAACATGGGCATCAAGCTCGATTATGCTTCTGTCTATCACCCGCAAACTAACGGTCAAGTCGAGCGAGCAAATGGTCTTATCATGAGCGGTATTAAACCCAGATTAGTGCGGTCCTTAAAGGAATCAAACACGCACTGGGTAGAGGAGCTCGACTCCGTACTATGGGGGCTGCGGACCACGCCGAATCACACTACCGGATACACACTAGTTTTTATGGTGTATGGCGCAGAGGCGGTCCTGCCTTGTGACATAATTCATGACTCACCTCAAGTGCGCATGTATGAAGAAAAAGAGGCCGAGCTCGATCGGCAGGATAGTTTGGATGCCCTGGAGGAGGAGCGCGACGTGGCAAAAGCTCGTTCTGCATTCTATCAGCAACAAGCTCGAAGGTATCAAAGCAAAGAAGTACGGGCCAAAACCTATAACGTTGGCGAACTAGTTCTATGCCTGCCGGAGAAGAAAAAGAACAAGCTCAAGCCCAAATGGGAAGGTCCCTTCATTATTGACCAGGTTCTGACTGGTGGAGCGTACCGTCAGCAGGATGCATCGGACAATCGACTTGAGCCAAACCCATGGAACGCAGCCAGACTCCGAAGATTCTACGCCTAGTGCCGGACTCTATGTTCGTCTCCTTACCTCCATCAATTTTTTGCATATCAATTATCTATCTTTTCTCTCTTTCTCTCTTTTTATTTTCCTCAAGGCCCTAAAAGGCTACACATGTGTCTTGGTTACACAATCTTGACGTGCCAACCGTGCTCATTATACCTGGGGGCTTCTTATACAGAAGCTTAGTCTAACTATTTTTCCGGGCTTTATGCCCCACACATGTGTTACTCTTCCGCATGTACCTTTTTTCGCCATTATATGCATCGATATGACTTAAGTTTTGGCCAAGCTGGGTTGCCTGGCTCTTGTATTTATGCCATACGTTCTCGTTAATTAGGCTAGGGCATAAGGGGAGCACCTCTGCGATTGTTACTGTCGGGTCAGCCGGATGTGTACCTCAGACTGGGTGAAGCCGAAAGCTAGCGTTCTTAAGGGAATATTCAGTCGGTGAACAAAAGATGACTTTTATTTAATTTGGCACATGCCCCCAGATGTTTATAGCCTGCGTCTCTTTTCGCAGTTCGGACGTGCACATTAGGGCATGCATACCCAGGGAACCCTTAACGGAACTATTCTCCCAGGAAGATGTTTCTTACTAGCCATGTAATATAACATAGCTAGTTGGGTACTTGTCTGTTCAAGCACTTATGACCCCTACGCCTAGTTTCCATGCATACCCCGGTTTTTACATAACCGAGCGGGTATTCAGACACATTCCGGACTATCGGGTCCAGAGGTCAAAGTGAAAAGGTCTGCCATGGCAAATGATTTACAGTCCGGCTAGGGACATTATATATGTCACTTGAAGTACACAGTCACTAAGACTGATTAAATTCTTCTTCTATACCAACCAACAGGCTGTCTAGCCTACAATCTTGTTGGGAATACTTTGCGGCTAATTCTACTTGGTTATACACCAAACTGACGGGGATCTCTTTCCCATCGGGCCCCACAGGTCCGACCT
The DNA here is from genome assembly GCF_003073215.2 of Triticum urartu. Classification (NCBI taxonomy): domain Eukaryota; kingdom Viridiplantae; phylum Streptophyta; class Magnoliopsida; order Poales; family Poaceae; genus Triticum; species Triticum urartu. Next base: position 400,318,607 of record NC_053023.1, on the reverse strand, counting down.
CGGCCATGTGGTTTTGGTCAGCTTTGGTATATCGCATCTTCACCATAGCCCAGGCTTCCCTTGCACTTTGTCGGCAGGCTGATATCTTCCATAATCGGAAGCACCGCCACGCTCCCTCGAGCTTCTCTACAAGCTCCCCCATGCCTCCTGGCGGGGACGCGGAAGGCCACAAGGCTTGGGCAATACCCTACATAACCTGCCGAACTTGCTCGTGCAGTTGTGAGAGCTCTGGTAGAAGATCACCCGAAGACCCGGGCATCTCCTCCGCGGGACGACCCGTCAGCATACCTGCAGACATAACTCTGTTAGCCGGCTTCTTCACCGAACTCCTTCAAAAGTTCGTTCAAGCACTTACTTAAAATGCCGCGTCGAAGCCGCTTATTCTCCTTTACGGAGTCCGCAAGCTGGGCTCGGACGTCTTTCAGTTCCATGTCCAGCCGGATATTGGCGTCCTGGAGATTATTTTTCTCCTGCCTGACCTGCGTAAGCACGCGCTCGCCAGCATTTAGTTGTCGATTAGCACATTGCGCATCCTCCAGCACGGCCTCCGAATTCATTCTAGGGTCATCTGCAACATCTACTCTTAGATCTACATGTATGCCGCATACTATCTAGCACCTGTAATTCTTTGCAATAGAAGCACATTTTACCAGAGGGGGCCTTCTCGGACTCCTTCAACGCGGCCACCACGGCCTGTAGCTGGGCTTTGCACTCTTCCAGCTCTTGAGACAATTGGGTATTCTTCTCTGTAAGAACTTGCACAAATAATGATCCTTAAATCAGTTGTGTCAACTGTTTCAAGTCTCAGGGGCTACTGATATATATATAATCATCAGATTTTCCTACCCGTATATCTTTTACATACTGGTCCGTGGCTCTGGCAAGACCATTTTGAGCAGCACGGATGTACGCGTCTCCTGAGTTGAAGGCATTGAACGCCCCTTGGGAGAAACAAACGTCACGGAGTACAGCCCGACGACGCCTGTGATTCATGGCACTCTTCACTTTGGAATTTGTAGCGGATAGTCTCTCTGCATCCTCTGTAGGAGGAGCATCCGGCGTCCGCCCCGTGTTAGCTTCCGCCTCTATATCCGGCCTTGGAGCCCGACTGGTGGAGGCATTATCGGCAGCCTCTCCGGATATAGTCCGGCGAGCGTTTTTCCTACTAGGAAACATGGACGTCATTACATTTTAAAGAAAGACAACAACCACGGAGCGAGGTTTTGTATCATACCTCTGCGCCGGCGTCTCAGTTCTGACCGCCTTCCTTTTTGGCCTACCCAGCTTCGGTGCCCCTTATTGGTGAGTCACTGCGGGTTCCGCGTGGTGTCCCGAAGGCCTTCCCTGTAAAACACCATATGTGTACGGTAGGTGAAGTGCATAAAAGGGGAACCTTCTTGGAAGTTGGGACTCCAGTTTTTCCTTACCTGCGATGCAGGGAGTAGCCCAGGATAGTCGGCCATGATGGCCACCATGGCGTCATCGCAGCTCAATTGATAGAATGTCATGTCTATCAGCTCCACAAATATGTCCGGATCTTCTTCGAGTCCGAGATCGAGGGCCCGGTCAGGGTCCTTCGGTTGTGGAGGTGGGCTGTTGACCTCCCTTATAGCTTTTCGCAGTTCCTGCCGTGAAACGGCAAGGTGAGTATTTACGACGAAGAATGCGGGAAGGTTGGGAGTTAAGAGTGACAACTTACCCATCTTGGAGGGTTGTACATGGAGAATCCATCCCATGGCTTAATACGGATGAACTCCTCTTCCTCTCCCTTCAACAACTCGGACATAATTTTTGCTAGAGCGGCAGCGGAGTCCGGTCCCTTACGCCCGCAGCGGGTGGCATCATCTTCCCCGTTAAAGTGTGCCCTCGATATTGAAGTGGCTGCACCCCCCGCATTATGCATATTGACATAACCTCGACTATTGTCAATCCTGATTGAGCCAGCACTTTAATCCGGTCCATCAGGTAAAGGACTTCTCCATTGTCTTCCTCCTGGGGGCTCCATGGGCGCCAGCTTCGGCGTTTCTTCAGAGGAGCATTGTTGAACTCGAGAAGACCCCTCCGAATAGGATCTAGAAGGGGGACGTCCTCCATGTAAAACCACTCCGAAGGCCAGTCTTCGGACGTCTTCTTCAGGGTACCGGACAGGTATCCGGTCCCCGCGATGCGCCATATTTTGGCTCCACCCACTTGATATAGTCACCCCTCCTGTGTACGGGGCACAAGGCAGAATAGCCTCTTCCACAGCTCGAAATGAGCCTCGCAGCCCAGAAATAGCTCACAAAGGGCAACATGATCAACGATGTGTAATATGGAAGCAGGGGTAAAATTATGCAACTGGAGGCCGTAAAACTCCAGGAGCCCCCGGAGGAACAGATGGATTGGAAATCCAAGTCCCCTTAGTAAATAATGGACAAGGCATACCCGCTCCCCCTTGGAGGGATTGGGGAAGCTCTCCGCTTGCTTCCTGCCATTATAGGTGGCGAGCCCGGCTCGAACGGGGACCAAATATGCTAGAGGGAGAAATCCCTGGGTCTGCAGCTCTACTAATTGGCTGTGTGGGACGGAACACTTCTCCCAATCACCGGGCTTAGGGCTACGGGAGGGGAAGAGGAGCTGCGATGGCCGGCCATGTTGGAATGGATTTTTCCGAGCGCGCTCCGATGGATACTCGCCGTGGGAGGATGGTGTGGTTTGGATCTAAGAATCCCCGTCCCTTTTACTTACATGGCTAGGGTGGCAAATGTAAAAATGCCCCAGCTCCTCGTGTTCGCACGACACATGGAAGATAGCCCTTATTGGGCGCAGAAGCAAAGAAGTGCAACATTTATGGGGAGCCGGACACTACTCAGCAGATATTCAGAATTTGGAGAAGAACCTTCCTTGCAATGCCGAAGACGATCTGCGCGCCGGACTCATCGTCATTGAAGCCTGGTTCGGGGGCTACTGAGGGAGTCCTGGATTAGGGCGTCTCCGGACAGCCGGACTATATCCTTTGGTCGGACTGTTGGACTATGAAGATACAAGATTGAAGACTTCATCCCGTGTCCGTATGGGACTCTCCTTGGCGTGGAAGGCAAGCTTGGCAATACGGATATGAAGATCTCCTCCCTTGTAACCGACTTTGTGTAACCCTATCCCCCTCCGGTGTCTATATAAACCGGAGGGTTTAGTCCGTAGGACAACCTACAATCATACCATAGGCTAGCTTCTAGGGTTTAGCCTCTACGATCTCATGGTAGATCAACATATTCACATAGTCCGTAGGAAAACATACAATCATACCATAAGCAGGACGTAGGGTTTTACCTCCAACAAGAGCGCCCGAACCTGGGCAAACATCGTGTCCCCTGTCTCCTGTTACCATCCACCTTAGACGCACAGTTCGGGACCCCCTACCCGAGATCCGCCGATTTTGACACCGACAACTACCATCATCCAATGCCTTACCAATTTCCTTCCGCTTTATTGATTTTGCATTCTGAGGTCAAATCGACAAGAAAAAGGAATAAAATTCGCTCTTCAGAACTCATTAATGCATGATACTGACGAACACTACTCTGATGAAAGGCAAAGTCATGATACAAGGATGGAATATGTACGAAAAATTGGACGGCTTGACATATTCACACATATGATGTGGTAACTAAGCAGAAGGGACTTCAACAAATTAGAAGCACTGCAAGCTAGATACCATATGGAAGGTGCAATCAATATCACTCTGCCAAGCTAAAGCTGTCTCGTCATAGGTGGCGTTCATCATACTAGAAGCACTACATTCTAGAAATCATATTCAAGACGCAAACCAATATCACACTGCCAGCTTATAGGTGTCCCATCATATGTGACTAATGCAGGATACACGAGAAGAGTAGTTTCATGTAAGAACATGGTGTGATAGACAGATATAGTATTTACCAAAAACAGGAAAGCGTGTCATATTCACACGTATCATGTGTAAGCTAAGCAGCTGTAGTTTGCACTAATTAGGAGCAATACAAGCTAGACACCATATGCAACATGCAACCAGATATCACACTGCCAAGTTAGAGCAAGCACCTTGGATGGTGGAGTAGGGGAGCGGAGACTTGGAACTTGTAATGCACTAACAGTACAAGGAGAATCCGTACAGATGCTGTGTTTACATTGCTGTAGAGGACCGCCATGATCGCCTTCCTTACTCTTCTCCTTCCTCTTTTTTGATTTTGCCTTGTCAAGTCAAAGCCACAAGAAAAAGGAATAAAATTTTCTCTTCGGAACTCATTGATGCATGATACTGACGAACACTACTTTCATTTAAGGCAGCCACATGATAGGAGGATGGAATATGTATGAAAAATAGGACGGCATGACATATTGACATGTACGATGTATAAAGTGTAAACTAAGCACAAGGTGTTTGAACTAGTTAGAAGCAATGCAAGCTAGAAACCATATGAAAAATGAAACCAATATCACTTTGCCAAATTAAAAGGGTGGCCTACCAAATGTATTTGTCCAAATTAGAAGCAATACATAGCAATAGGCTAGAAATAATATGCAATATGCAACGAATAAAGGTGTCTCATCATAAGTGATTGATGGAGGATACAAAAGAGAGGTAGTTTCATGTAAGAACATGGTTAACACATAGATGTAGTGTGTACCAAAAATAGGAAGGCATGTCATATTCACAGGTATAATGTGTAAACTAAGCAGATGCAATTTACCCTAATTAGAAGCATTACAAGCTAGACACCGTATGCAACATGCAACCACATATCACACTGCGAAGTTAGAGCAAGCACCTGCGATGGTGGTGTAGGGGAAGTGCGGTCTTCAAGTACAGAGCTATGTTCAATATCTTCATTTAGGCTTGCTGTTTCTTGAGAATCATGTGGAGAGGATGAAACTGCACTCTTTATAAGAGTAGCTAGCGCATCTCATACTAACCCACGGGTGTGACTGTCTCATCATAAGCGATAGGTGCAGGATACACAAGAACAGTAGTTTGATGTAAGAACATGGTGTGATAGGCAGATGTAGTATGTACCAAAAACAGCAAGGTGTGTCATATTCACATGTATAATGTGTAAGCTAAGGAGATGCAATTTAACAAATTAGGAGCAATACAAGCTAGGTACCATATGCAACATGCAACCAGATATCACACTGCCATGTTAGAGCAAGTACCTGGGGTTGTGGAATAGGGGAGATGAGATTTGGAACTTGCACTGCAGTAGGAGTAGCAGGAGAATCTGCAGAGATCATTTGTTTTGGTTGCTCCAGAGGACCACCATCATTCCGTGCCTTCGTCCTTTTAGATTTTGCCTTGTCAAGTAAACACACAAGAAAAAGGAATCAAATTCACACTTTCAGATTCGTTGATGCATGATACTGATGAACACAACTTTTATGTATGGCAACCACATTGTAGGAGGATGGAATATGTACGAAAATCGCTAAGTAGAAGGCATTTCAACAAATTGGAAGCAATGCAATCTAGACACCATATGAAAGATCCAACTAAAATCAGCTTACCAAGTTAGATGTGTCTCATTATAAGTGGCACTTCATAAACTTAGAGGCAATACATGTTTGAAATGATATGCAATATGCAACCAATATTACACCGTCAACTTGAAGGTGTCTCGTTAGAAGTGATTGATGAGGGATACACATGAAAAGTAGTTTGATGTAAGAACATGTTTAATAGAAAGATGTAGTATGTACCAAAAACATGAAGGCATGTCATATTCACAGGTATAATGTGTTAACTAAGCAGATGCAATTTACCCTAATTAGAAGCATTACAAGGTAGACACCATATGCAACATGCAACCAAATATCACACTGCCAAGTAAGAGCAAGTACATGTGATGGTGGTGTGGTGGAATTTCTGTCATCAACTAGAGAGCTACGTTGACTATCTTCATTTAGCCTTGCTATTTCTTGAGAATCATGTCGGGAGGATGACACTGCACTCTTTAAATGAGTAGCGCGTCTCACAGTAACCCACTGGGGTGACTATCTCATCATAAGTGATTGATGACGGATACAAAAGAGCATTTGTTTGATGTACGAACATGGTTAATAGACATATGTAGTACATATCAAAAACTGGAAGGCATGTCATTATCAAAGTTATAATGTGTAAAGTAAGTAGATGCAATTCAACCAAATTGGAAGCAATACAAGCTAGACACCATATGCAACATGCAACTACATTTGACAGCGTGAAGTTAAAGCAAGCACCTGGGATTGTTGTGTGTGGCAGTTGAGATCATCAACTGTAGAGCTACGTTTACTATCTCCATCTGCTGACACTGGACCCTTTAGAGCGCTGAAACACTTAGTGCTTATCTTTGAATTACTCTGGAGCGACTTCTATCTTTTCTTTTTTGTATTCGTCAACACTGCTTCAGAGTCTGAAATACCCATGCATAAAAAAAATAGTGTGAGTATGGGTGAAGTGTGTGCACAAGTAGTATAGTGCAAAGGTAGCAGATAGCAGGTCGGTGAGAAATAAATGACGGGGGACATATGATAGCTCTACAACATGCATGCCACACGAAATTACTAGATTCTAGGATTTTGAAATATGAGCATAGGGATGACTGGGAAATGCAGATGCTCCTCTAGCACACCACAAGGTGTGGTCCTATGAAAATAACAATAGACAGAAAACAAATAGGTCAGCCCATTTTTTCTGCACCGTCCGATGTACAAAGAACGGGCAGGTCGCCTTCATCTACCTCCAGCGAGTCCGTGTTACGATCTTCCTCAAAAGCCAGCGACCAGCGGCCCAGTCCCCTGCCTCCGCCCTCCCCTGAATGTCACTGCACCGCCGTGCTTGGCACCGCCCCCCGGCTATCCCTTCAAGCCCCGCCGACCTCCAGATGGGGCGCAAGCAGCTGCTGCGGCTTACACCCCTATGATAGACACCGATGCACCGCTCCCCCAGCGAATAGGCGGACTAGGTGCTCCGCGAGCCTATGCGGGTGCTGCTTATTTTAATTGCGATTCTACTGACCTTCAATTGAAATCCAGGCGGGCTACTGACCTCTAGCAAAGGTGAAATAGTAAATGGGAGGAAAACTTGTGCATTTAGTATCGCGAAGAAGATGCAGTAAGAAGCGCTCAACTAGTTTCTTTCATGGGATGAAAATGGTGTGAGAAGAGATTTAAGATTTGCACGAATAAGGGAAGAGGAGTACCTCTTTCTGCCAGCAGTGCTGTGTCCTCCTTCTGTTTTCCAACGATCTTCTTGTGGTTCGCTGGAAATGAGAAGTTGTGGAAGACGGTGGAGCCTTGGATGAACCCATGGCCAAGTTGTTGAGTGTGGTGCGGTGGACATCTGTCAGCAGCGGGGAACTAGAACTGAGGCGGTGAACGACATCGTAGCGGCAATAGCTCCGGTGCGGTGGACGGTTGCGACAGTGGAGCGACAACGGTGAGGCGCAGGACAGCGTGGTCGAAGTGGTTCTGTTACGGCGCATATCGGCGTCAGCATCGTGGCGGCATCTCTGCCTCGGCTTCAGCTGCTAAGTCCTTGAGGGCGTTGCGGTTGCGGTTGCGTTGGACGACAACGTCGGGGTACCGGCTCCGGCGTGATGGAGGAGGGCGGCGGTGGATTGGGCGCAATGGGGTGGAGGACGGAGGGGCTATGGTTTCATGGCTGGTGGAGAGGGCATTTTGGCGCCCACGGAGTATGAATGGGGAAAAGGAGGGAGGGGGAACTAAGGGGGAACAATGTTTTGGTTTGGGACGCACTTGTTTGAAATTTTGGGAAATTTACGAACTTTGCCCCCATCTAAAATTTCAGACATATTGCGGGTTGGGGGTAGGACAGTAATCTTAGGTGTCCCAAATGGTGGGCGGGATAGATTTCGGTCGAGTGCATGGGTGTTTAGGTTCCCATGGCGTATGAATGCTTCTCTGAGGTGGTTGAGACTAGCATCTTGGTGAAGTTACAAACCTACCCCGGTTTAGACCTTTGGACATCGGGCTGATAGGCTACACGGGCCAAAGTCAGGACAGTAATTTCCTACCACCAAACATTAGTCTCGCGTGGTTTCGGGTGACCAGAGGCTTATTGGGAACTTCGTTCAATAATTGGGAGCAGAAGCATTAACGTTTTCAGTTGTCTTGAATTGAACTTTCAGGATTCGTCAAACTTCACAAATCTTTACTCTTGAAAATCCTAAAACTATGATTATTTTGTATTGGAGGGGGTACATTTGAATATACATTGTACACGAGTATATATTAAAAAATATGCAACTTACCTCAGTTCATGCATGGTTCCAGATATAATCTCCTTGGTTGCAAAAAAAATAGTTAGACATGCGTATGAATATACAGCATGTTCAAACGCACAACAGAGATTGATGCCCCCTTTTAGATCTTATTTACAAATGCCATTATCTTGGGTTCAAATAGATGAATGCACTTCCTATGAATTTGAATCTTTGAAATTCCCTTTATGTTGAATTCAACATGTATTCTATTTCATAGCTAGCAATTTCGAATGTATCCATGTAAGTGATAAATGTATAAAGTGCTTCACACTAACAACATGGAGTGCACTAATTAATGTTTATATATGAATTGCAAAAGCAATGCATTGCCTATATTTCAAACCGCTCTCACTCTATGGATCGATAATATGAAATAAACACATGCACATGCTAGAATTCAATAGAGTATGGGTGTCTGATAGACCGATTTTCGTTCATACGCAAATTGCAAAATTCATGATCTCATCCAAAAATAATAATGCCATTTAAATTTTAATTTAATGCGTAGAACCGCCTTTTACACG